>NW_026898164.1:0-454984 GCF_033153095.1 Gastrolobium bilobum
AGCTTTGCAAAGAAATGATGAATTGGCCGGCACTTATCGTGTGAGGATATATGATAGTGAGCTGTTATTGTTTGAGGTTGAGGATGCCTACAATCAATCTACACACGAGGTTGGTGACACCATGAGAGTGGACTTAATCAATCGTACATGTCAGTGTGGTAGGTTTACAACAAGGAGGTATCCTTGCAGTCATGTATTAGCAGTTTGCAAGGTAGCCAAGTTAAACCATTATGATTATGTGGATCATGTTTTCAAAATCCCAACCATTGCTAAAGTATATGCTGCACACTGGTTTCCTATTGGCAATGAATTGTTGATTCCATCCGTTGTTGGGCCTACTGTAATTCCGGATGCCCGGTTGGTACGTGCAAAAGGAAGACCAAAGTCTTCAAGGATTCAGAATGAGATGGATTGGGTTTAGTCTCAACCATAGAGCAGTCAGAGCAGATGTAAGCATTGCAAGCAAGTTGGACATAACATTCGTACATGTCCATTGAGACTTGACATCCGTTAAGTTTAGCGAGTCACTCGTTCCGTATTGTGCAATCCAAATGTCTACCATACCCATTTACCCCTTCCCCGAGTCAGTTAAGGTTATTGTATTACACATCAATTCAAAAGATGCAAAAAAAAAAATGGATTGAACAGCAGCTGCTGCTGCATAATCAACTGGTCTACCCGGGTAACTCGTAATGATATACCCGAGTACAACTACCCGGGTACACCAGTTCGTGGTACCCGGGTAGACCAGTTGGGAATGCAGTTGCAGCTGGTGTTTTGGCCATTTTTTTAGCATTTTTTGAATTGTTGTGTAATACCTACATACAATATGACTTGGGGGTGGATTGATTTCGTAGAAATAGGATGTCGGATTCATGATGTGCGCCAATCAATGTTGAACATCCATATTAAAGTACTTTGGGTTGAATTGTTTTCCAAATTACATATGACAATATTAATGCAAAGACCCATATTAATGCATAGAACCAACAAGTCTGAATGTGCGCAAAACGAAAATTTCATTCATTCAAATATTGAACATCCAGTACAAAAAGATCCATGCAATGTAGGTAAAGTTCCTAAATGTACCAAAATGACTACATTACATCCAAAATGGTCACCCTTGCCAACTAAATCAATGATATGAAACCCTATGGACACACTAATCCGATTGCGTGTCATCCCCATTCTCATCATCCGATTGCATGTCGTCCCCATTGTCATCATCCTCCTCCTCCTGAGTATGGGCACCCTCGCCAACTAAACCCTCCAAGCGTGTAACCCTTGTATCCAACTGTGCAACCTTTGTGTCCATCTGGTTCCGCCACTTGCTCGTGCTCTGTCTATATCCTCTAAAGTCAGTAGTCAGATCATATATGGATGCCATGACATGATCAAGTGTCCATCCACCCTCAGGAGGAGCTGGTGGTCGCCGACTGCGGGTGGGACGTGTCTGTCTGACATCAACCTCAGCAACGCCATCATCATCGTCATCATCATCAAGGCCTGCATCATAAACCATGAAAAACACATCTTATAAATACCACATTAAAAAATAAACAACACAAAAATGCATAAACTCATAAACACCAACACATCACCTGCAGGTGCATCCTCCATCTCAGCATTGTGGTGGACTGGGATCTCAGGTGGTTCTGGTGCCTTCTTCCACGTCCAGATACCCGCTCTGTTCGGCAGGATCCCACACTGCTTCAGGAGCCTCTCACCAAATATAGCATTCCAGCCTCTGGAGGTCTTCAAGGTTTCTGTTGCCATAGGCACTCCAAATCTATACAGAATCTTCTGCACCAGGAATGCAAAAGGCAATTCAGCCTTCTTTGACTTGGCTGCCTTCCACATCAGTATGCATATATGATGCCTCCAGTTCACCTGTTGACGGTGAAGAAGGGCCCACAGGATGACAAAGTCCCCTTCCAGCACCTTCGAGTGATTATGCGGGCGCTGGAAAATAATATGTGTCACCACATAATGAAGAATGCGAGCAGAAACTGACAAGTTGCTCACAGGATAATGAGCAAAATGTCCGGGCTCAGCGTCTGCCCTCCTAGTCTCTGTAACAATGGCCTCCCGGTTATAATCACCAAATATATGATGGCTGTCTCCATCATATAGTGCTGCTCCTGTGACACCATCAAAATCGAAACCAGTAGCTCCGTCCAGATAGGAGCAGTCATGATGATATCAATCCCGCAGACACGGGAAGTCAGCTCGCCTTGCGAGTAGCCAAGGTTCTGGTAGAAGGCTCTTACCATAACCTCCGAGTATGGGCACCGCATCACCGCCAGGTCAAGTAAATGTGTCTCCTGAAGAAGCGGCACAATGTCGAAACGCTCTAGGTTGAAGAATGCCGAATCCAGTGATTTCGGTTCGCAGATCTTCCAGGTTATGAAAAGCTTCACGAACGTCTCGTGTGCAAGTATGTCATCCTCAAACAAATATCTGAACGTCAAGTCCGGAGCCTGACTCGAAGCAGCCTGGGGCTGAGAGGATGACGACCCATCGTGACGACTCTTGGTTCTTCTCTCGGAATGGGTCACTGGCAGCTTTGAAACGCGTCTAGAGGTCATTGCGTCACACTATTAAACTGAAAAAATAACCAAAATTAGAATTTAGATACATCCATGTTAGGGTTAGGGTTAGGGTTAGGGTTAGGGTTAGGGTAAGGGTATTACATACAAATTGATAAAATAATTCGGACAGAATCAAATGATATAAACAAAAATACAATGAATCAGAACAGAAATCAGAACAGAATTGAAAAAAACGAAAAAAAATGCACCTTTGATCGATTTCAATTGGTAGAAGGCAGAGAAGTTGCAAGGTCCGCGAATGATGATCAGAAACAAGACGAATTGGTGCAAGATTATGCCTGAAATCGCTCAAGAAGACACACCTCCAACAGCTCTACCCGGGTACCCCTTTGTGGGTTTTCGAAATGGGGCTGCTGGGGTATTTAAAAACCCTACCGTCGATGTTTACCCAGGTACACTCCTCCCTACCCGGGTAAATAATTCAACCATTTTCTCAGATTCAAGAACTCCACCCGGGTACACCCCTCCCTACCCGGGTAGCAAAAATGTTTCAAAAAATACCCGGGTAAGTAAGGGTGTACCCGGGTAGGCTTCGTGGTCAACAGTCAAACAGTGGCAGATTGGTGTTATGTTTTTGAAGGGGTTAAATTTTCAAAATAGTTTTAAATGAAAGGAAATTTGATAATTAATTATTAATTAAGGGTCAAAAGGGTCAAAAAGCCCAAGATTTAAGGATCATAATTCTTTGAGTCTAATTGGGTTGTTAAATATGGGGCTAAACTTAACTTGTCTATTTTGGTCCACAACTTAACATGGGTTTGGTAGGGTAATCCACTAATCTATAGGTTGATTTTTTGGAATTATAATTTATTTATTTTTTTAAGAAAAAAAGGATGAATTAGGATTATTGTTTTAAAATTTAGATTGGACATTAACCAATGAATCTATTGGTTCAAGACTAGATTAGTTAAATTGATTTGCAAAAAAGTAATTATTATTATTTCAAAAATATATACCTGTGTACAAATTAAGGATGATCATTTCCATCATAATTTGTCACAAAATTTGAAGTATAAAACGATGGTCATCATCCAATCTTAAGTTTTAAAGTTATAATGTGATAACTGTAAGGTTCAATTTACCGAATTCACACATCAGAATTTTAATTTCAATAAGCAACGATGTTTGTTGGAGTCAACATTGAAAAAAGAAAGAAAGAAAGAAAGAAAAAGCATAAGGTATTTTAAGTTTTCATCTTTTTTATTTTAAAACGTAATTTGTTCAATAAAAAATCTCCTTTAAGCCAGTGTTTAAAAATTTGGCCCGATCATAGACTGGATTGAGATCAGGGGGCAAAGGGTCATGGGTTCAACTGAGGGTCACGGGATCATTTTGCTGACCTGATTTTATACATTAAAAAAATAAATATATATCCTATATGAAAATTTCAAAAAAATCAAATCATTAATCTTCAAAAATTCAAAATATACTTAACATAATTGAACTAATTAAATTCACAAGTCAATATTACACAAGCTAATGAAAGTATCAAACTATCAAGTATAAAACACATATTCCAATCGAATTAATAAAAAATTATATCATCAAATTCAGGTTCTTCTTGTCCTTCTCACGCACTTACAATGGTATGTGAAAGGAGACCCCTTACCCAAAAAAAAACGACGAAAGAGAGGCGGCGGTACGAAGAATCAATGGTGGAAAGAGAAGATCGGGATGAGGCAGGATTTTAAAACACTGCTTTAAGCGATTATTAAAGTATCATTACATAAAACATTTAGCATTTTTTTTTAGAATTTTATACAAATAAAATTTTGTTAAAAAAAATTTATTAAATTAAATATATATAATCATTGGAGATGATAAAATGTTATATGACGATAAATAAATATTAAAGAAAAAATATGAACCTGCCTAATAAAATAAGGTCACCAACCGTGGCAATACAATTGCCATTGCAATCATTGTCAAATAAATTCATTGTAGATGTCATTCCATACCTCTCGTTTATGTGATATTTTGCTAAATGGCAGCTTCATGAAATTTAAATGGTGGGACCTAACCTTTCAATCACTTTTCACTTAAGCAAGGGAATGGTCCCAATCGAAAAAGGTTATACCATATGCGAATAAACGGGGCATGGACGATTCATTCATCATTTATATCGTATGTAAGCCCTTATCTTTGTCATTCATAAGCATCTGATGCAGCTTCAGCTTCAACGTCACGATAAATTTTTATATAAACTTAGCTACTCAATAACAAATGCATTATTACTTGATACAAAATTTTATGTAATTATTTAGTATATAATAATAGGGGCAAGATACACTTACTACCAAAAATTTTACCGTATTTACAACCAATTTAGTCACCGTTGATTTCCGTCAATCTAATAGTTATAATTTATTAAGAATTAATAATTAATTAATAAGTACAACCCAATAATTTTCAAATAAGTATAACCGTTAGATTGACGTAAATTAACGGTGATTAAGTTAGTTGTAAAGATAGTAAATTATTTTGATGATAAATATATCTTTCTTCTATAATAATAATAATGTTTATTATTTACTAGTTTAGTCTATTCAATTTATGTAGAACTTTGCCCACAAAAATATTTCTATTTCTCCAGCGTCACGGGCCAACCATATGATATGCTATTTCTCGTACAAATCAACCTCATTTGATGGTCCAGAACACTCCACACCAGATGATAAGAGACCAGAAACCAAGAAAAAAAATATTAAAAACAAAAATAAGTGTTTGGTGATCAATACAACGTGCATTGCATCTGTGCCACGTTTATGTTCCAACTTTTTATTTAATTTTGATATGCCACCCTTTTCTTTCGTTTTGTTGATTTACTCTTTCAATCAAAATTCATTCTTACGGGAATATCATTTGATGGAGGAAAAAAATTTTTATGCCTGAGAATCACAATTATCATGAATATATTGGGAGATTAAATTTCTTGCAAATGGGAGAAAAAAATTGTTTGATAAGGCAAAAAAATTATCAAGAATGCTGAGAAAGTGAATTGTCTTAACCAATATTGTAAAAATCGGAACGGACTGACCGGGTCGACCCAGAATCCGGTGAACCAGTCATCTGATCGGTTCGATTAGCACAATAGATCGGCCAAGCATCAGACCTGATACGACTCGGTGTGATCCGGCCGATTTTGGTGAAAACTGGCGACTCTGACAGTTAATCGGCCCGAGTTTTTAAAAAAAAATTATTTTCAAAAAAAAAATCATAATTGACATATTTGAGTGAGCTGTTACTTATTGACATACATAAATTATGTACCTACAATACTAATATTATCTCAATATGCACTATATAAGGAATTTTGATTTGATTTATAATCAGATATGTCATTTACTGAACCTGAAACACCAATATCACAAGCATTATATGTTTGTTTGATCCTTTATTGGACAATGATGTATAATTTATTATTTTTTATATTAAAATTTAGAATTTATATTATTTTTTTCAGCTATTTGAGTATATTTATATTTTAATATAAATTATATATTTGTATATAATCACCAATTGATGCGGTTGAACCAGTGACCCACTGGTTGAACCAATGACCCTATACCTCGATCGGATCATTGACCGGGCCGGTTTTAATAACATTAGTTTCAACTACACTACTGGCGCAATCACTAGCATAGGAAGAAGAAAGCAACAAAATTGACTTGGCAATAGCCTTCCCCACCACCGCACCACTAGCATGGGAAAAAGAAGGCGCAATATGGCTTGGCACTAGTGGTACCATCACCGCACCACTAGCACGAAGGTCAAAAATACTAGAAATCCAAGAATACCACTCCCGCATGGTATTCTACTATTCTTGGATGGCATTTTAACTTAAAAATTATTCGGAAATCAGAATCTTTGGGAAAATCAAATTCCCAGAAAATTTTTGTACCAAACGTGGATAAATAAGATTACCAATCTCAGTTTCCCAAGAATCCAAAAAATTTCCTTGCATCAAAGCCCCCTTAAGGTAATGTTTGGTTCAGGTTTTTGGTTCAGATCCCCATCTATCTGAGTTTGGTATTGTATGTTGTCTTTGTTTGGTAGAAGAAATACAAAAATTTACCTAGTCAACTCTGTTGCCCAGCCTTTCAAGTTCGTATGGAAAAAAGGAAACAAAACCCTATTCAACTTTACCATTTGCAACGTAAAATTTGCATAAAATCGAGTAAGCGAGAAAAAGTTTACGAAATTTGTGACAAAATTACCCTCTTGTGACTACATCTGCTTTATCAAACTCGTGGGTTGCAGAAGACATGGCCAAAAGTTGAATAAGCAAGTGGTTTTCGATCTGTTAGTTTTACTGAAGCAAATGATTTTCAAACGATTCTCAAACCGAAGCAAACGATTCTTCTGCACACAAACCTTGCAATCAGATTCGTCCACTGTCAACTGACTTAGACATGAAAGATTCCTACATCTTAAGTTCAGAAAAACTTGAGCTAAATCAGAAGATGAAATGTTGTTGTCTATGTGAATAAAATGAGTTAAACCGATTTTTAAAGCAACTAAAATTTCCAGTTGCACTCGGTGGCACTTTAGTAGGTTATCCAAGGTTATATTAGACCTGTTCTGCAGAACTTTTTGAAAAGCAAGTATCTGCCCATGCTTATGTGCATTGAGCATGATTTCTCGAATACCCTCCTTCAGACATGTTATGGATTATCCGGCCATTTCATGGAACTTTCTTGACATTGCATGCACAAGGTCAGAAACTATTCTTGCAATGATTGTCTCAACAAAAAGAACACCATCCATCAGAAGTCGTGGAATAATATGCAGCTCCTGAAATAACTTTTGCTTGCCATCGGTACAACTGGACGAATGAGGTTAGAATGCAGTTGTGGAGGCTTAGCCTGAATGAAGTTAAAATTTTAAGTATACGGGTTATTTTTGTCATTTTGACCCATTTACCCATTATTAGTTTACCTTCAACCAAACAAATACTTACAAAAGTTAACCCAATTCGCGACCCATTTACCCATCATTATTTTACCTTCAACCAAACAAAGACTTACAAAAGTTAACCCAATTCGCCTGGTAAAAATTTAGTCAACCAAACAACTTTTTTTTAACTTTCTTACCAAACTCACTTTTCTACCATATTCTTGGTAATTGCATTTACGTAGTAAAAAAAAATATCTCCTCTACCAAACGTCTCCTTAATGATAATGAATCCCGGGTCCTGAACATTTCCATTCATCTTGTCATCTTCACACTAATGTGAACAAAAATTAAAAGAATCAACTGCTGGAAGAGACCAATATATATTTGATTATGGAAGATGTCATGTCCTATTAATAATATAACATTTACAACAAGCTTCCTGAATTACATTGTAAACTCAAAACCGAGTGAAAAAATTAACAAAAGTAACTATTCACTTATAACATCCACAGAATAAATAAGTATGATGACATCAAAATTATTACTCACAAGCCAGTTTAGTGCCAAAGCTAGTCAAGCAAATGGCAAAAGCCTGAAAGGCAGATAAGGGTTGTCTATAATCCATGGTAAAAGTATCATCCCCTACTTTACCAAACTGGAGGAGAACTGTTTCCTCATCTCCTTTTCCTCCTGGTTGGCTTGGATCCACAGTAGCAACCAGCTGAAAGTTCTTCACTGATGCCACTGTCACACGACCATGGAAATTCAAGCACCAGCATTGCAAATGCTCATGCCACCTTGGAGCTTTATTCTTCAAGATAGTGTAGCCAAAAGCAGCAAGTTCTCTACTATGCATTTTATGGCCATCCAGAGATATGCTATCTGAACTTTCACTCGTTGTTGAGACAGGAGATTTCAGTGAGCAAACCATCCTCCTTGGCCCTCTTGATTTCAAAAGGTTGAACTTGTAGGAGACCTGCCCCACCTCAAAGTTACCTGCAGGAACTTGAGGGCTTATCTGCTTGCTGGCAAAACGACGGCTAGCCCTGCCACTTGATGGTTTTGCACCACTATGGGGCGGCTGGCTGTCATATATTGTGAAGTTGGTGCCAAGAAAATCCGAGCTGTGAATAGATTTCAGCAACTAGGCGGTCAATACTCAAGAGAAGCAAAACATTGACCATACATTCAATAAGTAGTTTATCCTTTGTTTAAAAAATATAAATTAAATGAGACAAACAAACTCCAAGCTATGAACAGATTTCTATATAGGTGTAAATACTTTCACCAAAAAAAATGACGAACATTTACAATAAGTGTTTTTGTCTAGATGAGACTAAGAGGATTTAAAAGAATAGGATTTGAATCATTTTGTTCCGCTTTGGATGTAAATAGAGGACACGGTAATTCGCAGAAGTTACATATAAGACAAACAAACAAACTGCAAATTAAAATCATTTGCAACGGTTTCAATTTTTAAAAGCCAATCAAGTTTGCTCCTGGATCTTTTTTGGTGCAGTTTTGATCTTAAAAACAACATCATGATAAACTTGTTTGCACCCTTGCTTCTACCACAAATGGTATTGAATGACTGTTAAACAAAAGCAAATAGAACTATTTTCCCTTTCTGCCATGTACAAAGGTGTGATTTAGAGCGGTGGTCTTTATTTGTTTTTATTTCCTTTTAATATTTATGGGTGTTTTTCCTATTCCTTTTTATGGATAATTTTTCTCATCAGACAGTTTCAGTATTGAGCTGTATCAAAGTTCCAATTCTTAGCAAGGCTACCACAAAAGAGAAAATAAAAGGTTAAGTTTAACAGTAAAGGTAAACCAAAGCATTTTGAAAACACAAAATATTTGTAGTAAAAGGTGAAGGGTGGCTGTATCCTTCGAGTACTAGACCTCACCACTCAAGAAAAAGAGTAAAAAGAAACAGATGAAGAAGAAGAAACACAGATGAAACATTTATATTTCTTTTTTAGAAGGGGATAATTTTTGTTTCTGTGACAAGAAAGCTTTACCTTAACTTTCCAACATAAGCATTGCTTCCTTGGGATAAGTCGTCAGCATCGAGTGATATTATATACTCAGTATGGGTACCACACCTATATCTCCTAGCTGCTAACAGGAACTTCCCTTTATCTGTGAATGCTGGCGATGGGTGGAGGAGTGAAGAGAGGGGAAGAAAGAAATGCATTAAATTTCCAGCACATCCATGAAAATGCTAAAGAGAGAAATCACAAGTTGTACACTATCATCAAGATTATATTTCTGGAAATATTGAGAAAAATAAGCCTTGGAAAGTCATCATTTTAATAGTTAATCATTGCTACCATTAACTACTCTACAAATTACATTGACTTATTACAACACATCATAATATTCTGAATTTACTAATGGTTTAAAGTCTCACAGATCTTTCAACCAATTGAAGATTCAAAATTTCACCTCCACCACACATATCTTTAGAGTAAATAACGTTGCTAGCAATAATTGGAGTTCTATAGCTACTGTTTGATTTCCCATGTGACAACCCCATGACTGTTCCTACAAAGTGATATGATATCCATTATACTACAGGCAGCTAAACAATTTCTAGCATGTATTACAATCAACCATATCCTAGAGACCTTCTCACCATAGGTCTACTTCAGCAATCAAACAGAAAATTAATTTTAATACCTATAAATAAATTACTAACAAATATGAAATTTACCAGATTAACATAAGAACCATTTGAAGTTCTTTCTCAGAAGCAAAACCAACAAGCTCTTTGTAACCTTAAGAAATTTAAGATGCTGCAAGACCAACATTTTAGAATTAAGCAACTATGGACACCATGCATTAATGCAAAGTAATCTATGAAACTCCCAACATATGTATTCAAGCTGCTTTGAATACGTTCTACTCTTTAATTACTACTGGTCCCTTCCTGAGAAATGAAAGCTCACCAAAGAAGGCCTTTTGTGAGGTTACTTTAGCCTCCCATGAAACCCCTCCCTTAAATGTTCATGAAATTTCTTCTTTAATTATATTAGAAAGAAATAATCAAATGTCCATATTTCCCAAATTACACTTCCACAAGTCTTACATGATATATCCTTCCACTTCTATCTCTGAAAAAACACCTTCAATTAATGTTCATAAACATAACATAATATCTAAAGAATTCAACTCATTTTTGTTTCTCTTTTCTCACTTTGGGGAATCAAACTATTTAAGATGAGTAAATTGAACGAGGAAGGTTCTGTAAATTGACTAAAGGAAGTCACCTTAGACTGGGTCTGGTCAACCATGTGGCTAGTCATGTAGCTTCACAAATATTTTTTGTTTACATATATAAATAAATATCAATGAGTCACTTTAAACGTTGACAAAGACAAACTACAAAACCCTTCAAACTTTTGGGGTTTTAATACCCAAAAGTAAAGCATGTCTAGTCAAACAAGAAAGCCTTGAGTTATATGTTTGACGAATAAGTTGGTGCCCAGATCTAGTCTATACACATACATCATTCGACTCTATATTGTCAACACACTATCCATAGGAAGAGCACAGGAGATCATTCAACTCCGGCCATGATTCATTTTCATACATCTCTATAACAGGCAAAAAAAGCCTTTTAACCAATACAATACTTACTTACATGGTGTAAGGGCAAGATAGAGGTAAAACGTTGAGGTCTTCTTGTTCCGCTTTATAAGACATTGGTGGGGAACGTCACGTGGTCCTGGCTGCAAGTCATCAAAACATAACAAGATTGTCAAACTCCAAGCTTCCTAAATTCAAATGACTTGTTCAATACGACAAACAAACAATAAATAGCCATCAATAGAACAAAATGCTCATCAAGATTACAATGAAATCATCACAAGAAATTTAAACATTCATCACACTAAAATCCAATCTATTATAGAATAAAGCATTGCAGAGATAAAATCGCGTACATAAGCAAGAGCTAAACAGCAGCAATAGAGCTAAAACACATTTATCTGCTAAAAATTAGATGAAACTCCATCCACCTACGGGTGCACTGCAAACATGACGACTACTGGCATCTGAAAAATCCCCTCACAAAATGGATCAGTATTTCCAACTCTTCCATCTTTTCCACTTCACACAGATAAAACTGCAATAAAACTAATAACACCCACTTACCCAGAAACCTCAATTACCGGATTAAAACCTTAAGATACTTACACTGCAGTTCGCCAACCTGAATCAAAGGCACCACACAATTACAGCCATGGCTTATGCAAAGATCCCAAATCACTGCTGACCCTCACAACAAAATGTTATTCACCAAATTCACCAATAAAGCATTTACTACCTAAACTGATTGAACCATTCAACCATGTCATAAATAACCAAAATTTCAATTCAACAAATTTTAAAATATAATAATTTAAGAGAATAACAAGGGCTCCAATAATGACCAACAAAACATTTATTAAAAAAAAAAAAAAACCTAATTTTTTTTTTAAAAAGAAGACCACAAAGTACTCAACTTTTTTTCCTGGGGTATATATTAATCAAGCCACACGCATCAGTCAAAAAGCTAATTCGGGGAAAAATTAAAAAAAAAAGTGCCCCCAAAAAAAAAAAGAAAAAAAAAAAGGAACGGTTTTTGAAGCAGAACCTGTTTAAGGCACGAAGGGAAAGTGATTTTTCCGTTGTGAGACGGTGATTTTACGATCTCACGCGTCATGTCCCTCCAACGCTTACAAACGCAGGCGCAAGCGACGACGTTTTGCCGGTGAGGCCACTGTTCCTCGGTGGCGTCCACTCTGCGTATGATCTCTCCGAGAAGCTCCGGTAGCATGTTTGACCACGCATTGCCGTGAGCCGATTCTTCGCCGGCGGCGGCATCGAAGGAACGAACTTCCTTGAAGGATCTGGAGAATTTGCGAGAGCGAAAGACCTTCCTCAGAGACATGGCTAATGGTTAGGGCTATTGCACTCTCATAAGAGAGAGAGAGAGAGAGAGAAACACCAAAGAAGAAGAAGAAGAAGAATGAAGAGAGAGAGAGAGAGAGAGAGTGATTTACAGAGAGAAACTTAACGAGTGAGAATAAAAGGGAAATGGGTGCAATGATAAAGTGACGTGCGGGTGAGGGGAATGTGAGAGGAAGAGGGTTGTGGCGCGCCGAATGACAGGCTCGTGAGGTTAGCGAGTGAAGGTTGAAAAAAAAAAAAAAAAAAGTGTTGGCTTGTGCCTGTTGTTGAATGTTGTTGTGATTTGACCTGGTCTACGCTGTATTTACCCTTTTCTTAACTCCTCCTCTGTTTTTCTTATTTTTATTTATTTTTATTTTCCTTGTCATTTTGACTCTTAATACAACTTGTCATCTATCACCCCAAAAAAAAAAAGTTGTCATCAACTCATCATGTTGAAATAGCAAATTACAGTATTTTTTTTTTTTATAAAAAAAAGTTTATATTATAATTAAACTAAACAAGGAGTGAAGGATAATTCAAGTGTAAATTTACCTGATCACCCTTTTTTCTGAACTAAAGTTTAAGAACACGAGAGGTTGCTTCATTTCATGACCAAAGCATGTCATAAGCCTTATTAGATTATTATTATTATTATTATTATTAGTCATGCCAAGCATAATTAAATAAAGTTCATATAAGATCAAGTAAATTTTGAAAACTATAACTATAAATCTCCGGTTATTTGACCATTTTGTCTCTTATTAATTAATTAATAATCATTTTGTCCATTACACATAATTATTTACTAATATGTTCATCTTTAATCGATTAACTTGAAGATTTAATCGATTAAATGGTCAAATCTGAAAAAAATAGTTGACTTGAAGATTTAATCGATTAAATCTTCAAGTTAATCGATTAAATCTCCCTCTTAATTTATTTAATCGATTAAAGCTTATATTTAATCGATTAAATATCCCAAATTAGTGTGAAAACTTTGATACCAACTCGTAAAATGACAACTCTTAATAAAACACAATAAGTTCTTATTAAATACAAAACACAATCAACTCTTATTATTAAATACAAAACACAATCAGCTCCTATTAAATACAAAATACAATCACCTCCTATCAAATACAAAACGCAATCAGCTCCTATTAAATACAAAATGCAATCAGCTCCAATTAATTACAAATCGCAATCAACTCCTATTACATTAAATTCAAAATTCAAAATTCAAATAACATCCAATACACGGAAAATTGATTGAAGATTTTGCTAAGTATTACATTAAATTCAAGATTTGCAATCAACTCCTTTTGTTTACGAAAGAGATTTGACCTTTGTTGCCTCTTGTGATTTGATAGGAGCTGATTGCGTTTTGTATTTAATTGGAGCTGATTGTGTTTTGTATTTAATAATAAGAGTTGATTGTGTTTTGTATTTAATAAGAGCTGATGTGTTTTATTAATTTTGCCATTTTACGAGTTGGTATCAATGCTTTCACGCTAATTTGGGATATTTAATCGATTAAATATAAGTTTTATTCGATTAAATAAATTAAGATGAAGATTTAATCGATTAAATCTTCAAGTCAACCATTTTTTTCAGATTTAACCATTTAATCGATTAAATCTTCAAGTTAATCGATTAAAAAGTGGCAGATTGGTAGATAGTTTTGAATAAAGGACAAAATGATTATTAATTAATTAATAAAGGGCAAAAGAGTCAAAAAAAAAAAACCATAAATTTCCTATGCATTGCAATGTTTTTTTTTAAATATATATTTACGTGAAACATTTATAAGAACACATGTAAATTAGTGATATAAAAACTCGTATTTAAATTTTAATTATTTATTTTATTTATCTGTGATATATTTTCATTCTGTCCATGTGGTGGTATACGAAATAATTATGGTAAAACTGAAGCGTACAGATGGAAAACTCACAGAAAAAAAAAAAATTGTTTAACAGAAAAAATAAAAATCAATAAAAGACAATTATACCTAAACAGAAGGGCACTGATGCAAAACGCGGTTCTAACAAGTCAACACGACAACCAGAATAATATTAAAAAAAGAAAAATAAAACAAACTCATTCGGAAATTGCCAGCTATATATTTCACTTTTCTCTCGTACAAACAATTCCATTCGACCATTCCAATTCCAACAATCTCTCTATTTTCATTTCACTTCCACTTTCTTTTCTCTCATTTTCCTTGGAGAAATTAAAATCTGAGAGAAAAGTGAAGAGGGTGTTTGGCTTTTGAGTTCATAGCAATATATAATATAACACAGAGAACAAAATGGTGAAGTTCGTGGGGATTCTTGACCAAGGGATGAGGATTGTCGCAAGGTTTCATTCCAACTGCCCCCAAACAGGGCGTAAGTTTTACCACCCTCCGCCGGTCTCCGACAACAACGGCCACGACTCTCGCAGCGGAACCACCGTGGGCGGTGGCGGTGTCAAAGCTGGTGGGAACATTGATATAATTCTTTATTCTGTTTGACATGTAACAAGATTTATTTATTTGTTTGTTTGTTTTTGCTTATTCGATTAGATTGATTATTAGCAAAGTTTTTGCTATCAAGTTTTATTATAATCTATAACAACTCCTTATGAGATGTGGTAGATCTTTTATTCCCTTCATTAGTGGTTAGTTATAAAGGGGATTTTCACACTTTACATAGTCAATACAAATTATACAATAGTTTCTTCTTCTACTTCTTTTTCTAGTCAATACAATAGTTATTACGCAGGAATCCAATTCTCATTCCTTGATGTTAGACAAAATTCCATGTTTTAATTAGTTTGTTTAGCTGAAGTTGTTTAAAATTTAAACCTTCTCCATTTATAATCATATAAGAAAAGCTCCTAAAATCAAACCAAGTTAATCTAAGCCTTTAAAAATAATGGGGGCAGCGAGGTTCGAACTCGGGACATCAATACTTTGATACTATGTAAAGAACTAATTCAATTCAATAGCTTAAGTTGTTAGATGTGGCTACATTAATAATTTTATATATCTTTAACAAAGTCAAATTTTCAATGAAGTAACAGATATGTTGAATGTGAACATCGACTCTAACTCCGTCTACATTCCAAGTTGTTACATGGTAGAGTCTTTAAACATATCTATAGAATTTGGGCACTTATGTAAACAAAGTTAGTTTAATGAATCTTATGAAAGAACTTTTGGATATATTAATAATATAATCTAATAGTATGTTCACATATAAGCCCAATAGGTGAAAGCATGGTTATTTGGGTCCATATGGGCTGGAGCCCAATAGCTTACATTATCTCTAGGGTTTCCTAAGCAGGAGGTAACACTGTTGAGCATTCCAAACTTGAGACTTGGGATGTATTGCTTATGTAAGAATACAAGATCCTAAGAGACCTAAGGTGGGACCTAGAACCATTACTTGCGTATATCTAGGAAGTGCAGAAGACAGTGATGCAAATAGGTTTTTGGATCTATCTACAAATGCGGTGATAGAATCCAGAGATGCAGAATTCTTTGAGAATAAGTTTATCAAAGATCATGGCTTAAGTGTTTCTGGATCTACATATATGATTTTAGAATCTCCTATAGAATTTGAAGTAAGCCCTTCTGACACTTACCCCTCACAACTGGCTATTGAATCAATTCCAGTTAGAGTATTTATGAGAGAGAGTTCACAAAGACTTTGTCGAGGACTTTGTCACTTACCATCTAGAGGATGATCCATTCTCCTATCAGGAAGCAATGAGATCTAGGGAATATCTACTGTGGGCAGAAGCCATATATGATGAAATGAGTTCTTTGCTGCATAATCATACTTGACAGCTAGTCAATTTGGCGAAAGGGGCTAAGGCTATAGGTTGTAAGTTGGTAGTGAAGAAGAAACTGAATAGTGATGGATCGATAGCCAGATACAAAGCACATTTAGTAGCTAAAGACTATAGACAACAAAGTGAAGTAGACTATTTTGGTGTCGACTCACCTGTGTGTTATCTATCAACTATAAGAATTCTTCTTGCTTTGACATCTATTGAACACTATGTAGTGCATGAAATGGATGTAAAGACAACTAGTGGATGTCATGTTAATTATTGGTTTTGATCATTTTGTAGTGAGTAACATGAAAGCTAATTTAGTTAAAGAATTTGACATGAAAGATCTTGGTATTGCTAATATCATTCTTGGTATAAAAGTAAGCTTTGATAGGCAAGTTATCGCCCTTAGCCAGACTCATTATATTGAGCAGCTACTTTCTACCTGGGGATACAGTGAGTGCAAACTGAGTGAGACACCATGTGATTATAATAAAAGACTGAGTCCTCATAAAGGGACCAGTGTGGATCAGTTAAAGTATTCAAAACTGATTGGTAGTCTCATATATGCTGCAAGTTGCATTAGACCTGACATAGCCTTTACAGTTGGCATGTTGAGTCGTTTCACTAGTAATCCTAGTAAAGAGCATTGGGATGCCCTCGATAGGCTGATGCGATATATTAAAGGTACTAAAGATTATGCTCTACACTACTCTGGTTATCCTTCAATTGTGGATTAATATTCTGATATGTCATGGTGTTCAGAAATCAGAAATAATAAGTTCACCAGTGGATATGTATTCACTTTGGGTGGAGCTCCTATTGCTTAGAAATCCAAAAGATAGACTTGTATTGCATTGTCGTCTATGGAATCAGAACTTTTTGCTTTAGCCTTAGCCGGCCAAGAGGAAAAGTGGATAAAGAATCTGATTATGGATATTCCCTTGACTCGGCTAAAGATTAATTCTTTAAGCCTATTTTATGATAATCAAGCAACTGTCCAAGTTGTTAAAAATGCTCTCTTTAATTCAAAAAGAAGACATATAAGATTGAGACATGCGTTGTTGAATTACCTGAGAAAACAAGGAATTATCACCTTGATCGATGTGAGATCGAAGGATAACTTGGCTGATGCTCTCATAAAAGATATGCTTAAAGATCGATTATTGAAAATAGTGGGGGAAGTAGGGTTAAAGACTATATAAACAAGTCTTAATTACCATTTACTTACCTTTTAATTATGTGTTTTGAATTATCGAATCTTTCTTTTGTTGGCCAAAATGATAAGCACTGTTTATATGTTTCACCGATGTTCGTATTTGTTGATTAATTTGAAAAGGGTAAGTTGTCTCATTCCAAACTTGATGAAGATAACTTGAACCTGATTCAAAGGTTCTACTTGGGAAACTTGTGTTATTCCAAACTTGATGATACAATCTAACCAGGTTGGACCATCCATTTGGTTAGATTATCTCATTCCAAACCTGATACTAGATTATTTGACTTTGAGGAATCAGTAATTGTGACATTCCAAATTGAAACATTGAAATAATAGTTTGTATAAGAAGCCTGTAGGCCTTGTTCTTAATTGAAACTTGACATTACACGACCAGGTTATTGTAAGTGACTTGACTATTGGTCATGTTCATTTAAACTAGACAATGGTTATTCTCTTACAAATAAACTTAAGTTAATGGCTCTTTGTAAAACAAACTGTTTAGGCCTTGTTCATAATTTATGAAACTGACTTGATGCTTATGAACATGATATTACAATATTTTCTGACATTAATATATGTTCTTCTTTGCCTGATGATATGATGCTAAGTTTTTTTAGTAGAACTAGACATCTTTGGTAGATTATTCAACCAATTGAATTCATAATAATATGAAATTCATATTTGATATTATACAAAGGAAGACAGAGATGGAGGAGAGCTTAATGAGAGGGATCTTGACTAAGATCATCTCCTTGATTAAAGAATATATCATTTAGAGTATGTGGGGACTTTAATTCACCCGTTATTGCCCATTTTGATGGAGTCCATTATTTGAGACTTACATTTTGCTATTTTTATTTTATGAACATTGTTGATTGTGAACTGATTTTGAGACTTATTTGGAATGTTGGGATTTGGATGAGTTTAGATTGAATCTAAAACTCTAAATATTTATTTTAGTATGTTGGTCTCAAAACAGATTCATGATAATGATGATTTATTTATTTAGATTGAAAATGACGATTGAGTTTAATATTTTACCGTTAAAACTCTTTGATTGATCCGAGTTAATTGTGTTGGACTGGATATGAATGATTCATATTTGTTTGAACATTCCATTAATCACTCTATTGGATTGTGCTATATGGTAAACAAAGGAGGAGATTGTTGGATATATTAATAATATAGTCTAATAGTATGTTCACATATAAGCCCAATAGGTGAAAACATGATTATTTGGGTCCATATAGGTTGGAGCCCAATAGCTTACATTATCTTTGGGGTTTTCTAAGCTGGAGGTAACACTGTTGAGCATTCCAAACTTGATGTCTCTTGGTGTAATACTTCAAGAAGAACCACAAGCTTATATAGCATGCACAACTGCATATGGTATGAATGAAATTTAATTTCTTCCATCTGTTTTAGTTTTTATTCCTTATCATATTGTACATTTTCTTTTCTTAATATTAGGATGTTTAAAATTTCTGGAGGAAGCCAGATGGAGACATTGATAGAGGAAAAAATTGAAAAACAAAAAAATTCCATTTACAATGTTTATTTTAAAAATAACACTTACCTTTTTGAAATGAAAAAGTTAAAAATTACAATGTTAATATTCAATTATTCATGTAATTGTATCTCCTATTAAGAGTCCAATGTTTAAAAGGTTAAAAAAAATCATTATAAAAAATACTTATAAGAAGCATATCTTTTCAAATAAATTTTTTAATTGAAAATATTTGAATAAAATAGATGTATATGTATGCTAATCCTTTGATCACACTTTATGCTTCTTGATTTTCTTCAAAAATATTAACCACTCTTTATTCTTTTTTATATGTGATCTAGACCTAACATCATGTGAGATTCAAGCACAATCAAGATAGATTCAAGCACAATCAAGATAAAGTCCAATATGCCCAGAAACCATTGTTTAGCCATGTAAAAACGCATCCAATACTTGTAAAGGCCACAGGCATACACTAGCAAAGTTGCACAGGCAAATAGGACCTGGCGAGATTCGCTACTCGGAGTCACTTGACCACCACATGAACCAATGACTGCAAGACAACACCAACTTGTCACGACATCTACGAGTGCTAGCTTGAGTATAGTTATCTCGCTCGTAATATAGCCTATGAAAGGCCATCACTCTCCACCAATAGGAATGGACACCGCCATACAAATGCGGCATAAACAAGGCATTCCTCCACTATAAATACAAAAACATTCAGCCCAGATAATATCATCTATCCTTGAATATTTAAACTACTTAAATCATAAACTAACTTGAGTGTCAGACTACCTTGCAAGTACCCCCTCCAATTTCCTCGAATCGTCCAAACACCAGCATAGTAGCCCGACTGTCTTGCAAGAGCACCAAGATCAACTTGCCAATGATGAACGACCCATCATCTCACTAGGCCATATTCAACTCATATATCACTAAGAGTAGCAAGCTCAACCATGTGTGATCCAATTCAATTATTATTAGACTGATCAAAATGTATCCTAGTTACAACCATTATTAGTCATGGAAACATGATTTATTAATAACAACATTTTTTACACTAAATATTAAAAAGTATAACTAAAATATTTTAAACTTAATAAAAAATTCAAAAAATTAATTTCTATAAATCTATTGACTCTAAGATAAGTTAATTTAGAAACACCACAAGGTTTCAAATTTATAGCATGGTCGAAATGAACGGATGTTATTGCATCTAATTAAATAAAATTATATTCCTTGCTGCTTAAATCGCCATTGTTTTATTCCTGGTTCAAAGGAAAAGATAAAACAAATTAATACAGAAGAAAAACAAAATAATGAAACAAAATTGCTTTGTCTTGAATAAAAAAGTCAAAGTGAGAAGCCCTTGATATATGCAGAATATTCTTTGCGAATGCCAAATTATGGATCTAGAAAGATGAGACTATCTTTCGGCCAAAAAGTTGTCAAACTTGTAACGTTTTGGACTTTTGGTATTGAAGGTGAGGTCACCCGGTCATTGAACAAAACAGCGGAAATGCATCTAGTCTTTTTTTTGAAAAAAAAAATATATATTGAAGAAAATAAAAGAAAGAACCTCAAATGCATGGAATACAAAATGTTAATCCTTCGTCACAACTTATATTATTACCATTATTATATAAGAATTATAATAAATAAAATTTAAGAAATTATTATCCTATAAATCAAAATAGTAAATATATTGCAACAACAAAAATTAGTAAATATATATATTCATAAGCATTCAATGTTACACAGGGTACTTACTATAATGAATAGAAGATTGCTTATGTTGAATATTATTTACAAAATATGTTAGATTGATTAAGTTGAAATAAACATTTTCGATTTATTACAAAATTATTGGTCAAAACTGCAAGAAGAAAAGGGTTTTAAGGGATAAAAAAATATAGAAAAAAATGTTTGTCCTTTTAAATGACAATTTATGTTATTTTACTCTCACAAAGAAGGGGGCCCACATATTTATATATTTTTGTCCACTCTCTCTTCCTTTATCTATCTCTTTCTCTAATTTAAAATGACATAATTTTACATCCTTTAAAATGATACACACTTTTCTCAAAAAAAATATGACTTTAATGTTTTTAAAGTAAATGTAGATTAAAGTGAATGTAGATAAGTTATCTACATTCGCTCTCAAAACGATGTCGTTTTGGGTTGAAAAGTTAAAAAATTATAATAAAAAGACTATTATAACCCTTAAATAAATTATAATTACAAAAATACCTTGATTTTCGGCTCAAAACAACGTCGTTTTGAGCTCAATGTAGATAAATTATTTACATTGACCGTAGAAAAAGCGAACCCAAAATATATACACGGAAAGAAAGAAATATAAAGAAGTTTTGCTAAGAATTTTGATCCAAATAGTCTAGTGTTTCTGTTACAGTTACCATGTTGTGGAATAACGGTAGCAGTAGTTATGTTCACAAAAAAAAAAAAAAAAAAAATCGGTAGCAGTGATTAGGGACTTAGGGAGTAACTTGTAACCATGGTATTGGTCTGTTAGGAATTGGATCATTAGTGTTAGTTGAAGGCTCACTCCTTTATGGGATTGTAGCCCAATGGTCAATGTCATCACTTTGAAGCCAAGCCTAAGTTTGTGATTTGCAGCCAGCCCAATTACGCAAACAATTGAAACAGAGTTATTAAGATCCAAGTCGGAGTGGTCCGGCCCATTTGGATAAGCCCGCTAAGGTTTAGGTCGAATGTGGCATAAGCACACAAGATCGGGTTAAGCATTATTATTATTTTTTGTCTGGATTCCATAATCCTGATTATTCTGTTGGGCGAGTTAGATCTCCCAATATTCTAACAAGTCGCGAAAAAAAATTCACACAATATAAGACTAATCTTAAGCTAAGTGACGTGATAATTATCTAGCTCTGACACTAAGAGAGCGTTTGGTAGAGGAGAAATTTTTTTTTTGTCTGAAAATCTTAATTTTCAAAAATATGATGAAAACATTCGATTTACGATAATTTCTGAAAATTAAAAATTAAAAAAATTTAGTTTCTCAAAATTCATTTCAAGAGATTTGAATCCCTACTCCTTTGACACCTTAGCCGTACCGAGTTTTATATTGTCACTTGAGCTTAACACTCAGGGTTGGGATAAATATTTTTGTAGGTGAACAAATTGATATTATAGTTTAATCACATGTTCACAATGAGCACATATTCATTGATCAACATTTTTTTTTCTTTTTTAATTAATACAATTATAGTTTAAAAATATTAAATTTAAAGAATTTATTTGATTAACTAATTTTAGAATAAATAATTTACATTAAAAGATTTTAAAATAATTATAAATTAAAGTAGACATATGTCTTATATTAAAATGTCATTTCAACAAACTTAAAATCGTTGAATGCAATAATTTTTATAAAATTGATATTTTAATCTTGGGGCCCAACTCACGTCGTTATAATTATTCGTGATTAATTTAGATGGACCTTTATATTTTTTATCAAGCTATTCAGGCTAAAGCACTAAGCTTGGAAAGTTTTAAAAGACCTAATAGTTAAAAGACTGTTGTTATAACATTAATTTTTACACTTGTGCGATGTAATATATATATATATATATATATATATATATATATATATATATATATATATATAGGCAGGATCCTTTGACACCGGTGTCAAAGAAAAAGTTTGACACATCATCTGGGAACCGTTAGATTAAAAAAAATCAATGGTGTCACATGTTTACAAATCAGAAGCGTTGATTTTTTTTAATCTAACGGTTCCCAGATGAGGTGTCAAACTTTTTCTTTGACACCGGTGTCAAAGGATCCTGCCTCATATATATATATATATATATAGGGAAAAACATTTCTCAAGCTGCTTGAAATAAGTTTATCTCCGGCCACCTCAAAATTACGTCGTTTTGTTTATTTATTTCCTTATAATAATTGATTTACCGTTGAATGGTTATGATTTCCTTTTTCTCTCTCTTCCTTTATCACCGTTGATCCATCTTTGTACGGTTATGATTTAGTAGCCGGAGATAACATTACCTCAAGCAGCTTGAGAAACGATAGGCTCATATATATATATATATACACATTAGTCCAGGATACAAAAAAAGTGTGGGCCCCACGTGATTTGTTTTTTAAAAAAAACCCAGGATCTGCATGCGTATCCTGGACTAATGTATATATATATATATATATATATATATGAGGCAGAATCTTTTAATACCGGTGTCAAAATTTAAAGTTTGACACTTCATCTGAGAGTCGTTAGATAAAAAAGATCAATGGTGTCACATGCTCACAAATCAAAGTCGTTGATCTTTTTTGATCTAACAGCTCTCAGATGAGGTGTGAAACTTCAAATTTGACACCAGTGTCAAAGGATCCTGCCTCTCTCTCTATAAATATAGAGGGAGAATCCTTTGACACCTGTGTCAAATTTGAATTTTGACACCTCATCTGAGAGTCATTAGATAAAAAAAGATCAATGGTGTCATATGCTTACAAAGTCGTTGATTTTTTTTTATCTAATGACTCTCAGATGAGGTGTCAAAATTCAAATTTAACACCAGTGTCAAAAGATCCTACCTCATATATATATATATATATATATATACACAGAGAGATAGAGAGATATGATCCTTTGACATGAGTGTCAAATTTGAAATTTGACACCTCTAGAGCTGTTAGATCATAAAAGATCAATGGTGCCATATGCTTACAAATCAGAGTCATTAATCTTTTTTTGATCTAACGACTCTCAAATGAGGTGTCAAAGGATCCTCCTACCTCACACATATATATATATAAGTAAAATTATTTCTGCAGCCACTTTATGTACAACAACGACAGGTGTATAGTTATGATTCCCCACATTTAATGCTTTCATCCTTTTTATGGTTATGATTCACTGCATTTAATGCTTTCAAGTATATATATGACAGGTATTTGATTGCTGCACGTACAGCAGCTGCAGAAATGTAAACCCCACACATATATATATATTAAAATTATATTTAAAGTTGTTATATGTGCAACAATGACATGTATAAGGTTATGCTTCCCCACAATTATTGTTCCACTTTTTGTATGGTTATGATTTCACACATTAAATGCTTTAACCTATGGGCATGATCAATTTACACCGATGTAAGAATAATAAGTCTTACACTAAATCTTAATCGTTGTTTTTCATGAATCTAACAGTTGTGGTTTATTAGATCACACTAATTAATTAATTAATTAATTTTCAAAAATCATAACCGTTAAATACACAAATTTCAACATTTAAGATTAATATAAAGCTTATTATTCTTATATCGGAATAAGTTGATCCTATCCCCCCCCACACACACATATATATATGTGTGAAAAATATTTTCTTATATTGTAAAAGAGTTATTTTCTTCTTCGAGTGATCCTTTGATTTTCGTATAATATATATATATATATATATATTTTGGTACATTGCCAGGAGGTATCCCCATTCAACCTTCTCCGGGTACCATGCCCTCGGGGTACGGCCCGTTTGGGCTAGCCCCTCATTGTAACAGTGAGTGTACTAAGCTTCGCAACCGGAGAAAGGACGAGACTAATCCCCCAACCGAAGATTTTTTGGCTTATCCTCTGGCCCCCAAAGATTTTCCAAGAAACTGCTTGAGGCAGGGTTTGATCCCTCCACCAAGCAATCCCTTGGAAGCTCAGCTGCCAACTGAGCTACCCTTGGGAGTTTAATATATATTTTTAATAGATATAGACAATCACACAAGTGTCTTATTTCTTATGAGAAAATCAAATCTTATATGGGCTTGTAATTTCTCATGTTGCACGAGAAATTTAAGTTTTTCTATAGAAAGAAAAGGGTGGAGCCTACCTTAAAGAAAAATAAAAAAATAAAAAAGTGATTGACATAGACATCAAAGTGAAAATGGTAAGAGATGAGACTTCTAATGCAACATGAGAAGTCTTTTTCCCATCTTATATATATTGAAAAAGAAGGTCTACAAGCGATGATATTTGCTAGTACTGGTCAACAGCTCCTCCTGCCAGTGCCGGAAGACATGTCATTGTGCAAAGTGTCACCGTGCATGTTGCATGAGCTTGTCGTAGAGACACGCACGACGTTCTTATGTCTCAATGACCCAAAAAAAGCTTACCTTGTTCAACGCCTTTTCCTAGTTTTCCATGAAATGCATCCTTACTTATTGCACCTTAAATGGCTTTAGCTTAATTTGACAAGTAATGAAATAAAAATTTCAATCTGTTTTTTGCTTCTTTGCTTGCATGTGATTCTGCTCATCACTATTATATTATTCCAATCGGTATTTCTTAACCTTGGTGCTTACAGCCTTTAACTAAACAACATAAATATGCAAAAATCAAACTACAAATTTACCACCATTAGTTGTAAAAAAAAATAAATCAAAAATGAAATATAAATTGAAAAAGTGTAAATTTTTGCAATATAAAAAAAGAGGAATAAAAAGGAATCTCTTTTGTTTTGGCAATAAATTGAGTTGAAATATGATAATGCAAAGTTCTGTAGACAAGTAATAATATAACAAATACACAATCATTTTAACTTCAAAATTATTTCAGCTTCCATCATTATCTGCGACGTGGACGGTCATGATTCAATCCCCAACCGCGGATCCCAACGAGCAACTCTGCTGAGGCGATCAAGAACTCGATAGCCTGCTGCGGCGACAGCAACCCCACCACGCTCCTCAACGTTCTGAGCCGTAGATCATCAGCTTTCCTTATAATGCTTACCAGCCGTCCGATCTTCTCGTTGATATCGGCGCGTGGGCCCATCATGTCGCAAGCACTGTCTTGCCACTCCGATAGCTCCTCCGTTATTGCATTCTCTTCTTTCACCTTTTTTTTTTTTCTCAAAATAAAAAACATTGGGAAATAAATACAATAGAAAAAAAAAATTCACTTTGTGTTAAAAAAAATAAAAAAATCACTGATGATAATTATTAATTAAATATTTCACCCAATGTTTACTAATGGTCTTCTTTAAACTATTCTTACAAGCACGCAGTTTATTTAACATTGTGTAAATGAACATTTGGTGGAAGATCAAATTTGATTATATTAACTTATCCTTCTCATTTCGTCTCATCCACGTAAAGGAAAACTTCTTTAGCAAATTGTTGTGCCATTTGTACATAAAATAAAGTGTCATACAGAAGTTAAATTCATGCTCACTTTTTTGTTAACAACATAAGAAAAAAGAAGCATAAATTAAGATTAAAAACCTCAAATATATGTCCATTCGAATGATTCGAACAGACAGGACAGAATTAAATTAAAGCTGGGACACTCGATTTAGACCGAGACAAAAACTTGAATATTTTATAACTTATATAGGTTGCGTGAAATGTATATTAAGAAACAGTCGAAACACGTGTTTTGATGGCCAATCAAAACATATTTAAATATTTTATGATATCTCATAATTAAATATTTCAAGAATAAAATAATGTAAAAATCTATTATAATAAAATTTGTTTTATTTACCAAATTTTTTTTTGTTTTTTATGAGATGTAAGAAATATATCTTATGACATTTAAGGATAAAATAACATAAATAACATTTGTGTTGTACATTATTTTATTACATGCATGGTATTGAAACTCTGATACGATGAAGAAGGGATAAAGATTTTTAGACTTTTTTTATGCGGCCAGTGATTTTGTAAACTAAGCTAGCTAGTAGCACTAAAACTTTTGAAATTTGTATAATATTAGATTTTTGTCCCCTACCTAACCATTTGATGAATCAAAACTTTATGCTCTATTATCCCTTATTTTTTACGGATTCAAACAATGATCTCAAAAAAATAAAGATTTTACCTAAATTTTTTTTTTTTTTTTTGTAATGAAGATTTTACCTAATTTGACAACACAAGCTGAGTAAGTAAGAAAAAAATCTAAGTTTGATTCACACTTACGTTTTATATGTGTATGTGACTAAACCCATTTAAAATTAATCTCGTAGCTAATTCAAAGAGATAATTAAAGTCAGTATATATATAAAATAAAATAAAATAAAGATTTTCATGCGAATTGTTAAAGCATATATAGAGTGAAGGAATATTACAGTGTCACATTGTAACTCGCTGACTCGGCGGAACTGAGTTGGAGAAAGATCACCAAGATCGCCGGTGCGGATGCCGCGGAGGATATCGACGATGCGTGACTCAAAGAGGACGGAGGACTCCGTATAGATAAGGTGGAAGGCGGTGGTGGGGCGCCACCCGGTGATCCAATGAAGGGACCGTTCCAATGTGGTGGCCCACGGCGAAACGAACACGTTCAGTGGGTCCTTCTCCGCCGCCAGTGACTTGGCTCGGTAGTAGTCTTCGTGGTGTGACATCACCTTGTCGATCAGGTGGATCCGCTCGTCGTTTTCCTCCGCCACGAGGGGCGGTCCACCGGAGGCGGAGGTGGCGGAGAAGGAGGCAAGCTGCTGCACGAGGTGGTGCAAGTGGTCGAACCATGAGTCGTAGAATTGAGCAAAGGCCAATGAAGTTGTCATTGTGTTTTGTGTGTATTGGTTTTAGGGTTTCGGCTTTATTGGGAATGTGAAGTGAAAGTGGTTTTTGTTCACTTTTTTGTGTGTGTGTTATGCAAAGGGAAAAAGAAAGGGTTGAGATCTGTGAAATATGATGGAAAGTGGTGTTGTGGCGGTTTGGGGTGAAGCCACGTGCATCGACAACTTACGTGTAAGTTTGAGGTTTCATGTTGTTTGCTTTCGTGGATACAGTTGATTAGTCCAAAATTTGTTTTCATGCCAATTTTTTTTTTAGATACTCATCATCCAACTAATCCGATTTCGGATTTTATAGCTTTTCATCCACTTCGGGAATGAGATTTTTAATATATCACCGTAATATCTACATTCAACCAATCAAAACACAATATATTGATATGTTTTGTAAGGAGAAAGAGAAAAAAAAACTATAATTATCATTTTCGAAAATATATAATCTATAATTTCATTTTGAACAAGAGTTGATTAGTGCAAGATTAGTACCAAAATTTTCTCATTCAGAAATATTACGACATTAGGATTCGAATTCATTGCCTTTGGATAGCTCATGATATAACTGAGTTATCACTATATCAATAGCTTTTGGGTCAACACGTAGACCCTAAACATATTCATAATAGTATATTATTGTAAAAGGAAGGATTTATTTACAATTCTTTTTTTATAAATTTTTATAAATTACATTATATATTTTCAGAAGTGCATAGTATAATCTAGTGTATTTCTAAAAGTACATAATGTAATTTGTAAAACAAAAATTTTGTAAATATTATCCTCCCCTTAATGTAATTTGTTTTAAAATATTAGTAACTTTAGTTTTGGGTAGTTAGTGTTTTCATTGATGATTTCATAATGAATTGGATATTAACAAATGCAGTCATGGTTATGGAAAATGATTGGCATTGTGCCCATTTGATGTGAGTGAATGTGTTATGCGTCGTTTTCCTTTGGAAAGTTTATACATGCCAAACTTACTAGATTTGCAGAAGATGTTCTTTGAGCTAGGCCTTTTATGATGTTGACCCAAATGAAAAAAAGTATGGGCGAACACATGATGGGCTTGAAGTGGGACTATGGGTACCATTTCATTCACTTTCACTCCTTATGCATGACCCAAATATCTTACCTATAGCATGACTATGTTTGTACAATTTCCAAGGTTGATAGGTTGGATCATGCAGGAATGCTTTAGATTAGGAACTCGGTAGAAAAAAGAAGAAAAAAGAAAACTTTTATGAACACTTTTTTAAAATACGAACTTTTTGTAAGAAATTACTGACTTATATATGGTCATGCAATTGCAATGTTATTTGTATACGTTATTACTCTTATTTTCATACGTTGTTTTTTTATTATCAAATATCAATTACATTATTAGTATATTATATTAGCACAATTAATAAAAAAATGGAAATCGTTATTTAATTACGTGTAAATATCTTGTGATCACTTAGATTGAAAAAAGTAGTGTAGAAATTGATTGTGATGATGTGCAGTTAGATGAAATTTTTTGCACTTTCATCCAATCATGCATAATTGGCAAACTATAAAATAAGTTTGATTATCATATCAACTACGTTAAAAGGGCAAAAATTCCGTACTAGTGTTAATTTTCAAAAGAATCTCCGCGCTGAGACACATCTGTAAAGAATGACGAGAGTAGAGCAGTCAAACACGTAGGGTTGACTGGCGTGACCAGTCCCGCCACATACAACGACGTGATCAGCAGCCACATAGGATTGTCTGCATGAATCCCGCCAGCTGCCCTGACTTATTTGAGTCCCGCCATATCAGTTGGCGAGACTATGCCACGTGTACAAAAGCTCCGCCAGGTAATGTGACGTGTTCCAGCCACATACCTACTCCCGCCACCTTGGTTGACGGTTTACGTTGTCCTTTTGCATCCCCCCACGCGATACTCGTGGGGTAGCGTCCCGTACACTACAAAATTAATCTCGCCACTGACACTTACGGAAATATTTGCCTGGTTATATATAGGGTCTTCCGGTGTTACTTAGTATGGGACATTTTGAAAGTTCGGGATGCTTGCTATTTTTGTATATGATTTTGACTGACGGGTTCTTGACTTCTAGTAATTTTGTTTGTATCAGTTGCTTTGCTTGTAGTGTTAAAATTTTGTTGTATGACCTTGCTGTAATGTCGTAATTTTTTTTGTATGAGTTGCTGTAATGCGTATTTAATGTTTGTATTTACTTTTTTTTAATCTCTACTTTCATCAGATCTCCTTTTGTGTTATTTGCATAAATACACAGTACAATGGAACAATATCGGTCTTTTGTATATTATAATGGTTCTAAAATTAACAGTGTAGGCGGGTTGAGATTCGAAGGGGAAAAAAGAGCAATGTATATTGTCCGAGGCTTGTCCATTGAAGATCTACTTCAGAAGATTCGTCAGAAGTTGAAGTTGCAACAAAATCAGGTAATTTCTTCAGTCACGGGTCGAGTCCCATGTGGTAATCGAAAATATGCAGGTTTAGAAATAACTGATGATGAGGACATTGACATTTTTCTTGGAACATTTGTCCAAAACTCTACTACATCTCAATTTGTTGAGTTATATGTCGATATTGAGACATCAGACGACATGTCAATACCGACACGTGGGTTGGACCTTAACAGTCAGACACAAATGCCGTCATCATCGGAACCCCAGCCCACACAATCAACTATTGCAAGTGGAGATGAAAGCGACTATATGGTAGATGTTGAACCTGACAATGAAGAGGAGGAGGAAGATGAAGACACTCTACTGGAAAATGACCATGATCAGAATGATAGTGATGGAGGTGATGATGAACATCATGATAATCCCATATCACAGGAGACTGTTATCCCTACGTCCAATAATCCGGTTATTCCATCATCATCAGGTTAGCCATTGAACGTCTTGTATCGTCTTGTATGATTAATTTTTTATATAATCACTTTAATTATCAAAACAATTTCAAAACACATATATCTCTCCAAATGAATACACCACATGCAACATTCATTAATTAAAAAACACATGCAAAAAAATTAATATGAGAACATGCAGATACACAAATGGAATAATGCAGATACACAAAAAAAAACCACCAAACCTGTGGTCCCTTAAAAAAAACAAACTACATCCACCTATAAATAATGCAGATACACAACACCTTAACCCCTAAAAAATAATACTACACAGATATAAAAGAATCAAGTACCTGTGGTCCAGAGAGTACTAAACGGGGAAGGGGAAAAAATGAGAACGTGCACACTTTGCTTCAGCTCAGGTGCCAACGGACGGGAGAAGAAAATTTGGCCAACGAAAATTTGTTTCCCACAATTGCTCCACAACCGAGCTACGAAAATGGAGGAACCGGGTAAGAGAGGAGAGAAGAAGACGGTTTGAAGGTGCGCAGGGATAAGGTGCAAATGAGTGAGACACGTCAAGGCACGTGGCGGATGACAGTGTGTCTCGCCAACTCATATGGCGGGACTCAAATGAGTCAGACCTATTGACGGGAGAGATGCAGACATCCTATGTGGCTAGTGTGTCTCGCCAACTCATATGGCGGGACTCAAATGAGTCAGACCAAGTGGCGGGAGAGATGCAGACATCCTACGTGGCTCCTGATCACGTCGTTGTATGTGGCGAGTCCAGTCCCGCCAGTCAAACCTACGTGTTTGACTGCTTTACTCTCGTCATTCTTTACAGATGTGTCTCAGCGCGGAGATTCTTTTGAAAATTTACGCTAGTACGGAATTTTTGCCACGTTAAAAGTCCAGCTCTTTTAAAATACTACATAAATACATTATTAAATGATTTTTATACATACCAATTATTGAACTTCCTCCTTCAATGCTAACCCAAGCCCATTAAGGGGTTTCCCAAAAATCCTAAACCTTAAACCCTAGATCTCACCTCCTATGTATATTCATTAGTTGTGGGAAGAGGCTAGGTTAGAGAGAGAAAAAAATTTGAGAGAAAATTATTTGAGATATTTGAGAGCAAAACTTTAAGCTTTGTATTTGAAAAATCTCTAGAGAGAGTTTGAGTGAAACATCTCTAGGGTAGTTTGATTATCACCATTATTGGAGAGGTTGAGTTAACCATCACATTGGTGTATTTTGATTCATTGTATCCATTATTTTCATAGTGGACGTTTAATCTGGACTAGGTCCCGTGGGTCTTTACTTCTTCATTGGAGAATGTTTTCCCACGTTAAAATCTGTTTATGTTCTTCTCTCTCTCTATCTCTCTCCTATTTGTGTTTTTTGTTTTCCGCTGCGCTGCCCGACCTGGTGAAGTTCAGGCCGAGGTAAGATTGCCGAGATCTGAGATCCAGGATCTCGTTGACTGACTTTCGCAAAAGGCTTCTTAGCCGACTTGAGGGAACCGAGTTTCCAACAGTGGTATCAGAGCCCGAGTTCGATGGGTTCTGAGGGAGACGAGATGGAGACCAGTGGCATAACCCATGATGGAGATATGTTCAAGCTGACCGCAGACAATTTCACGTATTGGAGACCGATGATGGAAGATCATCTCTACTGCAAAGATTTATATGAGCCCATTATCCTTGATGAGAGACTGTCAGACAAAACTGATAAGGAGTGGGAGATTCAGAGTCGTAAGGCGGTAGCTACAATCAGAAAATATATAGATAAAAGCCTCTTTGAGCACGTGTCCGAGTTCACGAACGCGTACGAGTTGTGGACGAAGTTGGAGTTCATGATTCAGAAGAAGACTCCTAGGAACAAAGCACACCTGGTTCACCGACTTGTGAAGTTAGAATACAAGGACGACATGAGCATGATTGAACACCTCAACACCTACAAAGATATTGTGAATCAGTTGTCAAAAGCTGAGATGAAAATTGATGATGAAATGTAGGCTTTGCTGCTGTTGAGCTTGCTGCCAAAAAGCTGAGATACTCTGGTGGTGACCTTGAGTAATTCGACTCCAGATGAAAAATTGAAGATGGATGTCGTAACAGATAGTCTCCTGAATGAAGAAGCCAGGAGAAGAGAACAAGGTGTTTCGAGCACGTCTAAGGCCAACGTTGCTGAGAATAGAGAAAAATTAGACTCCCAGGGTAGAAGCAAGAGCCGGGGTCGAGATCGAGATAGAAGAGGAAAGTCCAGAGGTCAGTCAAAGCCGAAATATGAGTTGAAGTGCTTCTATTATGGAAAGACAGAACATAAGAAGCCACACTGCTGGACCCTGCAAAATGACGAGAAGAACGACTCTGTAAAGCCGGATCAGATTATTCTCAAGAAGAGGGAAGACAAGAGCACCACTGCTGTGGCTGCCAAGCCGGATGCCGAGATATTTCTCCATGGTGAGGATAATTATTTGAATGTTGCATATGATGACTGCACCTAGATTGTTGACTCCGGTGCCTCCTTCCACGTTACTCCACACAAAGGTTTTTTCTCCTCTTACCAAGGTGGTGATTTTGGAGTCGTGAAGATGGGAAATCAAGTGACCAGCAAGATTGTTGGTGTCAGTGCTGTGACCCTGACCACGGCTGTTGGGTGCTGACTTGTGTTGAAAGATGTAAGGCATGTTCCTGACATGTGATTGAACCTAATCTCGGTAGGCAAGCTTGATGATGTCAGGTTAGTGAACTACTTCGGTAGTGTTAGATGGAAGCTGGCCAAGGAAAACTTGGTCCTGGCCCGAGGTAAGAAGGAAGGCTCCTTGTACATGATGCAAGGAAAGAACAATGGCAGAGAAGCCAATTCTGTCCGAGATGGACCTAGCTTGGAGCTATGACACAAGCGCCTCGGCTACATGAGCGAGAAAGGGCTCCAAATTCTGAACAAGAAAGAATCATTGACCGGGTTGAAAGGCCAAGCGTTGGAGAGTTACACGCACTGCCTAGCTGAAAAGCAGCACCGGGTTTCTTTTGTGAGACCAGATCTGTAACACCCCGTGTATACCCGGTTTGTTAGCATGTCATCGTATTAAGCTGCGCTTAATTAAAAATGCGGAATATCTTTTTCTTTTCAATTATGACGTCATTATACTTAGCCGAGTTGATTACTTAATCATTTTCATAAAATATCGCCTGTATGTAAATTGCAAATAAACATCTAACTGAAATACCTCATAATATAGATAAAGTGAGTATCTAAAATCACGGATCTACAACACGTAGTCCGGACAATATCCTGATACATTATTACAACTCCTAATAAAGCAAGATAATAATCAAGTTTGTGTGGCATGGACAATCCTCATGCTCACCAAATCAACAGCATAACCAACAAAGTCTCAACATACTAATCCATAAACTGAAGCTAAGAGCATAAGACAGTAAACAGGATCCAGCATCCAACATAATCATCAAAACAACAAATAATCAGCTAAGCTCCGACCTCCTACCGCTGGAGGTCTCAACCCCCGCATTACCTGAACCTGAAATGGTGCCCCAAACGTGGGGTGAGATCTCTAAACAGAAATCTCAGTAAGACAAGGGGTCCTTAAGGATCTTCCATCCCAAGCTCACTTACATGTGCAATATAAGTTCTAAAAGCAGTAATTCAATATAAGTTCTCAAAACTATGCAGTGCAACAAATATTCATGCCATGTGTGTTTAAACTATTCTACTGGCCAGAAAAATGCAGGAATACGTCTATTACCCACACGTAGTATGCACCTCACCCACAGCCTCACCGTCTTGTATGTACCACATACTCAGGCTTACCGTATAGGTGGAACACCACATGCATATCATAAAGGCACTAGCATATAATAGCTCAATAGCATTTCAAAATATCCAAAGCATGCAACACAACATGCATATAACCATACCCCCATGGGACATGTGGAACCACAACATGGCTAAACTGAGGACACAAAAGCTTACCTTGCAAGCTAGCTATCCCAGCCAAGAGTCCACACAATCTCAAAGTCCAAACACAGCAGTATCACAATCTATTACGGACCAATAATATATCAATAATCATACTCTACAAGCATTCAACAAAAGACAACGCCTTTTCTTTCACGTTTTACGTCTTAAGGCTTCATACAAAGCCATAAGCCCTTAATCACTTGATTATGACTTAGTTCAATTAAAACAGAAGTTCAACTTCAACAATCTAGGGTCCACAAACCCCCAATAGCCCACTGCATGAACAGTGCAGCTACTGTTCTTCGAAATCCCAGAATATCCGAATATTCGTCGGGGGCATATCCGGATATCAATATCCGGATATCTCTCTTCCAATATCCGGATATTCAGATCCCCATATCCGGATACCCATATTCGGATATCAATATCCGGATATTCACAACAAAATATCTGGATATTTCGCGACAGAACCCAGTTTATGCATTTCGCGAAAATCCAAACCAAAGGTCCAACTTTTACCGATTACAGAAGCTTACACATGCATTTCTAAGTGTGTTAAGCATTACCCAACGTTAGGTTTCCATCTTATCTTGTTACATGCACCAAGGTTCAATTTTTAACCACTTAAACTCAAGTTCAAACGTTCAACCACTTACCCAAGCTTGAAAACAGAGGAAGGAGTGCTCTTGGAGCTCACCAATGGCTCCTCACAGTTCTGACTCTGCCAAAAACGAAAATGACAACACAAGCTTGGACCTTTCTACCCAAAGGAAGCTTCTTGAAGCTTCACAAGCCAAGAACAAGATGGTTCTCAACCCAAACTTCAAACTCAACACTCAAACTGACTTCAAACAGTGGCAAAAGACTCAGGAAATGCACCTTCACACCCTCACAATGATAGCTCTCAAGTGTTTACAAGAAGAAAAGAGAAGGATCAATGCAAAAGGTGCCAACTTGCCCAAGAAAAGGTGAAGAAGGCCAATGAAACAGTATTCTGGTCAGCCACCCTCAACAAGTCACGTAGCATGAAAGAGATGCCTAGGGTTTTGTGCTAACATGCATATATATAGCCACTTAAGCCTTTAAACACACAATATTAACATTAATTGCTACGCTTAGCATTTTAATCCTAAACTTATGATTCTTAACCTACTCAATTTTACAAGAATTATAATATTTTTCTTATATTTTTCGCAGCACCTTTCCGGTACGCGCTTTTCATAGCCAGTATCAGTTTCTGGCAACTGTTCTCATTTATTTAACTTGAAACTCGTTTTACAAGTCCTATATATTATTCTAGGAATTATCATGCACTTATTATAATTTTCTGGGATACTTTTTTGGTACGCATTTATATCGACTAGCAGAACCGGTATCTGCGCTTTTCGTCCGAAAATCGACTTTCAGCATTCTTAATCACTTATCATACTTATTTAAGCCTCATAATAATTATTAGAGTCAATTATGGAATTATTTCCTAATTCTCATATATAGTTAATTAATTTTCTTAATTAACGGTGCAGGTTCTTACAAGATCAACCCAGACGCAGGTATATTCTTGACCTCGTCCATACTGATGTTTGCTCCATGTCGAAGAGATCTTTTGGAGGAGCTCAGTATTTTGTTCATTCATTGATGATCATTTCCCCAAAGTGTGAGTATATTTATTGAAATCTAAAGACCAGGTACTCCAATCCTTTAAAAAGTTTCATGCTATGGTTGAAAGGGAGACTGTCAAAATATTGAAGGTGGTCAGATCTGACAATGGTAGTGAGTATTGTGGCCCATTTGATGCATACTGCAGAGCGGCCGGGATCCGACTTGAGAAGACACCCCCAAGACTCCACAGTTGAATGGACTTGCTGAGAGGATGAACAAGACTATTGAAGAGAAGGTCTGAAGTATGCTATCCAATGCTGGATTGCCGAAATCATTCTGGGGAGAAGCCGTCAAAACTGCTGTTGATTGAATCACCTCTCACCATCACGAACACTTGAGGAGAAAGTCCAGAAGAAGTCTGGACAGGTCGAAAAGTGGCCTATAATCAACTGAAGATGTTTGGATGCCGAGCTTTTGTGCATATCCCTAAAGATGAAAGAGCAAAACTTGATGCGAAGACAAAAGAATGCATCTATTGTGGTTCGCCGAGATGTGAGTTCGGGTTCCGACTTTGGGATCCAATCAATAAGAAGATAGTGAGAAGCCGAGATGTGATCTTTCATGAAGATGAGAACATTCATGACTTCTCGAAGCCCAAAGTCCGGGTTATTGTCATACGTGAAGAACCCAATCCTCCTGTCCGAGCTGAAGTAGGGGGAGAAAATCAAGAGAATGAAGAAAATGATGACTAGCAACAAGCTGACGAAGACCAAGATACTAAGGTCCGAGTTGATGATGAGATCCAGGATGAGAATGACGAATCGGGTTCTCAAGCTGAAGAACATCCGGGATATCCAACTCGAGAAAGAAGACCCTCTACAAGATACCCATATGATGAATATATCGTTGTTGCTGAAGACGGTGAGCCTCAGAGTTATGATGAGGTTGTGACGAGCTCAAAGAAAGAAGAATGGAAAAAAGGCAATGCAAGACGAGATGAAGACTTTGCACGAGAATCAGACTTATGAGCTGACCGAGTTGCCAAAAGGGAGACGAGCTCTGAAAAAAATGGGTTTACAAGATTAAGAATGAAGAGAACGAGCAGAAGCCAAGATACAAAGCCCGGATTATAGTGAAAGGCTGCAATCAGAAGAAAGGTGTAGATTTTGAGGAGATCTTTTCTCCTGTGGTGAAAATGACCTCGGTTCGAACCGTGTTAGCTATAGCGGCTTCGATGGACCTCGAGGTAGAACAAATGGACATGAAGACAATTTTTCTTCACGGTGATTTAGAAGAAGAAATATATATGAAACAACCTGAGGGGTTTCGAGCTCCAGACCAAGAAGACTTGGTACAACGATTGAAGAAGAGCCTCTATGGCTTGAAGCAAGCACCTCGGCAGTGGTACAAGAAGTTTGAATCATTCATGAGTGATCACAAGTTTGAGAAGACAGATGCCGACCATTATGTATTTGCGAAGAGGTATGAGGCCAGAGATTTTCTGATATTGTTGTTATATGTTGACGATATGCTTATTGTAGGAAAAGACAAATCGAGGATAGCCGCCCTGAAAAAGGCGTTGAGCTCGTCCTTCGCAATGAAGGACCTCGGCCCTGCTAAGCAGATTCTCAGAATCAAGATCATCCGAGATAGACAAAAAAAAGCTACTGTGGCTGAGTCAAAAGAAGTATATTGAGAAGATTCTGAAGATATTCAGCATGCACAAAGCCAAAACAGTGAGCACCCCCTAACCGGACACATAAAGCTGAACTAGAAGCAATGTCCGAGATCTGATGAAGACAAAGATGAGATTATGAAGGTCCCATACCAATCCGCATTCGGAAGTTTGATGTATGCAATGGTTTGCACTAGACCCGATTTGGCATATGATGTTGGAATGGTAAGCCAGTATCTATCGAACCCCAGCAAAGAGCACTGGGAAACAGTGAAATGGATCTTCAAGTACCTCCTAGTTATGACCAACTTATGCCTCCGATTTGGAGAAGGCAAAGCCGAGTTGCAAGACTACTCAGATTCTGATTTAGGGGGAGATTCTGACTCGAGGAAGTCGACGACGAGATACATGACGAGATTTGCCGGAGGAGCTATCTCTTGGCAATCAAGACTTCAGAAGTGTGTTACACTATCGACAACCGAGGCTGAGTACATTGCCGCTACCGAGGAAAGCAAAGAGATGCTGTGGATGAAGAAATTCCTCATGGAACTCGACCATGATCAAGACAAGTACGAGCTAGGTTGTGATAATCAAAGCGCAATTCATCTTGCGAAGAATTTGACCTATCACTCCCGCACTAAGCACATTGATGTGAGGTATCACTGGATCCGGGATGTGGTGGAAGGTGGAAGGTGGAGAGCTCGAACTCGTCAAAGTGCACACTGACCAAAATTGTTCGACATGATGACAAAGCTAGTTCCAACAAGAAAATTCGTAGACTGCTGTGAAGGAGTCAGGTTGATGCTGAAGCCGACGCATTGAAGTCGGAGGGGGAGATTTGTTGGACTTCCTCCTTCAATGCTAAGCCCAAGCCCATTTGGGGGTTTCCCAAAAACCCTAAACCTTAAACCCTAGATCTCACCTCCTCTATATATTCATTAGTTGTGGGTGGAAGCTAGGTTAGAGAGAGAAAAATTTGAGAGAAAATTATTTGAGATATTTGAGAGCAAAGCTTTAAGCTTTGTATTTGAGAGATCTCTAGAGAGAGTTTGAGTGAAACATCTCTAGGGTAGTTTGATTATCACCATTGTTGGAGAGGTTGAATTAACCACCACATTGGTGTATTTTGATTCTTTGTATCCATTATTTTCATAGTGGACGTTTGATCTGGACTAGGTCCCGTGGGTTTTTACTTCTTCATTGGAGAAGATTTTCTCACGTTAAAATCTGTTTGTGTTCTTCTCTCTCTCTCTGTCTGTCTGTCTCTCTCTCTCTCTCTCCTGTTTGTGTTTTTTGTTTTCTGTTGCGTTGCCCGACCTGGTGAAGTTCAGGACGAGGTAAGATTGCCGAGATCCGAGATCCAAGATCTCGTTGACTGATTTCCGCAAAAGGCTGCTGATATCCCTCCAATATATGTATAAATCTAAGCCAAAAAGAGAAAGAATCTTGATTAATCTTGGATAAAAAGGGCAGTAATTACTGTTACTTTGATAAATCTCAATCAGAGATCGTACAACTGATTTTCTTCTGGTTTTGTAGGAAAACAAACAAACACGAGCCCAAATTGGAAGCAGTAAATTGAAGCCCCACGCTGATAGTGTGGGTGTGGCGCTAGTAACGCCAGAAGAACTTTTCATCTAGAGGCATCCACGCTGTTAACGTGGAATCCGCGCTAGTAGCGCCAGACATTCTTTCCAACCACGCTAGTAGCGTGAACTTCCAGCCTTGTTAACAAAACTCCCACGCTGACAGCGTGAGATCCACGCTAGTAACGTGGAAGGTGCATACAAATAAGTAACAAATCCTGTTTTGAATCAGTGAAAGTTTGGACCAAGATTTACGATGAAGATTTAATCAAGATATATGAGCAAGACACAAAGTCTATAAATAGAGGCTTAGACTCCACGAGACAGACATCTTTGGCTGGAGAGAATTGTGAGGATAAGAGAATTGAGAGAATTCTTGGAGATTCGCGCTGGATATCAGGATTCCACCGGAGTTGAAGACTGAAGACCATTGAGTTTTTATTCTTCTTCTTCTTTTCTTCTTAGTTTATGAACAATTTTTATTCTTTGAATTTGTTTAAGCCAGCTATGTCTGGATAATTTCTTTTTGTTGTTGGGATCACGGACCCGATGTGAATCTTTTATATTTTCTGTATTATTTTTATAATTTAATTAGTTAGTTTGTTTTATTCTACCTGTGTTAATTTTTTCATATCCTGATTAGAATCGGCCACTCTAATTATAAGGCTTTGAGTGTTATGACTCACAATAGACATATTGGGGTTTTAGTCTGGACAAAGGTAGAATAACAATTTGTGCATGACCTAGACATAGGCTTACATAGATTGCAAACTTTTAATTCATTTGCTTAATGCTTAATTCAAGAGGGATTACTAGGACACTAGGATTCTAATTAGGTTAAAGGGTTGAAATCGCTAAGACATTAGGGTTCAACTAATTTATAGGGAAATAATGAATTGTCTGAGCAAACCAATTAGTTAAGTATAAAATACAATATAGGAATATAAGGGAGGATCGAAGGTGAAGTGCATCCTGACTATAGTCTTTTTACAGATTTCCATCAATATTTTCTTAACGTTCTTGATACTCTTGCATGCGTTTGAATTTAATTGTTCTTAATTTTCTGTTTTTAAATATTTTTGTTTTTAAATTCTGTTTTTAAAATATTAAAATCAATTACTTTCACAATTCAAACAAATTTTCTTTTCCAACTTAAGGGGGATAGTTAAATTAATACTTGGTGCATTAATCCTCGTGGGAACGATCTTTACTTATCATTTTATTACTTGAAAACGAACGGTATACTTGCCGATTTCGCAACAAGTTTTTGGCGTCGTTGCTGGGGATTAATTACGCCAATATTAGTTTTAACTTTCGATCTTTGAGATTGGAATTTTTCTTTTTATTTTGGTTACTAATTTGATTTCTCTCTTTTATGCGAGGTAAAGCTAATAGGGAACCTTTACAGTTTGATCCAGAAATCGAGAAGACTGCAAAGAAGAATCGGAAGCTAACCAAACTAAAGAAGCAAGAGGAATCCTCGGGTTCAGAGCCAAAAGCAGAAGCCGAGATGGCCGCTCACAATCAACCACCACCGGAGGAGGAATTGATGGAGTCAATATTGGCTCCACTGTTGACAAGGCCCAACATTGGTCCTATCCTATCTGATAGGATAGTATATGTCATTACTCAGGGGAAGCCGGATGCTCGCCTAGCACATAGCTCATTGATTACACGGCTATGTTTGCAGGCTGGAGTGGAGATACCTGATGAGGAGCCCTCAGATGTAAAGAGCACGCGGGAAATGACCTAGTCGCACTTTATTGCGATGAGGAATGAGTCCGTCAGGCATGCACTCTGGAAAGTGTTGCGAAAAATCGACAAGTGTACCGATCGTTCTAAGTAATAAAATGATGAGTAGAGTATAGTCTCCACGAGGATTGAGGCACCGAAATTATTATAATTTTCCTCTCGTTGGATTAATAAAATTGGTTTAAGAACAATTCTAGGTTGTGAAAATTGAGAACAATTCAAGAAACTGTGAATAATTCAAAAATTCTTTTTAAAACTCGAGAACAACAGATTAAGATTGAGAAAATATATAAGAGAATATTACGGTAAAGAGACACCAACACCTTTATGATCCCCACCTTGTAATCTGAATTAATGTTTACATTTAATTTAACCATTGATCAAACAATTCACCATCTTTTAATTGATTAGTTAAACCCTAATTCCTTAGTGATCTTAACTTTATTAACCCTATTAGAATCCTAATCCCTTAGAAATCCCTTTTTATGTTAAACTTTTGAATCAGTGAATCCTTAACGTTTGCGGTTCGTGTAGCCTATCCCTAGTGCATACATGAACAATTAATTTTCTTTTTGTCTAGAATTAGAATCCCAATATCCCTATTGAAAACCCTAACCCTCGCGATCCTGATAGAGTGATCAGTTCTAGAAGAATTAAGAGATGAAGAACAAAGGAAAATAAATTCAATTGGAATAAACAAATATAAAATTAATCAAACTACAAGGGGTTCACATCAAGGGTTGTGACCCTTACCACAATAATAAAAGACTAGCCAGACATATTCATCTCTGACAATTCAAAGTATGGAAAAGAGATCATAAATAAATAATAACCAGAAGAATGGGAAGAAGAATCTTGAATCTTCAGTCACCAAGAGCTTGCTCCGATTTCTGTTCTTCGTAATTTCTCTCGTCCAAAAAGATGTTTCTTTTTGTTTCTGACTCCCTTTTTATAACCAATAATCCAATCAAGTCATAATATTCCGAGAGATTTGATCTTTCTTTCTGTTTCTATCCAAATCCGTAAATCAGGAAGCTGAAATCACAACGCTGGCGCGATCAGCGCCAAATCCACGCAATTCGTGCGGGAAAACAGTGAAGATTACTATGTTTGGCGCGAATAGCATGAAAACCATGCCATTAGTGTGAAAACCAAACCATTAGCGTGAAGTGACAGTGGACATGGCTTTTTTTCCTCAGTTTTGGCGCGATCAGCGTGAAATTAACGCCAGTTGCGTGAAAAGTCAGCGGACATGGCGCGATCCGCGCCATTCTCACGCTTTTCATGTGAAACTGTTGTTTGTACTTATTTTCTGCTTTCCTCCTATAAAAACATAAAATCATAGTGAAAGTGTGCCTGAAGATGGATTATCAATAATTCCTCAAAAGAATAACTTTATTACTGAATTATTGTAAAATCCTTAATCTTTTTACTCTGAAATATCTATATGCCGAAGGCACATCAGAAAGCGTCTCATGGACCAGATGGAGCACCATCAACACCACCACCTCCAGCATCACCAGAGCCAGAGGATGAGCCAGCACCAGTAGCAGACGTAGCTCCCTCCGCAGATTTTTTCCTTCTCCAGACACTTGATCGTCGGACACAGCGGATGATGGTCTAGAATGATTATATTATGAGGATGATGGAGCAGATCTTCCTGGACCGTGGGATTGACAGCACCAGCTACCGGCCTCAGTTTTCACCTCCTCAGCAGGATGATCCTACCGCTGCTACATATGCTGATGCAGATGCCACCATGGACGACTCCTGATTATATTGCATCCCATGTCACACACTTCACCATTTATTTCACTTAGCATTTTATTTTGCTGTTTTGAGTATTTTGTTGGATATTATGGTTGGATTATTTTCCGTTTTTACATGCTGAGTTATCATTATTCTGTTTTCCTGTTTAACAAGTATGTGTGTGTTCCACGTGCGCAGAATTAGCTTCACTCAACTATTTTAGTTTGTTGCTGAGGACATCAATGTTCTAAATCTGGAAATTGGGCGCATACTATATGCGAGACCTGCTAACTGCGAAATAGCACAACAGAGATGTCTAACAGAAATTTTCCTGTTAAAAAGGGGAGATATTTTAACCTTCATTTTTTTAGTTTAATTTTTGCTGTTTTAATTCAATTATTTTTTTTCAATTAATATTTTTTTCAATTTTTTTTCTAGAAAAATAAAAAAATAAAAAAAATAGTGAATTCCTGAACAAGTGTTCCTAGATTTTACAAAGCTTACTCAGTGAGTAAATAAATTGAATGATAAGGAGCATGATATCTGTGGAGCATTTAATTGTTTTTATAATCTGAGAATGATGACTGCTCGTTTGTATAACTATTTTGGTGAAAATCCTTAGATAAGACTTGATGTGAAATTTTGAAATTAGATTCTAGCTTGAATTATAACTATGAGGATTAAGCCTAAACATAAATATTTTTTCAGAGAGGCCTCTCTGTAATAGTTTTCTAGAACTTGAACTGTTTCTATGTTTTGCATCCTTTACTGACATGATAAAGGCATGTTTATTCTATTAACTTAGAGCCAAACAGCCTACCTAGAAAGAATTTCCATTGTTAAGCTCTTTTGAGCCTTAGACCAATTCATTCAAAAATCTGATGAAAATTACTTAACCCTGTTTCCCTTGACACACCTTGAGAGTGATTGAAATGCTGATCCAAAGAAAAAGAATCAAGGTACTTCTCAAAAGAAAAAGTTAAGTAAATGAAAAAGGAAAAGAAGAATGGTCTGCAAGATGCAAAATGCAACTCAAAAGAGGAAAGAAAGAAAACATCTGCAAATAAGGAAAGAAAAGAAAAAGGTATTGAAAAAGGGAATAAGAATCCCGAATTGACGAAAAGCGGCAGAAATAAAGATTGAGAAGGAAGTAGTGTTAGAAATCTCAGTATTTCAGTCTCAAATTAATCAGCCTCTGTCCAAAAGATTCTTACCCACAAACTAGGCCAAGTTATAACCTATCAAAGACCTTTTGATCAGTCTATCCATGTCAAATGGGTTCCTCAATCTTAGGAACTTGAGAATATGTTCAAGCTTATGGAATTACTGCTACACTGATGGAATGAGCGTGAACCCCCCAAACACTAGAGTGATGAGCGTATATATTTATATAGTGAGGAATATTCAAGTTATGATCTGAATTCTTGACACAACTGAAAAGCATTGTTTGAAGATTTTAACAGGGAGTTATACATGCATAGCGGTCTGATTTCTTAAGATATTCATGTTCCATGTTTTTCTTTACAAAGTTAATCTTTGCTTCTAACTTTAATCTATTACATTGCAGAGGATAGCAATGTTCAAATCTGGGAATTGCTTGAGATGCCTCCAGCATATGTATAAATCTAAGCCAAAAAGAGAAAGAATCTTGATTAATCTTGGATAAAAAGGGCAGTAATTACTGTTAATTTGATAAATCTTAATCAGAGATCGTACAACTGATTTTCTTCTGATTTGCTAGGAAAACAGACAAACAGGAGCCCAAATTGGAAGCAGTAAACTGAAGCCCCACGCTGATAGCGTGGGTGTGGCGCTAGTAGCGCCAGAAGAACTTTTCATCTAGAGGCATTCATGTTGTTAGCTTGGAATCCGCGCTTGTAGCGCCAGACATTCTTTCCAACCACGCTCATAGCGTGGGAACCACGCTAGTAGTGTGAACTTTCAGCCTTGTTAACAAAACTCCCACGCTGACAGCGTGAGATCCACGCTAGTAGCGTGGGAGGTGTGTACAAATCAGTAACAAATCATGTTCTGAATTAGTGAAAGGTTGGACCAAGATTTACGATGAAGATTTAATCAAGATATCTGAACAAGACACAAAGTCTATAAATAGAGGCTTAGACTCCTAGAGACAGACATCTTTGGGTGGAGAGAATTGTGAGGATCAGAGAATTGAGAGAATTCCTGGAGACTCGTGCTGGAGATCAGGATTCCACCGGAGTTGAAGACTGAAAACCATTGAGTTTTTATTCTTCTTCTTCTTTTCTTCTTAGTTTATGTACAATTTTTATTCTTTGAATTTGTTTAAGCCAGCTATATCTGGCTAATTTCTTTTGTAGTTGGGATTACGGACCCGATGTGAATCCTTTATATTTTCTGTATTTTTTTTATAATTTAATTAGTTAGTTTGTTTTATTCTACCTGTGTTAATTTTTCCATATCCTGATTAGAATTGGCCACTCTAATTATAAGGCTTTGAGGGTTAGGACTCACAATAGACATATTGGGGTTTTAGTCTAGACAAAAGTAGAATAACAATTTGTGCATAACCTAGACATAGGCTTACATAGATTGCAGACTTTTAATTCATTTGCTTAATGTTTAATTCAAGAGGGATTACTAGGACACTAGGATTCTAATTGGGTTAAAGAGTTGAAATCACTAAGACATTAGGGTTCAAACGAATTTATAGGGAAATAATGAATTGTTTGAGCAAACCAATTAGTTAAGTATAAAATACAATATAGGAATATAAGGGAGGATCGAAGGTGAAGTGCATCCTGACTACAGTCTTTTTACAAATTTCCATCAATATTTTCTTAACGTTCTTGATACTCTTGCATGCGTTTGAATTTAATTGTTCTTAATTTTCTGTTTTTAAATATTATTGTTTTTAAATTCTGTTTTTAAAATATTAAAATCAATTACTTTCACAATTCAAACAAATTTTCTTTTTCAACTTAAGGGGAATAGTTAAATTAATACTTGATGCATTAATCCTCGGGAACGATATTTACTTATCATTTTATTACTTGAAAACGAACGGTATACTTACCGATTTCGCAACAGCTGCTTAGTCGACTTGAAGGAACCGAGTTTCCAACACCAATAACATATTAAATTTAAACTCTAGTGCCAGGTTAAAAACAATGTTAATTACGAATAATAACTTTCATCATTACCGATAATATATCAATCACCCAAAAGTTCCATGGCTCATACTACTATTTATAAAAGAGCTTTTGAATTACACCTGTCAACCTCACAAAAGCATCCTCCTTGCTATAACCAAACCAGCCAATCAAATTTCAATACCTCATTTCTTTGAAGTGGTTATGACAAAGGTCAAAGTCCCCCCCAGAGAAGTGAACCATTCTTCAAGGTGTGTGATGGATTATGGATAAGACTTCAATCAAGGTATGCACAGACATCAACTTTTATATTAGCAAGTAGCAACTCATATAGTTAGTTATTTTCATACATTCAACCTTGAGTCTTTATTGTTTGTCTTTTTTGTCAAACATAAATATGGTAACTATTCTTTATTATTGTAACATGCTACAATAGCTAGTGGTGTAGGCTGGTGCTTAGGACCCAACAAAAAATGTATATGCTTTTCAATCTCAAGAAATTTTTTAAGCATGATGAGTGGCAGAGACGGCACCTCCATGCACTTGTAGTAATCACTGCCATTTCGGCTACATAACCTAAGAAAATGTAACCCATGTAAGGCATTGTATTCAAGCATGTCATTGGCTTTTAGTCTTTTAGAAAATCTGTGTTAGATATAGTAGGATCTTTTGGCTATTTAGGCTTCTCTGATCAAACTTGGCCCCCTCCTCAGAAAATGTGTGTGTGCACTGTCATTCTAAGATTTGAGACAATGAACCATGGTGGCATGGTATCTTAACTAGTCTTCATATTTCTCAGTCAGAGTGATGTTACCCCCAATGGAAATGCACTTCTTTATATAACCACATTCTGTCTACGTAGGAACAAAAGCTTCCATGTAAAAGTTACGAAATTGGATAGTATTGTTTGTTTCACATATGTCAAAGGTCTCAATTCCAAATATTATAATTTATCTCGTGTCAAGAAACCAATTCAATGTCAACTAACAAATTTTCCTAAAAGATTGAATTAGGTGAAATCGGATGAATAAATTTTTATATTTTGTATTATATTTCTAGCATCTTGATATGTCTTAGTAGGTTAAAAGATTACTGAATTTAAAATATAACTGGCTAGTATATACTTCTGATAAAATTCTCACATGCATATTGTTACGAGTTTGTCAATTTTATTATTTTGTTATTTTCTGAATTATTGGTTTATTTTAAGTTAGCGGATAGAAACTATGTAGTTATTAGATAAGTACTGGTAGTGGGTACTTTGTTTTAGTTCAATATGTTTACTTGTGGTAGTGAGTAGTAATTATTTTCAAATTGTATTTTGTCTATATAAACTCTCATCATATGGAATAAATAATTCATCATATGAATTATTTGGAAAAATACTTTGGGCAAGAGGTCAAACTTTCTCAATAAATTAAGCTACCTTTCTATGTATGTAACACTTATATTAAAACTAATTAAGTTTGAAAAGTGAGACTAAAATAATTCAATAATGGGGCCACTTCTATGGTATAATTGGATACACACAAAAATGTTTGTTTTAAAAATTTTGGTTTGTACTTTAGGTAAAATTTAACTTCTCAAAATCAATTATGTTGGAATTGATTTTGAGAAAGTGAATTTTTTTAAATTTTTTTAAAAGTAGAATTGATTATAACTGTGAAATTCATTAAATCTTTAAAAACATCTACATTTACACTTTAGAATAAATTTAAAGTTCAAATTAATACTGGTTCTTCCGTGTCAAGTTGAGATTAAAATAAATTGTAGTCATATCGAGGAAAATACCACGTAAGTACCAGCACAACCAAAAGTGTGGCCCCGTACGTAGAAATGTAGAATTTGTGAAAAATTATACCTAATACTAAACATCGGTGTCACCATTAATGCCATATGCTACCCTTTTCAATAACCAACAATATGGTCATGGTATGGTTTATTGCAACAAATTAAATTGATGGGTCATCTTAGAAAAAAGAAAAGAAAAGAAAATGAATTGGCTAGCAATTACTTTTGATTGAGCTCATGAAGGAGATGAAGTAATATTGTAATTGAACTAGTTGAAAGATGGCAAATAAAGATGGGCATGATGAAATCATTACGTTATTAGCTTAAGAGGTTTCTCATGATTTCTTAATTTATTACTTTGAAAGCAAAAATCCTCGTATGCACATAAAGTAAAAAAAAGATCTTGTAATGTATTATAACAGAGATGTTTAGTTTTGATGGTCAAAATCTTTGACTAACCTCAATAATTAGCGTGATGATTTCATATACAAGCCATTTTAGGTGAGTTTTTATATATAACTGATTGATGAAAAGACCATTTCATAATTAGAACTCAAATCTATATAAACTATATATTAGAGAATAATATAAATCATTAAAAAGCTTTCATCCATTAACTTAAATTTTTGAGTTGAATTAATTTTTTACATGGTATTACAGCTTTGTGTACTGTGTTCGATTGGAATTTTCTTAGCATAAGTAGGTGGGTATATCATCCTAATATAAACTATTAAAAAATCTTCACCCACTAACTTAAGTTTTTGTATTGAATTTTATCTCTCTTGTAATTCTGTCTCTCTAGAACTAGTTTAAGTTTTTGGGTTGTATCACTCTTGTAGTTCTGTGTGGCTAGACTAAATCAATTAATTAATCAATGAATCGGTGAAGAAATTAAAAATAAAATAAAAAACCCTCAAAAACCTTTACCATGGACCTCGGGGGTTGCTATATGCTAAGAATTCATAGTTTCAGTGACTCTTGACTAAGAAGTCCTCAACCCTATTTATGACCTAATGCTCATTAACTTCTCACTATTTTTTTTTTCTTTCTATCTGCCCCATTAGAGAGAGAGAGAGAAAAAAAAAAATCTGAGAGTTAATGGTTGGATCTTTACCGAGAAAACAAAATGTGAATATGTCATCTTAACTTGACCAGTGACAGAAATATGGCATAAAGGTGTGTAACCCTGGCAGGCCGAGGTTCCAAATTTAGAAAGTAGTGACCAAACACACATGACTTTTAAGGGTTACCCTCCAATGGGATTCCCTCTCTTCGGTTTACAAAATTTATGCTCTCTTTTTCTATAACTCTTTCTATCACTACACACACACACTACACACTACACACTACACACACTGTGCCTCATATATACTCAAATATCCCAACCCTCATCATCATCATCATTCATTCACACCATTCTTCCAAGGTCAGGTCAGTATGTGAGTGTGTTACCTTTTTCTCTTCTCTCTCTCTCTTTCTCTCTAAGTGATCATTCACAACACACCTTTTCATCTATCTTTTTAAGTTTTCTAATGATATGATTTGAGTAAGACAGTTTCTTTTTTATATATATTGCAACAACTTTACAAGGCTTTGGCTGAGGAATAATAATAAAAAAAAACATAAAAAAAAGGAGAGTATGAAGAGGAACTGTTTGAGCACTAGCTTGAAAGGTTCCATGCAGAGTTCTATCACCAACTGTGTCAACTGCTGCAACAAGAACCAAATGGCAAAAGAGCTTTGGGACTGCAACAACTCTCATAGTAATGGTGAGGACTACATCAATGGCTTCCCATGGCCACCAAGATCATATACTTGTAGCTTTTGCAGAAAGGAATTCAAGTCTGCTCAAGCACTTGGTGGTCACATGAATGTTCATAGAAGAGACAGAGCAAGGTTGAGGCAATCACCTCCAACTGATCAAGGTCAAGACCCTTTGCTGAACCTTAACCTTAACCCTAACTGTTCAACCTCTTCTTTATCCTCATTTCCATCATCATCATCTTCTTCATCTTCTGCTACTCTCAAACCTGCCACTTGCACATTACCCTTGTTTGTTTCTCCTACTCCTCCTTCACCTTCTGAGTTGAAGAGATCATTGGGTGTTGTGGATGGTACTGTCCTATTGAACCCTTTGACCACAAAGACCTCAGAGCCCACAAAATTGAAGATTAATGCTGAGTCTTTATCAGGGGTTGGAGAATGTGATGATGATGCTTTTGCAAGAGAAGATGGGTGTAAAATCTTGAAGAATGCTGAGATCCTCAGGATGGACTTGGAGATAGGTTTGCCTAGAGATTATGATTTAGATCTGGAGCTTCGTTTGGGTACTTACTCTTAGGTTACACAGATTGATATGGAGAAACTAGCTTATGTGAAGTTGATACCATATCACTGTGTTTAACTAGTTAAGGTTTAAGAGGCAGAGAGAATATTGCATTGTTATTTGAAGTAGCTAGGGTAATGTCAAATGAAAAATGTATCTATATTTACCATCTTAAGCATCTTAGCTAGATTCCATATGTTTATGAAGGCTTTCGCTTTTCATCTTATCATTTCCTAATCTGAAATTAATAGTAGTACTACTATAGTTTCTTCTCATTGAGATAGATAGATGGTTTCAATATATTTTAATGCATTTCTTCCTCTTTTAACCATTTGTTCTGTGAGTGTGTGTATGTGTGTATGTGTATATGTGTGGATTGTGTACTTGCACCTTCCTCACGCCAGTAGAGATTATTCTTCTACATTGGCATATGTTTCCAGTTAGGTGAAGGTTTAGTAGACTAACTATACAAAAATATGGCATTGTCAATTTAACATTATCTAATTATTGGGGAATCATTTTGTTCTTCTGAGCAAGTTTTCGAAGGCAATGAGAATGTCAATCAAAGAATTATTAAAATATACAATCCATTGTCCAACAATGGCTTTTGCATATATAATTCAATTATATTCTATGCTAATGAACATTATTAATTGAATTTAGACAAAAGATGTTTATAACATTTAGCCATTTTCATCTAGTATAACCAATTATACTCATAGATATTGCAGTAACTTCTTTAACTGTATCAACAAGCTGTATCTCAGAGGAGTTCTTGCTCAAATTTTATTAACATGTCACTAATTAATGGAAGTTTAATTTGAGCAGTTCTTCAATGAAGATAACTGATATTATTACCACTAAATACGTGAATTAACTAGTAAAAATTGTTACAGTTTAATCAGTAGTTTCGAGTTCTGAGTCAGTTAGACATTATTAATAAACAGGGAATTGAAATTCAACCTTCGAATTAGGAATCAATAATCATGATGCACTTTATAGTAAATTATTTATGTAAAAATATTTACTCTGACATATTGGGGCATAACATTATTGATACAAGTTCCAACACAAACCTCATTATGGTCATTGTACAAGTAAATGTCCTATTTGGGGCCACTACATTTTAAAGTTAAGTTGTTCCAACTCGCATGGCAATGAGTTTGTATAACATAGTTTTTTCATTTGTTTGACTAGCCTCTTCACCATATTGGACACTCAGAAAACGATGTGGGAAATGTAGAACAATCACGAAACTTACCAATAGTGATACCATCTGTTTGCTTTTGCTGATTTAAGCTCCAAACGACACTTTGCACGGTGACACACACACACACACACACATATAATTACTGTGTTCAGATGACACAGTCATTTTATTTAATATTTATATGGTTTGCAAGCCATTCTAAAAATGCATGAAACCCCACAAGAGAGAACAAACAATTTTTTAAAAAAAAAATGAAAAAAAGAAATATTATATTGAAAAGGCAGAGAGACAAAAAGCTGCAAGTTATGAGCAGTAATATCTACCTTCAGAACAATATCTCACAGAGAGCCAAACGGAGATGTCATTTCATTAAAAACGTTAAATGACTTTGGTACCCCAATTTGATGGTACCTGGTACTCTTTGTACATTACCATAAACGTGGCCATGTGAGGTGCCAATCTTCACTTTCTCATTGGATATTCTTCGAATTGATGAGAACATTTCGTTTTACTACTTTGTTCTTTTTCAAGGTGACAATTTTCAACATAAACCTTTAACAAATTGAACTTTTTTTAAATTGGTGTTATGTTGATAAAAATTGATATGAAAAAATTTGTGTCATTTTGTGTGTTAATCTGCCAATACTTTGTTAATTTTTTTACAAATTATTCGTGTCATGTCATGTTATATCAACTCGCAAAATAAGTGAGTCATGTTTATGTCAAAAGTTTTGACCCATTTTCAAATTCATATCATGTTTGTATTCAATATCTTTATTTGTGTCAAGTGTTTTTGTATTTATGTCAAATTCTTGTCGTGTTGTGTCGTATAACTCGAATTGCAACCTCTATTCTTTTCTAAACATAATAGATAGTATCATTTTTTTTAAAAAAATATTTATCTTGGTCTGTTAAATAAGAATGATTGGTTAGATGTTTCTCATATTGTAAGAGATATAATTATCTCCTACATACACATAAAAGGGTGTGAAAATCATGTAAGGTCATGTGAGGAGAAGAGAGAGAAAGAGATAATATGAACCCACATATTTTTTATGTGTGTGTGTCGGAAATAATTTTATTTACTACAATATAAGAGACATTAAACCCTAAAAATAATAGTTATTCTACATAGAGTTATATAAAAAAAAAAACATTATTTAATGGTCCAAAGGTTTCTTCCTTTAACTAAGAACATGATTAATCAACAAATAAGATAAATTCTTCATACGATGGGATCATATAATTAAAAAAAGGGATAGATAATCCATTCCTAAGGTGGGGAGGGATTATAAATATGAAGTGTCCTTGATTTCTGATTGAGTGCAAATGTGGAAAATAGTTTGGGGTCTCATAGTTCTCAGTAATGCTTTGAACTGATCAAGATATATATCATTCCATTTAAGGAAAGGCCATCATTACCCATTTGACCCCCAGACATTGTCGGGAACATATAAGCCATAAGGTTTGGGAAAAAAAGCATCCCTCTCAAGACCCCACTGGTAGGGGTGTAAATAGGTCAGGGCAGGGCAGGCTTTGGCCTTCCTGGCCTAGGCCTACACACAAAAATGTTGAGCCTATCTGGCCTATGAGCCTATCAAAGGCTTAGTTTAAAGGCCAAGCCTGCCCTGTTATTAAAAAATAAAAAGCCTACATGGCCTGTGAGGCCTTTTAGGCCTACCATATTGCATATTAAATTTTAAAAAAAAAATGAAATATCTTATTCATTAAACAATATTTCTAGCATGTGTCCAAATTATTAAAATTCTACAACAGATTTTTTAACAAGAACACATATTATAAAAATTCATGACAACAAAGATTGAATTTTTCTTGGCATACTAAAACAAAAGCAATTAGGTTATCTAACTTTTAGAATAAATAAATAAATATATAAAATATTTTTTTTATTTAAATATTAAGCAGGCCGGCCTACAGGCTAAAAGGCCAGACATTTTATGTTTAGCCTACGGCCTTGTTTCTAAACAGGCTCATCTACAAGCCTTAACCTACTCTCCTTACCTCGTAGGCCAGGACAGGCCAGGCTTTTCGTAGGCCAGGCCATAGGCCCCTGTAGGCTGGCTTGGCCCATTTACACCCCTACCCACTGGCCACTGTGAAACATATTTATAGAAAAAAATTGAAATGGAAAACTATGTTAATTCACACATGAATTGATTGCTCACGTTCTATCATCTCCATGACTCCATCCCCATGTAACTTTATTTTATTTTTTAATTTATTTTGTTGCTTATTTTTGTCCTTTTCCTTTCACTATTTAATTAAGTTAGAAATTTGTGTTTGATGTCTAGACAGATAAATAGATAGATAATATAGGCATGGGAAAGACACAACCTTTCTGTCATATTCGTTATCTGTATATACATAGCTATTTCTGAGATATTATCATTGGCGTAAGACAAAACTTGAAAAATGTGCTACATTTAACATAACATAGTAACCATACAATATGAAAAGCTGAAAGAATCAATTCTCTGTGAAGAAGCTTGCTGCCTACAAATCTAGGCCAGCAGATGCATATATCAATCAAGACCGTATCTATGTACATCTGAATGATTCTTCTTGCATACTGGGCCCATACTATTTTGAAAACAGCCCAACAAGTTGTAGGTAAGCACTGAGTAGAACTTATAGATGAACCAAAGTTTGGTTGAGCTGTGAAAACACAAGAACACTCCACTTAAAATGTCAACTTTAACCCCAAGGTGTAGCACAGTTGATAAGCAGACTGCAGCTTTAGGATCGAGCTATGATGACTGATGAAGTTATGAGTTCAACTCCTATGAGAAACACTTTGGGACTACCGGTAAAAATCTTCTCGCTCCAAACTACGAAGGGATTAGACTCATTCTACTGGATAAGGACATCCTAAGATCACTCAAAATAAAATGTCTACCTTTGATTTTTATTAATTTAAACATTACTGTAAAATCTTGTTAAAGCTTGTACCAAGCATACCTTGTTCATAAAAATGGGATATAAATTTCGCACAAAAAAGTATAAGCTTATATTAAATTACTCATATTTAGTTAAACTTGTATAATAAATGAATTGAATTTGATAGTAATTTACAAATGTTTGGTTTGGTTTTGGAATAATTTAATTAAGAATAATAATAATTTTTATGAACGTAGAAGTTAATATTGATTTGATTTATAAAAATTAAAATTTACAATTTGATTTTTGATGTACTGTGAATGTAAAAGAGTTTTATATTTTAATATAAAAATGTTCGGTCACGTTATTTAATGAATTTATCAAAATTAAGAAAGGATGTGGCAATATACATCATATTTTAACTTACAATGCATTCAAATTAAGCTCATTAAATTATATAATATATTGCTTACATAAATAATCTACCAGTTATATCGTACGGATGTTAATACAAGCTAATATAAGGCCAATTATATCTATACCTTATTTAATAAATAAAAGGTAAAAGAAATGCGTGTTAAAATATGTATTTTTCTTAATTTATTATTGAAAAAAAAAGTTGTGTAAGAAAAATATAAAGAAAATGTTATCTAGTTAGTCTTGCATATTATCTGCGCACTATCATCAAATATATAAATTTAATTAAGCATGATGTTCTTGAATCTTAATATCATGTCCATTAATTTTAGGAATAAGTGGGTGTGATTGTCATGAAAAGTTTCCTCTTCAAATTTTAATTGATTGACAGTGATTGTGAGATTCCAGACGTCATTAATAGCTCATATACGATATATTTATTTAAAAAATAATGTTTATACTCCGTCGATATGGTTCAACAAATACACTAAATGGCAAAGGATTAAAAATCTCCTTTGGCTGTGTTGTTGGGGCGTTTCACTGCAACACCACTTTCACTGATTTCTTGTGAAAGTGTAGCAGCAGTTGATATGAACTATTTTCGTGTCTATTTGCACATCATTATGATGGGGGTGGTTGGCGTTTCCAAGATGATTGTTGAAAGCAACAGCCTGCAAGTGCAGGTGTAAATGCTCTTCATGAAAATGGTCAATATCCTATCTCATTCAAATTATGTTGGATTGCCCGTAGTTTGGTAGCTGCTAGTTTTGAGGTATACCTTAGACTCTAGTTCGGATGTATCACTTCTCCTATAACGAAAAATTACTTTTAATCTTGGGGGGGGTGAAAAAACAGATTACTTTAGTCCAACCTTATTATTTTTAATCAAATTCAAATGGAATCTTTTTATTATTGTCAAATTCAGTCAGATTCGTGCTTTCTTCTAATTTATAAAGAAATGTGCAATTATTTTGGTTAGTTGTTATGTGTTTGCTTTGGGTAGAATAACCATGTATAACAGTAACATCAGATTGTTGATCAAAACATTTAAGCTTTTCAAATTTTTATAAATTGAAATGAATTAGAGGAATGGCTAACAAAATGTTTTATTTTAAGCATGTCGTTTCTTTAAAGGTAATATTTCTTGGCATGCTTACAATACGTGAACCATATAATGTGGATATCTATTCCGTTGCTTACCCAAAAAATGTGGTGCAACTAGTTTCTTAAAGATCTTAGCAAGACATTCATTACAAACAATTCTGGAGTTAAAGATACAAAAATCCGGAAGCTGAAATCACTCCAAGCAGGTAGTTCCAAGAAGAGCCTCTTCTACTGATTCTGCAAGATGATGGAAGGATGGGTATCAGTTCTGCTGAGTTGAGCTCGATAAAATTTAACCAGCTTACTTAGTTAATTTTTGTAGCTTACTATATCTAATCTGATTTTGCCATCATAATCAAGTTAGCTTCTTGGTACTGAATGTTACTAAAACAGAGGCATTAGATCTGTGTCTAAGCAATAATATCTCAACCTTCATTTGTATATCAAACAACAAACAAGTAACCAACATATATGTTATACAAAAAAAAAAGTAACCAACATATGTAAAGAGGCTAATCTATGTTGGACTTGACTTTCTAGCAGGTATAGAACGAACATGGCAGATTGTCTATTTGAAACAGTAAAGTAGAATAAATAGCAAGCGCATAGGGAAGAGATAAACATCGAAACATTGGCCAACTAGCCGGTAAAAAGAAATTAAAAACTTCATCAATCACCAAACCAAGCAAGTGCAGAAAGGGGTAGTGCAGTAATACAGCCATGACACAATCCAGTAGAGAGAATAAAAAGAACCATTGATTCACAGAAAATAAGAAAAGAAACATGGAGAATCGATAATTTATTGCATAATGGGTGAACCAAAGTGACCACTGACCAACATGACTCTTGACATGCAATTTATTATTGAAATGTTGTCACCAAATACCCATAACACACAAGTTTGAAGAAAGAAAAAAGGAAGGCAAATTTGTTAAAGGACTATACAAACATTTTTTCTTGAGTTGCTCAAGATCTTGTAGTTTTTGTCTTACCAAAATTTCCTAAATATTACTCCTGCATCCCTTTCTTTCAAAATTTGAGGTGAATCTCAAAGTAGCCCTTCCCACCCACAGCTGCTAAGTCAAATTCCCCACCTAGAAAAAACCTTGAATGTTTGATGCAATTTCATTAATACTTTGAAGAACCATAACCTACTCAACCTGAGTTTGTCACAAAGCCCAATGGCATGCTAATATTCACACTCAGATATCATCGGCAATCATTTCCGAAGAACTATAACTATTTATTTGAGTAAACAAAACAATGACAATTCTTTCACATTCCACTTAATTGAGAAAAACCTGAACATTGGTGCACCTTTGAGGAACGATAATCTACTCAATCTTAATTTGTTATATAGTCCAATGGTATGTTAATCATCAAACACTCAGGTAGGAACAGCAATTAATTCTGAGAAACTCAATCAAGTTTATATAGTCCATTTTCCTTTTTCCGTAATAGTAAACAATGACAATTTGAAGGGGAGCCTTGGCACAATGGTTAGTGTTGTCGCCATGAGACCCGCAAATCACAGTCAGTCTCTTGCAGAAACAAGGTAAGAATACATACTACATACCCACATAATGAGGCTGATTCTTACTTGGACTTAGGGATGTGCAAAATAACCAAAAAATTTAACCGAATCATGAACCGAATTGAAATGTACTAAAAATAACCGATTTTAAAAAACCAGTTCATGAACCGAACCGATTTTTAAAGAACCATTTCATGAACTGAATTGGTTTTTAAAATTAGTTCAAGAACCGAACTGAACTGATTTTTATTACTTTATTTCTTTAATTTTTTTTTTTTCTTTTCAGAATAAGGTCGACCCGAACCGGTTCCTACCACCGAACCATTTTTGAATCGAATCGAACCATTTTCAAACCGAACCGAATCGGTTTTGAACTGAACTGAACTGAACCGTTTTCGAACCGAACCATTTAAACCAATGTAGTTCGGTTTTTAAAAAAATTCAGTTCAATTCGAACAATACACACTCCTACTTGGACTCAAAGCAAAATAGGAGCTTTGTGGTAGCATGTTTCACTTTTTTTTTTCCTTTTTTAAAATAAAAAAAAAATATATATATATATACAATGACAATTTGTTAACGAATTACAAGTTTTCTTAGAATATATGCCTTTTTCCACAACAATCCCAAAACACTCTAGTCTTAGTTAAACTAACAATTCATTTCCATTTTTTTCCAAGCAAGCAATGACAAATATTTCATTGCCTAATCTAATAAAATTTCACATTCACAATCACAATGTAAACAACCAAAGCTAAGGAGGACAAACTACAACTACATGATACACCTTAATTTGATGCAAAATCGTCGTCTAATTTACAACCACCAATCAAATCAAAACATTAATAATATATTGATGAAGCTCAGAAAAATTGCAATAATAATAATAAACCTAACCTTTTATTTGAGAGGTTCGTGCACGGAAACAGAATTTGACGAATTATTCGGTGTCTGTGGGACTCCGTTGGATCCTACCTCCTGCTGCTGCTGATGCTGCTGGATGATTGCCTTCCTCTCGAACTCGCGCCACTTGTTGATTGCGGCGGTGCAGATCACTGTTAACGAAGATGCCGCGATTAGATTCGATACAAAATAGGTGTGTGTGTGATAGAGGAATGATCGGAAATTGGATTACCTCCGGCTCCGACGAACCAGACGAGACGGATGAGTTTGGGGCCGGCTGGGCCCGACACTTCTTCGCCGGTCATGTCTCAGCCGCCGGTAAGTGCTTCCTTCTTACTTCTCACTCAGCTACTCACACTCTGCGGTTATGTTATCTTCGCTCTTCAACCCTCGTTTCAAAAGCCACTCCACAATTTTTACATCGAACCTTCTTATTTATTATGCCCACTGTTTTAAATATATGTATTTTTTATTTTCCAATTAATAATTTAATATTTTTTTTAATATATATATATATATATATATATTTAATTTTTAAATATTTTTATTTATAATTTTTATGTTTCTAAATAATTAATTCAACCAAAAAATTTAAATTATTGATTGAGAGCCTTATTAATAATTTATATTATTATCTAATAAATGTCTTTCTTGTTTTGTTAAAAAATTAAATTAAGGGAAATAACGTGTGAAAATTATTTCTTTCCATAGACTCAATAAATTAGTGGGATCACATAAAAGTGGGGAAAAAAAAATTAAGATGAGACCACCTATTATTATGTCAGGAAATAATTATTACCCTTAAATTAATATCAACTTTTAAAGAATAAGGGATTAAATTGATGTTATTTTCTTATTGTTGAATGACCAAATTCGTGTAATTTCTTAGGTATATTTGAGAGGGAAAGTTTCTTTATTTTTTTTGAAAAAAAAATGTAGTCATTCGATTCATTATTTTTATGGGATTATATGCACTTATATTATTAGAATTTGAAATTCTCCAAAAAATTATATATTTTGAGTAATACATAATTATAATATGATAAAATTCTATTTTTATTTGACAAAATTGTAAAAATTTTATTTCCACTGTAGCTTAATTTATATATATATAAGTTATATTTAAAATTTGATACTGACGATAAAGGATCTTACTCATATATATATATATATATATATATATATATATATATATATATTGTTCCGGGTTCATACACTGAGCCATACTTGCTCGTAAGAGTAAAGGACACGGAACCCGGATATACTTTACCCGGATAGGCGGTTAATCATGTCAGTAAGTATTACACGTAGGGAAGTTAGCAGTTGATTAAGTCAGCCAGTATTACAAGTAGTGGAGTTATAAGTGGGCCTACCACGATGCCACGATGGTACCCACCACTTCCATAATAGAGGTAATTGTTCAGAAGCTAGCCCCATATGTACACCAAGGATAGAGATAACACAGGGAGATAACGAGAATATAGATCCATATTAATGTTCATCCAGAACATTTGGCGCCGTCTATGAGGAAGGTAAAGCTAATCCTACGCATTTTCTTGAGTCATGGCAAGCAACAACCATGTTGAGCGAGTGGAGGAGAATGAAGAAAACAGAAGGGAAGAGGAGTCTTTCCGATCCAGTGGAGGGAGTCGATCATTAGATACCATTGGAGAAGCTTTAATTCAGTTAATGGAGGAGATAAGGAATCGGCAACATCAAGAAGGAAGAGGAAGAAGGCAATATTCAGAAGAGACATTATCTGAGAGAAACGTGCTACATGATTGGGATAGGTGGAGAGGTTTTGTATCTCCCTTTCCTGATTATATTCCATTATCACCTCCACCCGAGACTGGGCATAGGAGGACAGAAGTTCGAAGAGGGCAAGGATCTCAGATATCCAGAAGTCTTTTAGAGAGGAGAAATTATCAGGGGGAAGGACGTGGAGTAAACCGGAGGGTAGAAGAAGAAGATTATAAGGCAAATGTCAGAGACGCAAGACGAGGACGTGGGCGTCAAGAACAAAAAGATGAGCAACCTCGTGGGGATGCTTGGGAAGACGAACAACGACAGAAAGGTTGTCATTATTACGCTCGCCATAGGGGGCGAGGGCGAGGTCAGAGACATTATAAAGAAGCTGAGGAGAGGAGGAGGACAGATGGAGGAAGACGGTATATTTATTACAGAGATGATTTTCCACAAGATGAGGGTGAGTACTATTATACATCAGGAACCCGGGCTCAGAGAGGAGGGTGGCAATCAGTAGAGAATTATAGTCCTCGTGGTTATGAAGGACAGATGATGAGACAAGAAGGACCAAGCTGGAATGAGCAGACGAGGAGATTAACACAACAGATGCCGCAGGAGATTCGAGAGCCGCCGGGTAGTCAGGGTCCTTCAGGAACCCCTTTATCTTGGAGATTGAGGGCGGAGCCTATTCCGAGTTGGTTCAAACAACCCACTAAGATGAAAGCTTATGATGGAAGTTCAGATCCAAAGGAGTTTGTAACCATTTTTTGGGCAACGATGTCATTATGTGGAGAATATGAATTTTTGTTATGTCGGACATTTCCAGTTTTCTTAGGGAAGCAGGCGTTAGAATGGTTTACGGGCTTGCCAGTCAATTCCATTGACAGTTGGTCCGATTTATCTCTTCGTTTCATACAGCAGTTTGCTCATTGTGGACCCCAACCAAAAACCACACACAATTTATGTGGAGTGAGACAGAAGCCAGGAGAAAAGGTCAGAGAAAATTATGAACGGTTTCAAGCAGAAGCTAGACAAGTGAAGGGGTTGGAGAATCAGACGTATTTGCTGTTGTTTACCACCGGGTTACAGCCTGGCGGGTTGGCGGATTCTTTGGCGAAAAAAGGACCAGCTACAAAGGAAGAGTTGATGGAAAGGATTCGGAAGTATATTGATTTGGAAGAATTTAGATCTTCTCAGAAGCAAATTGAACAAGGATTCAGAGAAGCTACATTTAGGAGGCCGGACAAGCCTGCTGGAAGAGAACAGTTTGACGAAAGGCGACCTCGGGTAGTAGGGGAAATATTTAGAGAAGCATATAAGAGAGACTTCACACCATTAAATACGTCCAGAGCCCAGATATTGAAGGAGGTAATGTCTACAGAAATGCGAAATGTTCCACGGCTTCCGCCTATTCGGTCGAGTTATGCCCAGGCAGATAAAACGAAATGGTGTGAATTTCATCGAAGATATGGACATTATACGAATGATTGTTTTAACCTGCAGAATGTTATTGAAAGGTTGATTCAAGAAGGGAAACTACAAAAATATGTAAGAAGAGGATAAAAAGATGGGTGTAAGGAAGATAAGATCCGGCGATTAGACCGAAGTCGCAGCCCGCCTGGGGGAAGGAATAAGGAGGCTAACAGAAATCAAAAAGCAGAAAATCAATCGTCTTCGAGTCGAGTTCCGGTGGGGCATATTTGCCCTATAGCTGGTGGGCGAGCAGGAGGAGGAGAATCTCATAATGCCCGGAAAAAGCACTTAAAGATGTGCATGGCCATTTCAGAGAAACCGCGTTTTAAAGAAGAGCGAAACAAGACGGGCAATCAGGTAGTGTTTGAGGATTTAGACTATGAGATACTAGACCCGGAGCATGATGATCCCTTAGTGATTTCGGGATTGTTGGCAAATTATCAAGTTGATAGAATGTTGGTAGATCCAGGGAGTTCAGTGGATATTATATTTTGGGATGCTTTCAGAAGAATGGATTTAGATTATGATCAGTTGGAGCCGTGTGGAGCTGATTTGTTAGCATTTACTGGAGATAAGATTAAACCTTTGGGATACATTCCATTGAGGTTAACATTGGGGACCGCGCCTACACACAAGACAGTCACTTTATCGTTTGCGGTAGTGGATCTGGGTTCCACGTATGATATTATCTTGGGCAGACCATTCATGAAGAAATTCAAGATCTTTTTGTCAATTGATCAGTTAGCAATGAAATTTGTAGCTAAGGATGACAAGGTGGCAACGATAAAGGCGGATCAGGTAATGGCAAGAAGCTGTTATAACATGAGTTTGAGGATTCCACAGGAAAGTAAGAAGGAGCGAGTAATAATGGGAGATGAGGCCAAAGAGAAGAGAGAAGCACAAAGGGAAGTATACGAAAAGAAAGAGGAGCAAGTAATGGTAGTCGGGATGGATCCCCGAGTAGAAAATAAAGTGGAGAGACTAGAGCCCGTGGGGACCATGGAAGAAGTTCAGTTAGGAGCAGGTAAGGAGCAGGTTACTAAAATGGGTTCTGAGTTAGAACCTGATGTGAGGGCTAGCATGAAAGAGTTATTGCAAAAGAATGCTGATGTTTTCGCATGGAAACCTTCTGATATGCTCGGGATGGACCCTTCTTTATCTTGTCATCGTTTGGCAATAATTCCTGGAGCGAGGTCGGTGGCCCAGAAGAAGAGGAGATTCTGTGCTGAAAGAAGGAATGCGATTGAGGAAAAAACCAAAGAGTTGTTAGAAGCAGGTTTCATTAGAGAAATAGAGTATGCCACATGGTTAGCCAACCCTGTGTTAATTAAGAAGCCGGATGGGAAATGGAGGATGTGTACAGATTACACGCATTTGAATAAAGTTTGTCCGAAAGACCCATTTCCTTTACCCAGTATCGATCATCTAGTGGATAAGGCGTCAGGATATAAAGTGTTGTCGTTCATGGATGCATATTCCGGGTACAATCAGATACCATTATGGAAAGAAGACCAGGAGAAGACAACATTTGTAACACAAAATGCAATGTATTGTTACAATGTCATGTCGTTTGGGCTCAAGAATGCAGGGGCAACTTATATGAGGATGATGAATAAAGTGTTTAAGGAGCAGATGGGAAGAATGTTAGAGGTAGTACATGGATGACATGATTGTGAAGTCGGAAGATGGTAAGGTGCATTTAGCAGATTTGCAAGAGGTTTTTGAGCAAGTTCGGAAGCATAATATGCGTTTAAATCCGAGTAAGTGTGCTTTTGGAGTTCCGGCAGGAAAGTTTTTGGGTTTTTTGTTGACAGAAAGGGGAATTGAAGCTAACCCGGATAAATGTAGAGCGGTGATGGAAATAAAGAGCCCAGAGAATGTTCAAGAAGTTCAGAAGTTAAATGGGCGAGTGACAGCTCTGTCAAGGTTTTTGGCTAAATCTGCGCAAGTGTCTTTACCACTTTTTCAACTCTTAAAAAAGGGATCTGAATTTACATGGACTGAGGAGTGTGAAGTTGCTTTTCAGCATTTCAAAAATATCTTAGCTTCACCACCAATTCTTAGTAAGCCGGAACCAGGGGAGCTTTTATATTTGTATCTGTCCGTTTCCCAAGAAGCAGTAAGTTCGGTGCTTGTCCGAGAAGGAAAGAGTGGGCAACAACAGCCCGTGTACTTCGTCAGCAAAGTGTTGCAAGGAGCAGAAGTGAGGTATCAGCACGTAGAGAAAGTGGCTTTTGCATTACTAATTTCAGCACGACGGCTTCGTCAGTATTTTCAGTGCCATCAAATAGTAGTCAGAACGAACCAGCCAATAAAGCAGATGTTACATAAGCCGGATTTAGCAGGTCGAATGGTGGCGTGGGCAGTAGAGTTATCTGAGTTTGGTATTACCTTTGAAGCACGTAAAGCAATTAAAGCACAAGCATTAGCTGATTTTCTGGTAGAAATGACGCATCATGGAGGTACCGAAGAAAATAATTGGTGGAAGTTGTTTGTAGACGGATCATCCAATAGAAGAGGTAGTGGGGTTGGAATTATAGTTGAGAATTCAGAGGGGGTGGCAGTAGAGCATTCATTGTCGCTAGCATTCCCCACAAGTAATAATCAAGCCGAGTATGAAGCAATGATTGCTGGGTTGATTTTGGCAAAAGAGCTCGGAGCGGAGTGTTTGACAGTGTATAGTGATTCTCAGTTGGCGACTTCACAAATAAGCGGGGTGTATCAAGCAAGAGGGGAAGTTATGATTAAGTACTTAGCAAAAGTACAAGAATTGATGAGAGAATTTAAGGAGATCCGCGTAGAGCATATTTGGAGAAGTGATAATGTGCGAGCAGACGTCTTATCAAAGTTGGCCAGTACTAAAGCCACTGGAAGTTTGAGGACTATAATTCAGCAGAGCATTCGGGCTCCGAGTGTAGTATGGATGGTAGAAGAGGTAGATTGGAGGAGCCCAATTAAGGATTATCTGGTGAATGGTAAAGAACCAAATGAAAAGATGGAGGCAAGTCGTTTGAGAAGACGAGCAGCGTGGTTTGTGATGATAGAAGGCAATTATACAGACGGGGAGTAAAATCACCTTTGCTGAAATGTATTGCTGCGCCGAACACAGAATATGTGTTAGAAGAGATACATGAAGGAATTAACGGGCATCACCTTGGTGGGAAGTCGTTGGCAAGGAAAGCTATACGAGCAGGATATTTTTGGCCAACGATGGGAGAGGATGCTAAAAGACATGTTCAGAAGTGTGACCAATGCCAGAAATTTTCTAATATATATCAAGCTCCTCCCGAAGAGTTATTTACTATTTCGTCACCTTGGCCATTCTACAAGTGGGGCTTAGATCTTCTAGTTCCCTTCCCTAGGGCAGCTGGAGGAGTTAGATGTTTGATAGTGGCAGCAGATTATTTCACCAAGTGGATTGAAGCGGAACCGGTAGCGACTATTACTGCTCGGAAGGTCCAGAAGTTTTTCATTGGAAAGATAGTTTGTAGATTCGGTATTCCGGCCATAATTATCACTGATAATGGGACACAATTTATAGATAAGAAGTTCAGACAGATGGTAGCTGACTTGGGGATAAGGCACAAGTTCGCTGCAGTAGAACATCCCCAAACGAATGGGCAAGTAGAGTCGGCTAACAAAATCTTGATGAATGGGCTCAAAAGGAGGGTGGAAGGGTGTAAAGGAAGTTGGGTGGAAGAGTTGGATAATGTGTTGTGGGGATATAGGACCTCCGTGCAGTCCAGCATTCAAGAAACACCATTTAAGATGACATATGATTTTGAAGCTATGTTGCCGGTGGAAGTCAGAGAGCCAACCTGGAGGAAGGAAAATGATATTAGAAGAAAATGAAGACGGGAATGTTGAGATGATGAAAATTGATTTACAATTGTTGGAAGAAGAACGAGAAAAGGTAGCTATGGTGGAGTTGGCATCCAAGCAACGAGCAGCAATGAGGTACAATAAGACTGTGGTCAAAAAGACGTTTCAGGAAGGAGATTTGGTGCTTAGGCGGACAGATGTGGGTAATAAAAATGCAAGAGATGGAAAAATGGCAGCTAATTGGGAAGGTCCTTATCGAGTAACAGTTGCCACAAAGACTAGAGCGTATCAGATAGAGCACTTGGATGGGAAACCAATTTCGCGATATTGGAATGCTGCCAAGTTAAAAATGTACTTTAGCTGAAGAAACCCAGATTTAGTTGGAAGTCGGATGGCAGATCGTAGGTCGTAGTTTTACATTGGTGACTAGGAAGTAAGTTAGTTTGTTAATGTAGTAGGAGTATTTTATGTTATTATGTGCTGCAGTTACTTTTGCATATGTTATTATGTGTTGCAGTTACTTTTGCATTTAAGTATGGTAAACCTGAGATTCTGCGTTACAATATTTCAATTCAATAAAGCCAGTTCGACTTCAATAAGTATTATTAAGAAAAAACAAAAGTCCTTTGCCGCCTTAGTTGGCCTTCTGAGCAGCCGTTCAATTCCTACTCGGAAACGGGAAAACAAAAGTCCCTTGCCGCCTTAGTTGGCCTCTTGGGCAGCCGTTCAATTCCTACTCGAAAACGGGAAAACAAAAGTCCCTTGCCGCCTTAGTTGGCCTCTTGGGCAGCCGTTCAATTCCTACTCGGAAACGGGAAAACAAAAGTCACTTGCTGCCTTAATTGGCCTCCTGGGCAGCCGTTCAATTCCTACTCGGAAACGGGAAAACAAAAGTCTCTTGCCGCCTTAATTGGCCTCTTGGGCAGCCGTTCAATTCCTACTCGGAAACGGGAAAATAAAAATCCTTTGTCGCCTTACTTAGCCTCTTGGGCATCCGTTCAATTCTTACTCGGAAACGGTTACGTAAAGGCAAAATGATGGGTAGAAAAAATAACGTACATTTGAATAATGAGAGTGTAATTGTGCCAAGAAGAACAAACAAGTACTTAAACAAGTATTAAGATCACATAGTTATCAAATTCAAAGGAAAACGAGAAGAAAATTAAAATACATCATTTCACCTCATGATTACAGTTCAAATATTGCATAAAAACAAGTAGCTTACGAGTACAAGATTACAATAGTTATAATAGGAGAGCTGAGTACAAAATAAAGTGGTGTCCAACTTCTTTAAGTAGTCTTAGGAACAGGGCTTGAGGCAGCAGGGTCGGAAGCAGGAGTAAATCCCAGATAATCAGAGGGGTTTTCAGCAAGAACAGCAATAGAGCCTTTTTCGTCATGAGTGCATAGTCGGTCATTATCAATAAAATTGAAAGTTTCTATTTTGCTCAAATGAGGCAAGGGAGAGTCTGGATGGAAAAATTTCACCTGATCTACAACCCAGCCACGAATTTGATGACCGAAGGCAACATACTTAGAATCCATGTCATCAGCAGCCTGTTGTAAAGCCAAGACTTTTTTCTTCAGAGTATCCACTTCTAACTCTAACTCGGCTACCCGGAGGTCAGAATCTTCATAATTTTTTGTCAACACCTTGTGTTTGTCACTCAACACTTGATGCTCTTTTTTGAGAGTAGCAAGTTCTTCATTGCTTTTCTTACTGGATTCTTCACTTTCTTTGAGTTTAATTTGGAAGCCCTGAGCAACAAACTCGGCAGCTTCAGCCTTTTGAAGGAGCTGTGTCTTTTCTGTTTGTAACTTTTCTTTTACGAGTTGGGACTCTTTCAGATCAGTCAGAAGTTGTTGACGTTCAGCTAAGGCGAGAAACGCCATTTCGTAGTAGTGCGCTTCCCGGAGAGAGTGATCTCGGATGTCAGTGAATTTGGCCATAAGTTAATCTAAAGAGAACTTGTCCCATTTGTCACGGAGCCCGGGAGTAAAGCACTGCTTCAACTTTTTCATAAAAGGGGGTTTTGCGCGAGGAGTAGCCATGACAGAAGAAGGTGGAGTTGAAGACTTTTCAACAGAAGAGTCAGGACTAGGTTCGTTAATTCGAACTCGTTTTCTTCGAAGGAGCTCGCTGGAATCAATAGGGGCCTCCACATCCATTATAACAGTATCATCCGGGATAGAACCAGTAGCAGACGTAGCCGGCATAGGAGAACGAGTTGGAGAGATGTCTTTCCCACCTGAAGCAGAGGAATCATCTTTACGGGTAGCCTTTTTCTTTTGGCGGGCAAAAAAGGTAGGGTCCATGACTTTATCTAGAAACCACAGATACAAAGAAAATAGATTTGAGGTTAAAAGCAATATTCAGGTAAAAACATATCAGAATTATTTAAGCTACTTACTTAATTTCCTGCAAACCCAGTCAGAAGAATCTTTATAAGTTAGAATAGACCGAGGAATGAGGGAAATATTTTCCTTAGCTAATTCGGAGGCAAGCTTTGTGAACCAAGTGTAAGTTTCAGTTTCGTCGGGGCTCAAATTCTTTGAATTCGTCAAGAATGCTTTGGCAGAAGTTGTGTAATGAAGACGGTTCCAACTGAGAGGAAAGCGCGGAGCTCCGTGCTGATCCAAAAAGAAAGCAGAAGGAGAGGCAGGTTGAGAAGAAGAAGAAGAGGCAGAAGGTGTAGTAGGAAGAGCTTCAGGAATACAGATTTTGAAGTATTCTTCTTTGAAATTCTTCCAATTATCTTCATATATAGAACACCAACGTAACCCGGGTCGAGCCTTTAAAGATACCCAGCTATGACGAGTACATCTTTAATCTACAACATTTCAGAACACAGCAAAAAGGCAGAAAAAGACCCGAAAGGAATAGGGGAATCCAAACGAACGACAGATTATCTCAAAGGTATGTAGAATACACCAGCTGTTAGGATGCAGTTGAGAAGGAGCGACTTGCAAGTGATTCAAGATGTCCATTTGGAACTTGGAAAAAGGTAAAGATATGAAGAGTTCAGAAAATAAACATTTGTGGGCAAAGAAGTAAGAGTTCTCACCTTGTCCGGAAGGTGAACAAATACGTTCTTCTTCTCCGGGTACTGCAACTCGGAAAGAAGTGATAATTGAGTCACGAAATAGAGGTACAGTTTGTAAGGCAGTATGGAGAGAACTCGACTGGTTTTCATAAGAGGAACGAAGCCCTAGAGCTTCTTCTTCAACCCATTCTAAACCTTCAACAGTAGAAGGTAGTGCGAAGCGTGAGAGGGGAAGCAAACGGTAGGGACGATTCCTCGGCATGGCCTGGACGGAAAAGTACCAATTAAATCTATTTTAGAAGATATAAGGCAAGATAAAATGTATATAACGCAAAATGTGTTGGTTATACTCAGATGCCTAACCCGTCCAGAACATGATAGGGTGGTTAAAGAAAATCAAAGAAAAGGAAGAGATAAAGATCAGAAAAGTATGGAGTAAAGGAAAAAGGATAAGATGATAAGTTTTCGGCAAAGTTTGTTAAGGAAATAGATGTACCATAATAAGCATGAATACACACATATAATGTCATAAATTAATTACAATGTAAAGGAAATAGAGGAGCTTACTTGTGTAAGGTGCGAGGGCTTCGAGCAGGTGGTAAAAGGATGATGGCAAGATCCACGCGGAAGAATCAACGAAGCAGAAAAGAAGAAAAACCAGAAAGAATGGCAAGAAAGGCGAAATGTTCTAATGAAGAAGAAGAAGAAAAACGTAAAAAGAGAAGAGACGCAAACGGTAATATAAGGGTAGAAATGGGTAGCCGACGTTCCCGAATTTCAAAAAATAATGATTGGTGTCAGGATGAGTCATTTCAGATGTCAAGTCGTTTCGAAAATCCAGGCAATTAGAGAGCGACAAGTGTCAATTGGAAGATGAATAGGCAGGGAGTATTTAATAAGGATACTGACGTGAGGAAAAAGTAAAGGGCAGAATAAGTGAAACCTTAAGAGTTAAACTCGGAGTAAAAACCCATTTAACTCCGAGTTTGGGGGCTTAATGTTCCGGGTTAACACAACGAGATTGTACTTGCTCGTACGAGTACAGTACCCGGAACCCGTAAATACTTTACCCGGATAGGCGGTTGGTCAGGTCAGTAACTGCTACGCGTAGTGGAGTTAGCAGTCAGTTGAGTCAGTCAGCATTCCTAGTAACGGAGTCATAAGTGGGCCTACCATGAGCCTACCACGATGTCATGATGGTATCCACCACTCCCATGACACAGGTAACCGTTCTAAAGCTACACCTATATATACCAAAGATTAAGATAACAGACAGACAACTACGAGAGAGATCCATATTAATGTTCGTCCAGAACAACACCAATATTATATAATCCGGCTTAAAGTATATTTTATCAATCACATTTAAATTCTCAACCGTACATAAAGTAATTGAAAATAACGAAGCCATGAATATAATAGCTCAAAGAATCGTATCCTTTTTTTTTCTGCCGTGCTATTTAGCCCATGCATCAAAGTGAGACTTTTTGTAAACAATCAAGTGGAGACCCACAACAGGCGGGTCCATTTGATACATATCCTTGATCTCTGCATATGAAAATGCAATTTCGAATACTAAGGAAGCAATTCTTGTGAGAAGACGACAAATCCAAGTGTATTGTCTGTAAAAGTTTTGGATAACTCATTTATTAGTATTGACATATCCTTAAAAATAGTTAAATTTTTCAGTTAGTGGATGTGATAATCAAACTTATTTTTAATAATTGGACAATATATGATTGAATAACAATAAAGAAAAAATTACACGAAAAGTTCATCTTAAAGAAAGTTCATTTCTTTCGGATCATTTTGTGTCATCCACTAATATATAGTAGGTTAACGTATATTTGATTTTTGGCTATACATGTTGGCATAAGTTCAATGTATTTACTTTTTGCAATATCTCCCTCTAAATGAACGTAACACCTTTTCACGTATGATGTGGGCTTATGAGTTAGAGATTGGTGTGATGGTAACACAAATATGTCTGGATGTTCCTCAACAATACATTGAACTTGCTGTGTTCTGTCCTTTATGGTGGAATATATTATGGGAAATGCTTTTCATCAGGGAGAAGCTTTCCTACCGAGACATTAACAAGTGGGGGCCATCATTTAAAATAAAAAAAATTAAAAAGAAAAGCTGGTGCAAAATCCTATGTATGTGTAGGAAGGAGGAATAGTGTTGCTGCAACAGAAGAAAACAAAATCCCATATATTATAGGAGATTAGATTTCTCCTCTCCTGGAGGAAAAATATTTCTCCAGCAAAGACAAAAAGAGAGAGGACAGAGAAAAGAGAGGTGAGAAAGGTTTCTCATTCTACAATAGTAATTCTCCTATATTTTATCTTATGAATATTGAATTCTCAAGTTTGGTATAAAATTAAAAAAATTATTTTCATATATAATTATTGAGAAAAACTTTTGCAAACATTTTTAATTTCATACTCACCAAATGGTAGAAATCATACATTTAAAATTCACATGAGAATATACATATTATGGGAAATATTAAAAAAGCCTACCGTCCTACGAGTTCTACCATGTCATCAACTACTATTACGTCTTTGTTGCTGGCAACCATCCACCATTGTGCTATGGGTCAAAATAAGTCGAGTCTAAGTGGGCAAATAAATAAATTTGACAAAGTATTTAATTGATTAACCAAATTGAATAAAAAAAATATTTTGGCCAAACTTGACATGATTTGATTTGCCTTAGCCCAATACAAGATTGCAAGATAGCTTGCACAAGTTCATACGGGTTTACAAGTCTGAAAGTGTTATAATTAACTAATATAATCATGTACCAAAAATAAAATAATAATATAATTATTGATTTTTTGAAGTTTACACAAATATTATTGCAAAATAAATATTCATCGACTTTAAGTAGTAATTAATTTGAAATAAAGTTAATTTAATAAATTATTATGTACCAATTTTTTTAATAAATTATTAAAATTAATATTTTTAAACTCTAATTATATATGTGAATAAATAAATGGAATACTTAGGCAAATTGCCAAGAGTGAGGTTGAGCCAACAACTATTAGACTAAACCATATTCTTCACAACTACTAATTACAAAGCTTATAAAGGCTGAAGTAATTTACAATAATGTTTTGAGCGATTAATCATGGTTATCATCTTTAGTACTACCAGGGTAATATTCCACGAAACATTATTTCAGAAGTTGAACCAATCTTCCACTTTACATGTGTTTTGTTTTACTTAATTTTTACATAAAGTTCTCTACCCATTTTCTTTTTTTACATAAAATTAGGATTTCCGCCAAAAGCTCCGTAAGATTTTTTTCATCGAAATATAAGCGCAATCAAAGTAAATAGCATTTCATTATTATTTTTGTTTTTCCCTATCGGTTCATGAGTTATCCAACCAACCTGATTCGAGCACTTTCAAACCAAAATATGAGCAAGCCCTCCTAAGCCTAATTTTTCTATTCCTAATGATTGTTGATATATTAGTTCTTCTTTTTAGTACAAGTTTAAATAAGAGAACGACACAAACTATACAAGGTTAGGGAATACACCATGTGTTTAATTTATGATTGTACCCACACTATATATATATATATATATTCCATACAACCATTTGATATGAGTAAGAAGTGCAACTAAGTCATAGCAACCAAAGGAAAATGAGAAGTAAGAATAGTTCAATAGGGCAAAACAAATTATCATGAATGCTCCTCTAATAACTAAAACAAGGGAGGTTTCCCATCCCAGTTAAAATAGGTAGGAAACCGAAAACTACCCACAATTGTGAAAAAGTGAAGGCTCTGTTCAGTCCAAGGCCTTCTTAACTGTAACGGACCTTGCTTTCAGATTCAGAAAGATTCCCCTGACACAACAAAGTAAATCAGAGGCCCATTAACTATTAAATAATTCATATTGCACATGTTTCCCATTTAGCATACACGCCACTCTAGTAATTCATTGAATCAAACTTAAAAGCAAGGAAGAAACTTTCAATTCTTTTTTTATAAGAGAAAAAAATTTTATTAAGAGGGAAAAGATTGAAGTACAACTAAGGTAGGACTAGGATAAGATATCCTCCAAAACATAGAAACTCGGTATAATTCAAAATGATCGAGGCTAACGCCAATGCTTGCAAAAAAGGACTTGGTGATGAACCATGATAACAAAATCAGGACAACTATACATGATTTGGCTTTGCCAAAATACAAATTATGTTGAGCTGGATGGAATAATCCAGTATTGGTAATATGTTGTAAATATATAAACAGTTAACCACCTCACAGCACAATTCATATTGAGGGAAACAAAAACAAGACAAAATATTTCCATACTGCGTCATGGATATGGACACTTAGTTAATTGAGGAATATGCAGAAAACCAAGCCAATCAGTGTGTGTTGCACAATGCCTTCAGTTAAAACCAATTATGGGACTATAACTTCATGCTAAAATGAAAATCTTAGTGGTTTAGTGACATACTGACATTAATATAGGCAGACAAATTACTTTCCTGAAGATATAAAGATCTATATTCCAGTATGAATTAAGCACCATCAAAATTAAGGGCATCCAGTTCAAATAGGTTATGTTTATTTCATTTTAGTACAGACAAATTAGATTTAATCTGCATAAAAAACAACCAAACTACAACAGCATATTATATTTGATAGCATTTACCAGGCATAGGCTTTATAGCTGGGATATGGTAGCTCTTGCAAGTTACAAGGTCAAGTCACAATATTATAGTTGGAAGCAGGATTCAACAAGTATCAACAGTATTTTCTCCAGTCTAAAAGAATTCCTTTCTTAAGACCTTTCCCATAAAGTCAAAATTGAACCTGCTTCTTTAGAGTTAATATAATTTCACTCGATAATAACCCTTTGTAATTCACAATGCATGCCTATCTCTCACAGTATTATCAACCAACGATGCTTATTTATTAATTTTGGGAACAAATGAGAGATGAAATGAACAAACAATGGAAGACTAATAAATAGCAAGTAGAAAGATGCAGGAGCTCACCAGCATGAAGCAACAAAACTGTGAAATATAACACGGAATTGCAAAGGCATATACTGGTAATTCACCCAACCAACGATAGGCCAAAACTGCAAGTTAAAAACAATATAACTTCAAAAGGCTATCTTTTCAAACTGCCCCATCAGCCAAACAGCAGAAGATTGTTCTCAATGCCATACCTTCCATGCAGTCAACTGAACAGAAGGGTAGTCCTTTTGAACTTTGTTCATGACTGTACTCCAAGGTCTCCCTGCAAACCACCCTCACTTTTTAATTACTATGGAGTGCAGAAGAATTAGTTAGAATACTTTATTTTCAAGTCGGTTTATCATGTAACACCATTTGTATATAGAGAATGTTTCAAGAGGCTATTTTGTCATACTTAAATCAGGATCCAATTAAGTCTTAGAAATGTATTATAACACTTAACTATGCCTAGGGGTTGCTTACATATATATGGCTTAGTCTGCGAATAAAACCAGAGAAATTTGAGGTGTGTTTTTCTGAAAAGCTTAAAATATTATTCGATGTATCTCCGGGGCTAAATTACACAAGAGTGGGTGAGAAACCCTAAGCCCTGTATATCTAAGCTAAGGTGGTCAATTTCCTGTGCACTAAGTGGTAACTAATTTATTCAAAACCTATAACAGACGAGTTCCTTAAAACTTACAATTTGTTTCTCTGTCTTTTCATTTCCAGACTCTTCACTATTTTGGTTTTGCTCAAGTCCTTCCTGTTGAGTTTTGTGGAGTTTTATGTGTCTCTTAATAAGTACTTCTTCTAGATCGTTAATCAGGCATATACAAGTAGTGCCTTATATTGCACTCCTCCAAATTTCAAATCCAATATGAAATTTAATTTGAACAAGAAAGTTTAGGAAAATAAAAACATAGCTGTTATACCCAGTTATATACTAGTGAGGTAGGAAGGGCAAGGGCAAACCTGGTGCACAAGGCTCCCTGATTTGCGAGGATAGTGAGGTAGGAAGAATAAAAAAATTGTTAAACCTTTATTTTATTTTATTTTTGCTAATTTATTGTTCAGAATTTCATATTAACTAAGGGTATGTTCGATAAAAACTGAAAAGCTTTGCACTGAATTTTTAGTAATAAAAAATTAAGCACTGGATTTGTTTCGTTTGAAAATATTTTAGTTTTCAAGTGCTAATAAGAAATTACTAGCATTCATGTAAAGAATAAGACTATGGTTCACCAAAAAACGAGAGGATAGTAAGACTACGGAACTATTATTACTTAAAGATTCAAATAATAAAATAACTGCTAATGAAAACATTTAGCATTTCCCATGTGCTGAAATTCATTTGTAAGTTTATATTAAACAAACAATACTAATTCATTTTCAGTATTGACTCTGGAAATAAAATATACAGTGAGAAAATAAGTTAGGATAGAAGGCTTAGAATTTTCAATGTAACAAATTCCAGATCAAGACACCATATTGGTATACAACTATTGATAATTTGAACTCAGAATGACATGCTAATTTCAATAGCAATACAACAGTAACAGAATCAAAGTTACAAATTTAGTGGTAAAAAGTGATCAACATCTTGCATTCACATAATAACCATGATATGCATAAAAAGAAGATGTTTAAGGAAAGAAGAAAAAAAGAAAGAAAGAATGGTTTTTGCTTTTTGGGTAGGAAGGTGGGGCACAGAACGGAAGAGACATTCACAACAAATGCTGACATTAATCTTTATTCATGTAAATGTTTCAAAATCACTGTGTAAATAGATGTTAAGCATACAAAACAAGAATAATTTTATCAATGAGCATACCTTCTATAACCAAGCCATAGTACATCATGAAGAAAAAGTTGTTCCATGGGGAACTAGTTATCTGTTCAAGGATCACCTAATAATAGGAAATTCTATTGGTTAGAGCATTACTTAAAAACTCATACCAGGGCTGAGGAATTGTAAAAAAACCTAACACAACACAAAATACTATCCCTGTAAGTGAAAGGCTAAGAGGAGAGACAATAATACAAGCTAACAATATACCTTCTTAGCAATAGTTTCATTGCCTTTCTTCCCCTTAAAGATTTTATCCATCAATTTGTGGAGAAAATGTCCAAAGGGTCCTGCGTAGGCGAAACCATACAGCTGCAAAATAATTTGATTTTAAATTTGCAAAGTCCTTAAAAATTCCAATACAAACATCAATCTTTGCTTCATCTTCTGATAAAAGGTGACACAATAATTAGTTGAGAGTCATGAAATGATAAAGACGACATTTCAGTTAGCTTCATGGAAAATTGTGGGCTTTTTTTTTTTTTTTTTTTTTTTTTTTTTTTTTTTTTTAAGAATTTGATTCAGACATGGATACAGTCCTGAAAGTAAATGCAATTGAAATGGTGATTTCTCACATTAAATCATTTAGAAGAACAATAGTCAAATGGGCATACCATGAAAAGAAGCAATCTTCTCAACTGAAGCTTCTTGGCCCCAGCAAGCTTCTGTGCCACTCCATCACTAAAACCAGATAGAACTGCTGCAGTAATTGCCTAACAACCCACAATTTTTTTTTTATTATTTTAAACAATCCCATTAATCTAACACGGATTTTTTTTTTAACAAAAGAACAATTTCTTTCAACACAATTAGTCTCTTAGAGATTATAAAACAAAAAAAGAGAGAAAAAAGTGGGTGAAAACAGAGATTCATATGAGGTTTGAAGCAGGAAGAGAAGAAGAAACCTTTGTTCTGAGAGGATGGAGTTGAAGCTGAAGGAGATATTTCTTCAAAGCATCGTTGACTATGTCAGACATGGTGCTCGATCAACCCCGGATCTTCTCTGTCACCGAGTTTGTAGTTTCTGTTAGTTACAAAAGATGGATGGAGTGAGAGTGACATAAACATAAACATAGAAAATAAAAGAAAGACAAACAAAGCGTTCAGAAAAGGTAGCACAAAAATACAAGGAGGGGTTAGGTGGCAAAAACAAGTGAGGTTTTTATTTTGCGAATCACTATTCCATAGCAGAACGGTACGCTGGTCAACCAAAGACGGCACCCCCTTTAATCGAAGACCTTCACCAGAAATTGTACATGTTATTAATGTCTAGTATAAATATTTAATGGAAAAAATGTGTATTATTTTAAAAGATGTAAAATTGTATTATTTTAAATGAGAGAAAGAAATAGATAAAGAAGAAGAGATAATGGACAAAAAAATAAAAGTATGAGTCTCACTTCTTTTTTAGAGTAAAATGACACAACTTGTGTCATTTAAAATGATATATATTTTTCTCATAATTCAATGGATTTATGTCATTTACAAGGACAAATACTTTGTTCATATTTCAATGGTTCATTTTGTACGTAGTTACTGCACATAAGTTATCTGAAGTAAGTCCGACATCATTTTTAGGTGGAAATCATGATATTTTTGTAATTTTCATTTATTTTAAGGTTATAATAATTTTTATATTTATAATTTTGTAAGATTTCAATACCAAAACGAGTCGTTTTGCATAAATATTTTTCCTATTTCAGTATAATGGTAAATGAATCTTTCAATGGAATAATATTTGTTTCTCCTGAATTTCTTGTTTAAAAAAAATTGATGATAAATGCGATTAACTTGTTTTGCAAAACTTTAGCTTTAGTATGTGAGAATACTTGTAAAATATTATCTAAGAAAATATCAATGTTATTGGTTTTATAAAAAAAATTCATTAATATTTTATTTTTGGTCAGATTTATATTATTTTCAAAAGGCTTTCTTTCTCTTGCATAATTGGCTTAGCAAGTTTGCACGATGGTCTGAATGAGTTTATTAGAGACTTTTGTTTTCTTTCATTTCAAGTGAAAGGAAATTGGGCAGAAGGTGGCGAAATAGACATTTTCAAGGATTTATGGGTCAAGTCAACCGCGCTTTATTAATATGCCCAACTGCCCAAGTTCAGCTCATAGTTTTTTGGTAAACGGGAACTCTTATGGGGCATTTGGTTATTTGGTTGAGGAGAAATTTTTTGAATATTAAAAAAATGTAATTTATAGGAAAATAGTTGGAAAGTGAGTTTGGTAGAAAAATGTAAAAAAAATTGTTTAGTTGGAAAAAATTTAACCGGGCAAATTAAGTAAGATTTATAAAGTCTATGTTTGGTTTGAGGTAAAATATAGATGAAAAATAAGTGACAATTACGAAAATGTCCCTGTTATTAAAATAACTGTAAATTACAAAAGTCTATCGTGGTCCTGAAAACAATTTTAAATTTTATGTTTTCACTGGATGGTGGCATCATGGTGTTATGGATTGGATAATTTACAGCTTTCGTGTATGAGAAATCATTGTTTACATAAATCTACAACTTCACAATTAGTTTTCTAATACAAAATGGAGGGTCACTTTGGTCACAATTTTCACTCTCAGTTTTCTACTTCTCTAATTTTCCATAAATACCACATCTCAAGAGGTATTCTTAAACAGTGAATTTGAGCACAAAATCAACTGAAATACACTTTCCTATGCAAACTTCTTTCCTGGACTTTTTTTTCATAAACTTGTACCAAACATAGCATTTTGGGATACCTACCCACACTTCCCCATCTATCCCAAAAGAAAACCTCAACCAAACACAGGGTATGTTTGGTTGGAAAATTATGATGAGATAGATAAGCATTTGAGAAGTGAGATTATTGAGTGCCCTTGTTTGGTTTAAAGGTTTTCAATATATGTCTACCTAAATTATTATGCCACCTTAACAATTTGCATGTCTATTTGATCAAAATAGCTGGCGAAATATTACCACTTGAGATATGGTATCGCTTCTTATCTACCTAAATTGTTGGCAACACAAACTTTTTTCACATATGAACATTAGGATTTGACAACCCTGTTCACGGTAAAGGGTAAAGTAGCATGCCTGGTTCAAAAAATTTTAAAAGTAGGGTTATTTTCGTAATATCAATTTGTTTTTTCATCTATATTTTACCTACAGTCAAACATAGACTTCATAAAAGTTACCTAATTTTTTCGATAAATTTTTTTCAACCAAACAACTTTTTTTTACATTTTCCTACCAAACTCATTTCCCAACAATTTTTCTATGAATAACATTTTCCTATTATCATAAGATTTCCCTTCAACCAAACGCCCCCTTAAAGTGTTGGGTTTAATATGCTCTTTTCACTTAAGCCCAATAGCTTTAGTGAGAGTGAGCCCAAAAAGACTAATTTCAACCCATGAAGCTTAGGGTTAATCTTGGATTGGGTAGAGTATATAAACTCTCTTTTCTCTCTAGTGCCTCCTAGGGTTATAGACATCAGAAACACAAAGAGGCAGACATTCATCATCTGAACGGTTGCCCACACGACTCCCTGATCCCTTTGAGTCATAGCCTGGAAGATCAACCGTAGAGCGGAATTGCGACCGTTCGTGGAGCGTTGCTACAGATCATGAGGCTTGAGGAGGAGAACAGAACGTGAGAAACTGTCACGCTCGCTGCTTCATCTTAGGTAATCAAAGCGGTGTTCTTCATTCCTCATCACATCGGTACGATGCGCTTCTGCGTTTCTGATGATATACCTACATAAAGGATAATGAAACCATAATTTTGACATGTTAAGAAATAATTTACAGAAATAGAACGAGTTTGCATATAAATTTTTTTTTAACGTTTCTCTTGTAATTAGAAAATAAAACTATCTCATACAAATCTTAAAATGACATAATTTTAGGATTTAAGAAAAAAAAAATACAGGATATTTTAATAAAATATATGATAAAAAAAGAAAATAAAATTACTAAAATAATTTATTTATTTTCCTAAATTCCATGTTATTTTGGAATTGTTGAAGATAATTTTATCTAACAAATTATAGTGTCCTTTTTTTTTTATGAGAAATGGAAGCTATATATGAGTTGACTGCTCGTGTTCAACCTGACATTCTTGATGCTCACTGTTGGACCTACAACATGTATATTTGCAATTGCAGCACTGGCAATTTGGCATGACTAGCATACAAGACACCCAACCTATCGCTTTCATCTTTTGCATAGGAATTAGATGCCTCATTTTCACCGTAAAGCACGTAACATTGTTATTATTGGCATCATCGTTACGAATCCATCAAAAGTTCGACAATAAATAGGTTAAGGAACCATAGAGTTGGTCTTGGCTTTGTTGTGGGCATTCAAATCAATGATGCATTAGAGGGAAAACCTGTTTGAATTATACTTTGTGAATCATATTTTGAAGTGTAATACAAAGGTTTTTTTTTTTTTTTTTTTTTTTCACTTTCATTCAAATTATGATTTGAAATCAAAATTATATTTAAACATTATTAAAATACGCCGATCGAACATATTAGTTTGACGGTTTTTTTTTCTCTTCTCTTCACATGAGCCCTACATATTATTATGTATGTAAGAGATAAACTTATCTTCTACAACATGAGAAAATTAAATCCTTTATAAAAACACCTACCAAAACAGTGACTCTAAAATGAACCGCAAAATATAAGGGACCTATTTATTCTAGGAAAAGGTTTTATGGGAAATACTACTCTAATTTTACATGAGGTAGTTATCTCATTTTCTCTCACTTCGAAAATCGTGCTCTTTTTTTTTTTGCTTTTAAATAGCGGGCCCTACTTGGATTCTCTTGTTACATGAGAGTACTCTCTTGTTACATGAGAGTAATATTACCCAGGTTTTATATACTTACATGTTTGAATAATTTTTTGTAAATTATAAATTTCACTGATTCAATAATTGAATCATGTGGTATTTGATCAGGCATGTCAACTTTAAAATAATAAATAAGACATCTATAGGTTTGACTTTGTAGTTTATTGATTAATATTTATTTACATGTACGAAAATAATTAAAATTAAAAATGTAATAAAAATATTAATTAATTGTTAAATATATACAATTTGAGAGAACTTTCAATGCTCCTTCCATTAAAAAGATGACACATGGCTTAATTTTTTTTTCTCTCCTTTATACACATCACATTTTCTCTCTCCAATTTTGATTGACTTGCCCCATTGAATAAATGGTGTTCTTGGAGCATCTTAATAATTTCAAAAAATCATTAAATGGTACGATCGTTCCAAGGCAATCGTTTCACGACAACCACATTTGGTGGTGTATCTTTCTCATGTAAGGTTCAGGACTTCATGCTAGGGGTGTAAATGGGCCAGGTTAGACCGGGCTTTGGCCTTCTTGGCCTAAGTCTACGTAAAAAAATATTCAGCCTATCTGGACTACTAAAGACTTTGTTTACAGGCCAGACCTGACATATTTTTAAAAAGCGTACAGCCTGATATGGCCTACAGGCCTTGTTGGCCTCCCACTACAAATACTGAACAAAGAAAATAATTGTATTGAGCAAAGAAAGTTCCATTCATGCATGCACTAATACTTTTCGTAAGAAATAAAAAATGACAAACAAAAAAGAGTCAACATAATACCTCAGCTCTAAAATGTGTATCAGAGAGGAATTAGAGTCAAAGAAATGGAAAAAATAAGAAAGAAATACAATTACTGGGTCAACCAAAGATGAAACTTAGAGACGAAAGTGAGAAGTCACTTAGGAGCGGTGGTGCAAAAAAGAAATTAGGGTTGGTACTTTGCCACCTAGAATAAATATTTTATGGGTTCGCTTTTTCTGCAGTTACTGCAGATAAGTTATCTGCAGTAAGTCCAATTACACGTAGTTTTGGGGCAGAAAACATGGTGTTTTTGTAATTTTAATTTATTTTGGAGTTATAATAGTCTTTATATTTATAATTTTTTAAGATTTCAAACCAAAACGACGTCGTTTTGGGAATAAATGCAGATAACTTATCTCCATTAACTGCAGAAATTTTTTCCCCATATTTTATTTTATTTAATTTAAAAAAATTAAATATGCTAGCCTACAAGGCTTTAGACTAGGGGTGTTCGCGGTCTGGATTGGATCGATTTTGGAAGCAAAACTTATCCGATCCAATCCCTTCGGTTTTGATCATGTAATCATCCATTCGGTTTAGATTTTTTTTCAAATCCGATCCGATCCAATCCAATTTTTTTCGGTTTGGATTGGATCGGTTTTCGCTTTTTTGAATATCCTAAAATCAGTTTCATGATTATTGTGCAAATAACATCTTTTGTATATATTGGCTTTGTAAATTATTATTTTTTGAAATACAAAAATATCAGTAAACAATACTATAGTTGATGAGACGTGACTAATTTTTTTTTGGGTTTAATTGATGAGTTAATGGGTCTTGGATTTAGAAATTTTTGGTCTATGATTGGAGAAAGGACTAAGTAGGTACAGGAGAATTAATATAATGGATCGGTTTGGATTGGATCGGTTTTCATCAACCCATCCGAAAACCGATCCAATCCAATTAAAATTTGCGGTTTTTTTTCGATTTTTGATTTTTCGATTTTCGATTTATTCGGTTATCGGTTTTTCGGTTCGGTTTTCGCGGTTTGAATCGGTTTGAATCAGTTTGGATCGGTTGATGAACACCCCTACTTTAGACTAGGCTTGACAAAGTTGGCTTATGACCTATTTGTTAAAAATTCCTGTCTTATAAGCTTAAGCCTACTCTATTGTTTAAAAAAGGTCAGACTAGACCAAGCTCAACATAAGCTGGGCTGTAGGTTAGGTCAGGCTAGCCTGACCCATTTACACTCCTACTTCAGGCATAATTATTTTAATCATTCTCCTTAGTTATACATAACATATAAAAGTTGAATCAAACTCTTTGACTTAATCAAATTTAAAATAACAGTAATAACGTATGAACAAAGTAATCAAAATTTTGACGAAATTCACATATAGTTATTAAATAGAGTAAAATAATCAACATACATACCACATCATTCTAACAAAAACTTTGATAAAAAAGTTGCACATTTTTTCTTAAAATAAAATTGTTTATACATCTCAACAACTCTCAGGCTTGTAATTAATTTGGCATGAATTGATACAATATGATTAATAAACGCAAGCACAATTATGAGAGAACACCTCAATGGTCTCATTTCCGGATGATAATTCGTAGCGTTCACAAGCATTGAACAAGAGTTCCTTTGGAGTTACAAAGAAGAAAAACAGAGATCACTAAGATGATACAAAGGTCCTTAATGCTGAAATGGAGCAGATGGATCATCTAAGCATGGAGGGTGGCATTTGTGGAGGTGCATTTGGTGGCCCAATCCAACCTGCATATATTTTTGTGCAATATTGTTAACTTTTTATTTAATGTTTTTTATTTCAATTCCATTGTGTGTGTATTTCAACTTCTAGTATGTGGCTGGCTATATGTGGCATATAAAATGTGATAACTTTTTTTTTTAAACCCAATGAGATGCTAGCTTGTTCATGAATAATATAGGGGAAAAAAGACTATCATTTAAAAAGATACAAATTGTATCCTTTTAGATGATTTACACAAAGTATGACTGGTCATACTTTGTGTAAATCTAAAAAACTACTTTTTTTTTTCTCTCCTCAGTCATATCGCTGATGTATAAAGTAAATTTTTTTTTTTTTTTCAGAATTACACAGAGTATGACCGATCATACTCTGTGTAAGTCACTAAAAAGACACAACTTGTGTCCTCTTTGAATGACACACACTAAACTCATAATATATACGTACCTTTGGAAGGGTCAAGGCCTCTTGCTTTAAGCTCAGCATGTTCTTGGCATAAGGCACATGATTCGCAGCAGAAATGAACACAGCAATCAGAACAAGGTTCAGCTGGTAACCCAAACTTTGCTCTGAGTTTCTCTCTGTAAAGACAAGAGTAGAGGCAGTGACAGCTAACGCACATAAGTAACCCATAGGCACAGCCTTGACCAAAGCAAGCTACATTCAAAACCACACAAACATATTAGAAATCATAAATCAAACTAAATTATGAACAGAACATAGCAAAATAAGCATCATAGTGTATGTAATCTGTTTATTTAATTCTTCTTTATTGATGTCATATACTTACAACTACGCCCTTCATCCACAATCTCTGCAATTTGGCCAAAGGTGATGCATGGCAGACAGCAAGTTATGAAACCTGCATTGTATTATTTACAAATTAATAATTGAATTACTTGGAAAATTTCAAAGATATAATTCAATTATCAAGGAAAATGTTTGCCTCTGATAAAATTACCCACACTCATATACCATATGATATTAAGTCTCTATGCTATTATTTGTATGGCTTACATGTTGTTGAGTCTTCACAACTACAGAATGGAGTTGACCATTTGGGTGGGGAAGGATTACCACCGAAATTCATCGTTTGAGCTACTAAGAAAATGTGTTTAAGTCGTTAACACAAGATTTGAGAGAACAAAAACAAATTTTCAGGGTGAGATATCTCGGAGAATACTTGAACGTGCCCCTTTGATTTGTTCAGTTTAAATAAATACACACAGCGTTGAAAACATCGACAGTGAAATAAATAAAACGAATTGAAATGGTTTATGCAGTTGTCCTTAGCCAAAAAAAAAATGCACAATATTTGACGGTGTGCCAGGACTGCTTCAAACATGGGAATTTCATACCTTACTCCTTTCTCTTGTTAATTGCCTAAGTTTAATCATGCCATCTCATCATGAATCATGATTTTATTACTTGTTATTGCTTTTGGCCGTCTCCATATTTTTCTTTTTGTCTTTTTCACATTTTTTTAACTCTTTAAAAAAAAATGTAGGCAGGATCAGAGGAAACCACTTGTTAAGGTCGCGGCAGTTTGATGGTTAATTTTTAAGTTGATTGTTTGAGTACATAACTGAAACTAACAAAATGATTCCTTGAAAAATCTGATAAAAAAATGTAAACTGAGTTAACAAAATTTGAGTCTGAAATTATTATTTTTTATTTTTTTGGTATCCTAAGTCTGAATTTTTTTAATCCTAGTTAACCCAACCCGATCTAGTCTAGCTCGCTAACCCAAAATACTACTATTGTTTTATGCAACAGATTATATTTACAAATTTTTTTGTTTACAAACTCTTACAAATTATACTATCTTCTCCCGAGAGAACATTAGTCACACTATTTTTTCCCGGAAGAACATAGTGCAATTTGCAAAAATTTGTAAAAAAAATTTGTAAACAGATTCTTCCCCTTGTTTTATTTGAAAAATTGAAGCTTAATCTGTTTAAAAAAAGAAAGAATTGAAGCTTACTCATAAACTATCCTTTTTCAAGAACTAAAACACAAAATAAAATTGGTTTAGTTGTTTATTTTTTATTTAATTGTTTTAAAAATTAATTTTTTATATTTTTCTTTTATAATATAAAAACAAGAATATATTTTAATTATTTTTGTTTTTTATTTTTATTTTCATGAATTTTAAACTCTCACTTCAAATTGCTGCCGTCACCAATGTTATTAGAGTTGCCGATCACCTATATAGTATCGATATTGACACGAGACACGTGACACGACACGACACTCCAACACGTTAATTTTAAAAAATATTAGATTTCGACATATTAAGACTCGTTTTGATATTAAATAATATTTTTAATTTTATGTAGTATATATTATATTTAATATTCAATAATTTAACAAAAAAATGAAACTAAACTGATAATATTCATCAATTTTGCAAAGAAACATAAGATATCCCCAATATTTATATTAAACTCAATAAAATGGTAATCGTAATCCAACGAATTTAATAGTTAGAACTAAAAACTCAACGCAACGCAACCTTTCAACCTTCTTTTGAATTTCTATAACGCGCGTTGGAGTGTCGGGAGTGTCGGAGAGTATCAGAAAGTGTCTGACACGACACGTTAGAATTTTTGAAGTGTCGGTGCTTCATAGCCGATCACCATCAGAAACTATTGTAGCACATACATTGTTTTTAAAAGGAGTAAAATATAAGAATTTGAAGGAAAATATACACACACGTATATATATTTGATTTGATTTTTTCATATTGCATTAGAATTAAATTCTCAAATTGTGACTCAACTAACAATGAGCTCCACATTTATTAAAAGGGTTTATCATTTATCATTTAACATGACCACAAAAAGTTTTCTACACACACAGCATTTTGTGGGGCACGCAGCAAAAAAAAAAAAAAAACTTCGGCACGCAAAACGAATCTCTATAACATATCACAATCACTTTTCCTACAACATAACTCTTATAAAACCCTTATTAAAAAGAGAAAAAGAAAAACTTTACACACAAATCGAAGGGTCACAACACCTCATGATACATGAGAAAATGTTTATATATATATATATATATATATATATATATATATATATATATATATATGAATTAAAATGAAATGAAACTTTTCTAATTTTTTTAAAAAAGGAAATATCGAATTTGGTATTCTTGCTACATTAAAAAAAATAAAAAAATCCCACCAACTCGATCTGCTGCCAGTAGAGCTGCCCGTCGTCGAAGCTCACTGTTGTTCTCACCATTGCCATCGGAACATCGTCAAGCTTTTAAAACCTATTCTTAAAATAAAGTTCATTAATTTTTTTTTTATAATAATTTTTTTTATTAAAGTTCATTAATTTTTTTATAATAAAGTTCATCTTTTAAACTTTTTTTTTTAAAACCTTCACGTATACGGGCCTTAATAGATCCATAACACTATGGATTAGCCCATTTATCTGGCAACTCAAATTTTAATGACAAAATATTATCTAAAAACATATTAGACCGATTATTTTAGAGATGTCAAAGATAAGAGATTACAATTTAAAAGATGCCATGTTATGACTAAAAAAAAAATGTAAAATCGAATCAAAAATATTTTCTATTTCTGCTTGCCAGCTATGGGTGGACTTTGATTTTAATATCACCATTCCATTTTTTTTTTCATGATTAACTGTGACCTTTTCCTACTCTTTTTTTTTTTTTGGTGTGGATTTCCTACTTATTTTATTTTCCCAGTTTTTATAAATTAGTTTTGTATTTGAAAATGGGGAATTTATATATATTTATAATTAGAGTAGTAAAAAAAAAGAGTAACAAAATTTTCTCATAAGAAATTAAAGTATTAACTTTGTATTTAAAGAAAATCTTTTTCTAGAGTGTATTTTCTTCAGAATATCCGAATCGTATTAACAAATGTTGAAATAATGAAAGAATATTGACTTGAGAATTAGTTAAATTTATGAATTACCTATTTTAACAAAAGTTAAAATCATAATAGGGTTCTTAAACGACGGGATGGGTAAGCCACAAACACAAGCCTACCTAAGCAATCTTAAATAAAAAAAAAATGTTATTACATTTAGTTTGAAATGTTAATTGATTTTTTTTAGAATATTAAAAATATTTATAATTTCACGCATCAGAGTAGTTTTAGGGCATTTTATATAAGGATTCTATTTTCTCACGTTGTTGGAAATAGTTATCTCCTATTATAGACACATGATGTGGTGGGGTCCACCAACTATTAAAAAAAAGAAAAATGGTGGCACAATTTTTGATGTGAGAACAATATAAGTAGGGGTGTAAATGGGCTGGGCTTTGGCCTTCCTGGCCCAAGCTTACATAAAAAAATATTCAGCCTATCTGGCCTATTGGCCTACTAAAGACTTTATTTATAGACCAAATTTGACCTATTTTTAAAAATTACAGAGTCTTATATGGCTTACAGACCTTGTAGGCCCTAGTGATATATTTTAAAATATTTTTAAAAAATTTTAAAAATATTTTTAACAATTTTTAAAATATTCGTTTCACATTACAAGTCATCAACGTTTTCATAAATTGTTGCATTTTTTACACGAGATATAAATTTCACTAGTGAGCATTAAAAATTTTACAATAGTAAGAAAAAAAACTAATTCAAGCTCAGAGATAACTTGCCAGAGAAGGGAGAAGCGGCGTTGCACAAAATAATTTAGGGTTGGTACTGATTGCCACCTAAAATAAATATATTATTTTATTTAAAAAAATTAAATAGGCCAGCCTACGAGGCTTTACGCCAGGCTTGATAAAATTGGCCTATGACCTACTTGTTAAAAATGCTTTATTATTAGCCTAAGTCTATTCTACTATTTCAACGTAGGCTTGGCTGTAGGCTAGGCCAGACCAGCCTGACCCATTTATACCACTAAATATGAGATTGTTATCTCATGTAAAATGAGATAATGATTTCCTTTTTATATATTATGTTCACAATTCAGTTATATAGATTATATAATATATATACATGTTGGGGCAATGATTTAGCTAAACTCAAGCAACAACTTCTCCTAATGATGGGAAGCACTTGCAGGCTGCAACAATGAGCCCATTTATGTAAGACCCATTTGTAATCGGGTTACCGAATCTATAAATCGATTTTATGTCAGGTCCATGGGTCCAAGGAAATTGTATTTATTTACCAGGACCATGGCTGTTTTTCTAATGGTAAGGGGTGAAAAATAAATTTGTACAAATATTTATTCTAATGATCAAGAGACAGAAGAAATCATTTTAAATTGCTCTCAGTAACATAACAAATCCTACAATATATATATATATATATATATATATATATATATATATATATATATATAGGACATGAACATATAGTTTGGAAATTCTCTTGCTAAACTAAACAAGAATTTCCAAGATGCTAGCCTGAATAACATTATAATATAACTGTAGGACATGAACAGATAGTCATGGCAATTTATCAAGGTCCCATGATGATATCACGTCATGATGACATCAATATCATGTCAATTGTTACTTTGGTTGCTCAGAATTCTAGATGAAGCTACTACATAATGCATATGCCACTAGTATTTTATCAAGTAAATTAGAACTCTTAGCCAGTAGTTTGATAACTAAGTAAAGAAGGAAGTACTGTTTATATTCATTTAGTGCTCTGCAAATGATAAATATAATGTAGTGTCCCATTATGTGCATCTGCTTGAACATTCCATACAGATTAAATATTCATTGATTGATTGGAGCAGATCAAATGTTAGACCTTTATCAGATACCAGCTGTTCAGTGCTCTCACGATGAATTCCATGATGGGCCTTTTAGTGTATATATTACATGCTTTTCATCAGTGTTACTTGCATATTATAAGGTTGATAATTTTTTTGTGATATCAATCAATTTCACATCGAATTGTTGAAGGAACTTTCCAAATCATGGGCTGATGTTTTAGATATAATATTATATAACAAGGAAATTATTTATTTTTCAAGTTAATGCCTGGAGGGGGCACCTATTGGAAATTGGAGTTAGGTTAATTAAGTTGATATCTGATTTATGATAATTCCACAAATAAGAATATGCCAAAGAACTCTGCACAATACATTTGACTTTCAAGCTTTCCTTTTTACTATTTTCATACTTTGGCAATTGGCCTGTTTGGTTTCGCTTAGCGGTAATGTCTCTTTCACTATGTTATACATTCTCCACTCAAAAGGCTGAGTGGTCTTGGTCTTTGCTTATTAGTCTAAAATGTTAAATGAAATTCAATGTTTCAATCCCCACTTAAAGGAGAGCCCTTCATTATAATTTGTATTCTACAAATGGATTGATTACACTTTGTTTGTGAGATCCACTGGTGAAAACTTTTGCACCAAAATATGGCCCTCAACTCTATAAGCTGTTCAGGTACTGTTATCATCTTCTCCACAATTTTTTTGTCAAATTACATTTCTGAGGTGCCTTAACATTACAATTAACATCAACAGTTTTTGAGAGTTAAGTGGATTCCAGATTCAAAGTTTTTGCTTTTGATAAGAAAAGAAATTCCACACTTACACATCTGCCGGTCCACATAGATAGGCCAGAAGATCATCCTTAAAACTTGATTGTGATTAATAATATCTGTGTAGGTTAAGCATGAAAGTATAAAAAAATTGATACACCAATAGAACAAATAGCCTTAAGGGAAAATACTAAATACATTCAACAATGACATGACAATGGCTACAAATTTCAAGTGTTTAAGCAATTGGCAGCATAGAAAGAGGACAACAAATTGGACAAAAAAGGTTAAAGGTTTCCAGAGAAGCACATTCAATTGACACGGATCCTGATTTAGTTCATTTGTCCCCATGATGATTGGACAAATTGACAAAAAAGTGAGTCAAGTCCCTCAAGTACTAGCTTAGCTTGCACACTTGAATTTCCGATTGGGAGTGTAATGGTGGAATGATAAACGACTTTTTCATTTGATAATTTATAGTCATAAGCAATCAATGGACAGATATGGTTTTGGTTCCATTTAAAAAGTTCTACAGTCATATTCAAACTACCCTCTTCAAGTACTAGCAGCCTCTTCCCAGATGTGGTTGCCAGTTGCCATTACTCACAGTTAAAGTAACCAGCCTCTTGTTTGATTCTTCTTTTCTTTTCCCACTTTTTTAACACTCCTTGGTGGGGCTGATTAGGTGAAGAATGTAGTTATGAGTTGCCTCTTAAGTTTCTTACCACCAGGTTAAAATTTTGAGGAGAATCACTAATTTATTTGATCTGAGGTGAAGAGCTTTTCATTGTCATGTTACCTGTTTCTTGAGCATGTGGAGATAATGGAGCCAATTAACAATTTAGTGCTATTTGTGAAAAGTGTTTGTGTAGTGACCTGTATGCTGCCCAACTGTTAGTGTATGATTTGTTAGAGATGTGAGTGAAAAAGTCATTCAATCACCTCATTTTAATCACTTCAACATTTTTCTTTTTTCTTTTGGATTTCTTACACGTTTCATATTTTTATTGCTTGAAATTTTAGCTGTACGTGAATAGTATCATACCATTTTGTTAATTGGATTATGGAGGGATAATCTTTCGTTGTCACCACCTTTTTTCTGCACTGAGCAAACTAAATCTGATATGATTTGAATTCAGGTCAAATTAACCAATAAAATAAATACTGTAATCTTTTTCCCTTTCACCAATAAAATAACAAAATGAAACAGAGCAGAGACAGGGAAAGGAACGAGCCAAATCAGCTAATCAAGTGGATACAAAATGCTCCTGGTGCTAATATAAAGTCTCTATATATTTATATTGACATTAGATAATAACCATAAGTAATGCCCGAAGAATTTGCCACTTCCACAATACTTTATTGATTATCATCAAGCATGCTTGGTTATACTATAATCATACATATTATACATGATAATGGTAGGGTCAATAATCACAAGTTTCATATTTCCAAAAAAAATTAATAATAATCACAAGTTTCATCAATCCTAGCTAACTGTTTTATTTGATATTTGATTAATGAAAAAACTCACAAGTCAAAAGGAATACGTATCCACTACATGATGCTTTCTGAAGGGAAAAAGAAATAACACATTGACAAAGGTAGATATATCAAATTTCATCATGAAAATAACATTTTATTTGCATTTGATAAACTTTTGATCCATGTCAATTGTTACTTGTCTTGTGAGGAAAGAAATCATATTCAAATTGCACTAAAAAGGATGTGATAATCTGTCATTTAAAACATGGAAGAAAGCAGCCGCCCAATTTGACACTTGAGAAGTCACCATTAACCACACTATGGCAAAAGCTGGACGTTGATTCTCTTGTCAAAATGCAGTGCAGCAACAAGTTTACATCTAAGCCTCGTGAATCATGATTTTCAGCAACATTAAATTATTAATAGTGCGTAGTACTAATACTATAGGAATCTACATACTGCATTAATATATTGTGTGCAAATTTAATCAGTTTATGGAGAGGATACGTACTTGATTTATCATCCTCTTTAACAAATACAGAATCAGGAAAAAAAAAAAATGGACATGGATTATGCTAAACCACTTCTAAGCACGGCTTCTGCTGCGTGCATATGGGGTCATGCTTGCCACTGTATGCAATATGACACTTGCTGGTCAATGTCCATGCACATAATGGATTACACACTTCTAAATGATTTGTCCTTTGCCAAATAATTACTTAGTTTAATATTAAAATACGTTGTAAAGTACTCAATATGGAGCAAAATGAAAAACATAAGAGAAGAAAAAAGGGGAAAAGAATGAGTGGCTTACTGTAGAATGCACTACATTGTTTTGATTACATTAAAGTACACTTGAATCTTGATTGAAAATGTCACCTATAGAAATATGACTTGTTATTGCTATACAGATTGACAATGATCTATGCTCCATTGTTGAAAGTGAGCACTTTTAGGATACCTTAATCTTTCTGATATTAAAATTTAATGAACTAGGAGAAGACATTAGCTGATCCTGACTCTTAAGGAAGGATAGGGCCATTTTATTGAAGAGGAGGGGAAAAAAAGGCCATATGTTTTCATAATTGAAGTTGACCTAACTGCATGTGGTAGGATTCTGGTTGAAAAAATTGTACTCATACACCAAAATAGACTTACTTCCTTTATTTCATTTCTATCTAGTGCATTATAGAATGGGTTTTATATATGGAGCAGTTATATTTACAAACTTTTTTTTTTATAAATTCTTACAAACTACACTATGTTCTCCTGGGATAACATAGTGTAATTTGTAAAAAAAATTCAAAAAATTTGTAAAGGGATCATTCCCCTCTATTTATATATATATATATATATATATATATATATATATATATATATATATATATATATAAACTGTTGATGAACCTTATCCTAGTCCAAGTAAACTTCCTGAAATTCAAATACTCTTAATAATTTAGAATCTCACATAATTAAGTAGCAAAATAAAGATTCTCATTTATGCTTTTGAGACCCCAGTTAACTAAGTACACTTCTTTGAATTCCAATACCCTTAAATAACATAGATTCTTTTAAACATAGTACTAGAAGACCGGTTCTCATTTCTGCTTCTAAAAACCATGTATTTTATAATCAGACAATGATACTCCCAACAAGCCATTTATCTTGTGTGCCTGTGAGAGTTTCAAGGGTCTGCCTTAATAAGTTAAAACCCCATCCCCATAATATACTGTCCTTAATCTAAAAGGGTCAATAGCCAGCAGTAACCCACTCACAAAAGTATTATACAGTTCCTCAAGTAATGGGCCATTTTTAGTCTTTAAATTTGACATTCAGCAAAAGTCACCCTTGCACAAACCCATTAACTTAAAGAAATATATTTGGGGAAATACTGTCTTAGTGGTAGCAACATAATTTTGTATCCTTCCAACGTCATCCACACTCTGAGACCTAAAGTGTTAGACTAATTGCCTCCACGATTACAATCCCACTAAAACAAGTTCCTTTGTCACTGTAGAAAACAACTCCCTAATAGTTCAAGATACTCTTCTAGAGGCCCTATATTCCTAGTTGCATTTGGCAAATTGAGTAAATGCTCTTCTGCCAAGGAATCTGTACACGTGGTTCTGTAAGATAGCCACCTCCACTAGTGGCTTAACATGTCAGGGACTGATTTTTCAATTACAGGAATAAATATTTACCCCCCACAAAATAATGTCTTTGGTTAGTGATCACTTTTATTTTATTTTTAAAAAAAATTTAGTTAGGATTGTCCCTACCAATATGCAAATAAATTGGTGTTACTTGCTGTCCTAGAGATCAAATAAGCCAATAATGTGAAAGCGCACAATATTATAAGATTTGAGGAGAATAAAATAAGCCAATAATGTGAAAGCACTCAAATAAACTTTGAAGAGAATGGCACAACTCAACAACACTTACCATACTGTTTCGAAAGCTTTGCTTTCAGCACACCCGGATTTGAAATGAATAGCATGTGACAATGACGGCTGCATTTTCTTTACTGAAGATAACTTCCTGAAAACTGTACTTTATATATTCTCAGGTATTTATGGCACAAGTTTGGCTGGATTTTGAAAAAGATAACATTATTTTTTTAGAAGAACTTTCTTTAATAGTCAAGACCTCTCAAATTTAATTAAATGAAGAAAGTAATAATTATAATAATCAACTCTAATTGACAAAATATTAAAATTGATTCTATTTAATCCCTAAGATTAAGGGTTTTGACATCTCTCCTAAAATACAAGAATTAAACTTTCATGAATCAAGATTTAATTTGCACGAACCTACATTGAAGTTGAATAAAAAAATAAACAAATAAACTTTACCTAATACATATATGGGAGAATAACTTATCAGTAGGATAAGTTCTCTCTCTTCCTAAAGAGAGAAGAAAATAGAGAGCGAAAATAAGACGAGAAAAGAGAAAATAAAATATGCGGATCTCACTTCTTATATGTGTCTGTAGAAAAGTTGAATTTTTTTCTATAACATGATACATATATATATATATATATATATATATATATATATATAGGGACATGATCATTTGACACCAGTGTTAAATTTAAAGTTTGACACCTCATCTGAAAGCCGTTAGATAAAAAAAGATCAACGTCTCTCAGATGAAGTGTCAAATTTCAAATTTGACACCAGTGTTAAAAGATCTTGTCTCATATATATATATATATATATATATATATGCTCATTTATATTTCTACAGCTGTTATATCCTTCATTGTTGTAGGTAAAATATTCCTGCAGGTGTTATATCTGTCATTGCTGTAGAAATAATTTAATATATATATATACACACACGCGTAAGCCCAAGCTAATAATCGCTAATAATCATTCCTTAACTTGCGTCACTTGAAATAACCATCCTAGCTAGGGAGGGAGCTCAATAACACTGTTTACCTATCACACTCACATCAAATTATTCTTTGGATTTTGTTGCAAAGTGTTTTTAAGGTATTTGTTAACAATGAAAAATAAAAAATATTAAATAAAATGTAAAGTTTTATTTTTTTAATTTTTAATACATTAAATGTTTTTTTTAATTAATATTTTCATTTTGTTTCGGAGTTGAAATCAAAATGATTAACCAAATAATACTAAACATTCACAGAATACATTATAACCAATTCACTGGCATGGAAAAACTAGTTTATGGAGTTTTTTTTCTTTTCCAAGAAAAAAGAGAGAGTTCAATTTAAAAAACGAACCATTTCTCTAGTTTTGTTTTGTTTTTCACACAAAACCGAACTACGTGCGACAAAGACCTTTATTGATAACTTACCGTCCAATTTTTTTATTTTTTTATTTTTTTGGGATAATTATTACCATCCAAATCTAGCTATACACTCACTACAACTTAAGAACTTATAATTTAAAGTAGAAAAGTTACGCATGCATTCTTCCTCTCTTTATGTCATTGGTTATAAAAAAATCGAGACACTAACTTAAAATTTTTTAGGTACCCTACTCTAGCTATCACTCAAATCGTGATTAGGACACCACTCCACTGGTGTGATTAGGACCTAGTTTCTGCCCGTATTACTCAACATATATATCCTCGTATTCTAGTATTCCATATTCAGATCAATACAACGAGCATAGTAGCAAAAAAGGAATAAATAAATAAACTAGGTTTTCTTTTTCTTTTTCTCTTTTCAAATATTTACTCCACTGCATAAACAATACCAATCTCAAAAATATCAACTGGTCCACAAAAGTTGGGAGTCCTATGTGTTTTGGAAGATGAGCTAGTATGAAGAAGCAATAATTGGGGATCCTGCATTCTGTTACACAATTTATTACTTAGTGTTGCAAGAGCTTCCCCCACCTCACTTTACTTGCTTAATAAATTTATGGAATCTGGAATATTCTGAGTTGATACCGCTTTATAGATGTTGTAAATTCTTTAATAAAAAATAGGGATTGTACTTTGTCATTTAACATGACACAACGAAATTTTCTACACACACAACATTTTGTGAGGCTCGCACTTTTTAAAGTAAAAAAAAAAAAAAATTAAGGCACGCAAAACGAATCTCTATAACATTACACAATTACTTTTCCTACAACATAACTCTTATAAAACCCTAAAAAATATGTTTTAAATAGTAGGTAGTGTAGAAGTCCCACATCATATACATATATGTATATCTTTGATTTCGTTTGTTATATAATGGAACCTCCTAGGTGTAATTGCAGTGGGGAACCAGGAATTTACATGAGGGAGGCAGTCAGATGCATAAAATATTATTTATGTCCGTACATTTAGTGATGGAGTTCGGGGGCAAGAGTCCTTGAAATTTTTATATAAAGAAAGTTTTAAATATATTAAAAAACAAAAAATGTTATAGCGAACATATATACTCCGAAAATTCCTCTAAACCATGTAGCCACTCTCCCAAGCTCCCATTTGACATGCATTCATAAAGCAACAAGTTTGAGTCTTTTTAACATCTACATTAAATATTGGGGCCACTTAATATCAACATTAATTCAAAACGATCCCCCAAACAAAATAGTTATGGATCCACTGAATAAATATTTTTATACTGATATAAGTTAGAAAGAGCAAATCTTCATGAAATTGTCGCATCTTAAATAATTAACAAATAACTATCCATATAAATGAAAGTTAACCCAAAATAGGAAGCAATAAGTAGGGGTGTGCAAAAAAACTGGTTCACTTGCCCTGCCTTTGATCCGACCTTGACCTGACCCATAAATACCTACATTTTTTGAACTGGTTTAAATACTGACCCATTTTTATTTGGGTCAGTTTTAAACCTGACTTGTTTTAATATTAACCCATACCCATTATGTGAAAAAAAAGAAAAAAAATCACAATTACATTAAAACAATTACGTCAAAAATTTTTACGGAAACTATTTTCATAAAAAAATTTCGCAAAAATTTTTGACGAAAAATATTTTCTTCAAAAATTGTGACTAAAAATATTTCTGTAAAAAAAATTGACGGAATATTTTTTTTTGTCAAATTTTTTGACGGAATCTAAATTTCGTCAAAATATTTCACAAAAAAATATATTCATCAAAAATTTCGACGAAACACATTTTCGTCGAAATTTTTTGACGAAAATTTTTTTTATCAAAATTCTTTACATATTTCAAATTTCGGCGAAAGTTTTCGACGAAAACATTTTCGTTAAATTTTTGACAAAAAAAAAATTCGTCGAAATTTTTAGCGATATCGAAAATTTTAAACTAAATATTTTCGTCAAGTTTTTTGATAAAAAATATTTCCATAAAAAATTTCAACGAAACACATTTCTGTAAAAAAATATTCGTAAAAATTTTTGACAAAAAATATTTCGATAAAAATTTTTGACGGAAAAAATATTCTGTCAAAATTCTTTAGAGAATCTAAATTTCGAATGAAACATTTCCCTCCAAACAATTTCCATCGAAAATTTTGACGAAATACATTTCTATCAAAAAAATTTGACAGAAAAAAATTTCATCAAAATTCTTATGTAGATTTCAAGTTTTGGCGAAAGTTTTCGACGAAAAAATTTTCGTTAAACATTTTGACAAAAAAAAAATTTCGTCGAAATTTTTAGCGAAACACATTTCCATCGAAAATTTTCAACTAAATATTTTCGTCAAATGGACTCTTTGTCCCTCTGTTAGAGGTGTTCCAGAAATGTATGCGATCGAGTAAATAGCTCTACGAACGAATGGATCGGAACGAATTGGAAAATGGAAATATTTGTACAAGTTATACCCTTCGTCACCACTTTGCGTAAAATCATTAGGTATCAATATGTTAGATACCTGTGACTCGATTGGTGAAATAGTACCTCTCTTCAAAAAAGCATGTTTTTTTTTACCGTCACACAAAGAAAAAATGTTGTTGCGAATGAATAAGATATTGAGGAATTGTCCACACGTAAAATCATAATTATTGATACAGGCCTTTTCCACATAATCCACGTAAAAAGGTAATTTGTTGTTACAATAGAAGAAGTTATATCGATTATTCAAGAATCGAAGTCGATTTGCTTTATAAAAAGAGGATATCAATGAACTTCTATGAAATGGTTTCACGGGATTCAGCCAATTGTCTTGATCGTGGGATATCATTGAGAAATAGGAATCCGTGTTATCAAAAGATTTCCTTCGATTCTTTCTAGTATGGAATGAGTCAATCATCCACTTTGGTATCTTCTTGAACAAAAATGGTGATATTGTTTCTCCATTGATCAAGAATTTCGAAAGTTTTTTGATAAAAAAATATTTCCATTAAAATTTTCAACGGAACACATTTTTGTAAAAAAAATTCGTAAAAATTTTTGACAAAAAATATTTCGATAAAAACTTTTGACAAAAAATTTTTTTTGTCAAAATTCTTTAGAGAATCTAAATTTTGTCGAAAGTTTCGGATGAAACATTTCCCTCGAAACAATTTCCGTCAAAATTTTAATCAGAACACATTTCCATCGAAATTTTGAACGAAAAACATTCCGTCAAAATTTTTGACAGAATTCTTTTTTCGTTTAAAACATTTGATGGAAGAAATCATTTTCGTCAAAACTTTTGACGGAAACTAAATTTCGATAAAAAATTTATTTTTGTAAAAATTTTCATTAGAGAAAAAATTTCGTCGCTTTTCGACAAAAAGTATTCCGACAAAAAAATAATTTTGTGACCAAATTTTCGTCGTTTGCAACGAAGAAATTTCGACGAAATTTTGTGAGGAAACCAAGTCAAAAACGGGTCAGGTCAGATTTGACCCACTTTAGAAACCAAGTCAGACCACATCAAAAACCAAGTCAGGTCAGATCCGACCCGGTTCTGAACTAGTTCAACAAAATCCATACCAAGTCAGACCTGACTTGAATCAAATTAAAGCGGGTCAGGTCAAAATACCTGACCTATAAAAACTAAGTTGGGTCGAGTCGGACAAAAACCTGACTCGACCTGACCCATGCACAACCTAGCAATAAGGGTCAGCATATGCAACTAACCCAAACTTTGGTTCATTTCTTGGGGCATTTTTACATATATTATTAGTCACTTAATTTATGATATTTACCAAAATATTATTTTATGTATATATATATATATTTTTCTTCTTCAAATTTTGGGGCCGGCCGCCACCCGCAGCCCCCTAAATCCGCCTCATTACAATATCTCTTGAGTTTTGATATTTAACAATAGAAAAAAGCATAATCCCATTTAATCCCCACTATATTAGGAAAATAATAAAAGGAAGAAAGATGTAGGGCTCGAACTAGAAAACTTTTCTTTGCTAAGCTTTCACATCTGGCTCTAATTGAAGCTCTAGTGTTTGCTTCTGTTTAATGCATCATTTGAATCTGCAACTCGCAGGAAAACCATTGGTTTGACTTTCCAAGTTAATTCCACAATTCTTTTTTTTAAGTACATTACATGTTGGAAATAAAATTTAAGTGGAGATGGAGCTTTCACATTAATTAAAAATGAATTAAGTATGAATTATATAAGTGAAAAAAATCATTGGACTTATTACCTAAAGATTTTGGGTCAAGGTGTTCTCAGCGTCCACTTAACGTAATTAAATCACTTAACTCGTATATAAAAGGTTTGAAAATATTATTGCAATTGAAAAGCTTGAGGCGAAGCATGATTTAGGGAATCTTTGAGGTTATCATTTTAACGTTACAAAATACTATGATAACTTGCAAGTTGCAACATCGTAAGAGCACTGACGGATCGGAAAATATTATTTATGTCTGGCTGTCCTCGAATTTTTTTTTAAAACAAAATTTTAAATGCATTAAAAAAAAAATATATATATATATATATATATATATAAATAAGAAAAAAAAACTTCAATTTAACATAAAAAATTATTCCCACCACTTTTTTTTTTTTATCAAACTGATTTGTTGTATGTCATCATAAAATATCCAATAAAATATATGTCATCTCATTCCATCTCACCGTATTCCATTCATTTCCATTCCATCCTTCATTATATATCCAAACAAAATCTGGTCTAACCAACATCATACTTTACTATTATACTTAAAAAAAAATTCTAGAATTCATGTCCGCACTTTGTGGACATGGCCACATGGGCTACCAAACAGGTCCGCCTCTGCCTACAAGTATTTTGACCACTTGTTTTAGATTTGGGAAAAGTTCAAAAAAAAAAAACCACGAGGTATTGTTTTGAATCACTTATTTTTTTTGCTTTTTTTTTTAATTATTTAACCCCCTGTGAGTTTTCATCCACACATCTCTTTAACATTGTTAGAAAATTAATTAAGTACCTATACCATCCTTTTTAGAAGAAGAAAATAAAGTGATAAAAAGATAAAACAAAAATTAGACCAAATATTATGAAAACTTAAAACACTTAATAAAAGAGTAGAAGAAAAAAATAGCAAAAAAAATCAAATGTATCAAAATAAAAAAAGAAAAGAAATAAGGATACCAATAAAATAAATAAATGTATATAAAAAAATAAAATAGAATAAGAACAAAAAAGAAAAAGAAAAAATAAGACTAAATATATTAAAAATCACAACAATAAAAGAAAAGACTAAACTTCAAAAAAAAAATAGTCCAAAGGAAAAAAGTATATATTGAAGACAAAAAACTAGAAGGAAAAATTAAGATTAAAAATAAATTAAAAAGAAACAGAATAAAAAGAAATCACTTATAAGTTTTCAATATATTTAGTTTTAATTTTTTGCTTTTTTGTCTTTGGTCAATTTTATTCTTTTTTATTTAGATATATTTGGTCTTTATTTTTTTTACTTTTTGATCTATTTTATTCTGATTTTCTCCTCGAATTTTTTTTAACTTTATGCCACCCCATCTATTATAGATTTTCGGAAAAAAAATTAAATAAAAGAGAGAAAATAAAATAGTGATACAAAAAAGATAAAACATATCTAAATAAAAAGAATAAATAGACCAAGGACAAAAAGAAATAGAAAAAAATTAAAAATTAATAACTGTGATTTTTTTTGTTCTATTTTTTTATCTTAATTTTTTCTTCTATTTTTTTGTCTTCAATATTTTGTTTTTCATTTATACAATTTTTTTATTTTAAATTTTAATTTTAATCTTTTCTGTCACCGTTGTGATTTTTAATATATTTGATCTTATTTTTTCTTCTATTTTTTTTCTTATTCTATTTTCTTATATCTTTATTTGTTTTATTTAGACAGATAACATATTTGATTTTTTTTTTACTATTTTCTTAATCTTTTATTAAGTGTTATAAGTTTTCATAATATTTGGTCTTTTTTTTATCACTTTGTTTTCTTCTTCTAATAAAGGTAGAATATGTATACTTAATTAATTTTCTAATAGTATTAAGGAGGTATGTGGATGAAAAAATCACATGGAGTTAAGTGATTAAAAAAATCACATGGAGTTAAGTAATTAAAAGCAATACCACATCAGTTTTTTGAACTTTTCCCTTTAGATTTTGAATATCATTTTAGGGAAAAGTGTGTGTCATTTTAAAAGATGTAAAATTGCGTCATTTTAAATGAGAAAAAAAAATAGATGATGGGGAGAGAGAATGGAAAAAAAATATAGATATGGGTCCCACCTTTTTATGAAAGTGAAATGACATAACTTGTATCATTTAAAAGGATAAATATTTTTTACAGGGACGAAATTTTACTCCAAATAACAGCAAGGAGAGGAGACTAAAGGCCCGTTTGGATGGGCTTTTTTTTTTCTTCAAAAGCTTTTTTTTTCTTAAAAAAAAGCACTTCTCAGTTTTAGTTTATTTGGATATCTGGTTTTAAAAAAAGCAAAAGTCACAAAAAAGTCAAAAACTTACTTTTTCCAGAAGCTAAAAATTTTAACTTCTAAAAAAAGCAGAAAGTCAAAAGCCAATTTTTTTTTCAAAAACTAAATATTTTTATAAAAATATAAATAACTTTAACTTTTGTAAAAAGGACTTCTAAAATAAGGAAGAGATAAAAGTTACTTTTTTTAAAAGTGGAAACAAACAGGCTCTAAGAAAAAGACTAGAAGTATCTCTAGCACGTGTGTGTGAATCAAATAAAAATAATACTTCATGAGATACATTTTCCACCAATACATTGTAATTGTAATCCTTCAAAAAAAAAATGAAAACTTCAATTACTTGTTCACGTATCCTTTCATATTTAGCTTTAAAAAAAATTGACATACAATTAATATGATAATTTTTTATACATAATTAATTAGCTATAACTTATTGATTTAGTTGATTAAAATCATTTTATATAAAATTTTATCAATCAATGTGGATTTATACATATTTGTCAATTTATCTAGATTTATGCTTTTTCTAGTTTTAAGGGAGAACACACAATTGAGATAGGCTTTTGAAAAACCTAAAAGAAATTTCACGATAAGAAAGATGAGGGAAGAAAATGAGAAAGAGAATAAAGTATTTACAATTTTATTATTTAAATAAGAGTGTATTCAAAAAAGAGGGTAAACATGGAGAAGTAGTAAAGTTGTTTATTTGTGATTGAAACATTACGAGTTCGAATTCGAAAAACAATCTCTTCGTAATTATACAAGGATAATGTTGCGTAGAAGTATTGTCTTCATCCCACTGTAACTAGTCAAATTTAACGGGAAGTAATTTTTTAGATGAGAGTTTATTCAAAGAAAACTAAAACAAACCAAATTGGAGGGTTTTCTTCCATTTATTTATTGCTAATTTTTTTCTTTATCTATAAAATTATTTTTGTGTGATGCATATTAAATGAAACAAACCTTTGTTTATAAATATTTCTCAGTGTTATTAGCATTTGAATTATAAATTTCACAAAATGACCAACTACTTCTTCTCTATAATATAACTTTTATCATGAACCTTTTTTTTAATATTTATCATCTCTTGCTTTTAAATCTGATTTTGGCATAAATAAAATATTTAAAAAATATGGAAGTAACGATTAGTAATTAAAATTCTTCATAATAAGAGTTCTTTTTTAAATCGTTCTAAATTGCAAATAGGGCTAGTGAACTGAGCCAACTCTTAACATATCCGTGACTTAGTTTGTTGACAACTTAATATTGAAAAAATTTACTTATTTTTTAGATGAATAAACTTTAATCTTTTGATATGTTTGGTTAGTTCATTATTTTGCGAGATTGTTTTATATATAGAGGCAAAATCAAAATTTAAGTTACAATTTTAAACATAAACCATTAAAAAAGCCCTCACCCACTTAAGCTTTTGGTTGAAGCGATTCTTTACATGGTATCAAAGTCTTGGTGTCCCGGGTTCGATCTTCATTGTCCCTCATTTAATTAATAATTAATCAATTATTGTGGAGTTTTCAATAGGCTCTCTTATAAGGGGACATATTAAAGATATATAAAAATATGAATGTAGCCCCCCTTGTCACGAATTCGATTCTCATCGCCCTCCACTTTCCTCTGTGAAATTTCTTAGCACAGGTAGGTTGAGTCTGATGCATCATTCACCCTTCAAGCCCAATGAGCTCTCGTGTGAGGGAACATGTTAGAGATATATAAAACCTTTAATATAGCCTCACTCAACAGTTTAAGCTTTTGTGTTGAATTAGTATTTTACATGGTATCAGAGCCTCGGTGTCCCGGACTCGATCCTCGCCGCCCCCCATTTTCTTTCTAGTGAAATTTCTTTGCATAAGTAGGTTGGGCCTAATGCATCATCCACCCTTTAAGTTCAATAAGCTCTTGTGTGAGGGGTCGTGTTAGAGTATAGTATAAACCAATGTTAAAAAAACCGGACTGGATCGGACCGGCTGGGTCGCCTGAAAACCGGTAAACCAATCATATAATCGGTCCGCGTGAAGTAACGGACTGGCCATGCATTAAAATCGGTGTGACCTAGCCGATTTTCGTGAAAATCGATGACCCCACCCAGTCCCAAAAAAAAATTCAATTTTTTTTTCAAAAAAAAAATCATAATGGACATACTGAAGTATTTGTTGCTTATTGACTTACCTAGGTTATGTACCTACAATATTAATACTATCTCAATTATGCATTATGCTGGAAATTTTGATTTGATTTATAGATAGAGATGTTGTTAACTGAACCAGAAGCCACTTATTACGATTATTATATTTTTGTTTCATCTTTTATTGGATAATAATGTGTGATTTGTTATTTTTTATATTAAAATATTTGAATTTTTTTTTTCATTTTTTTAGATATTTGAGTATGTTTATAATTTTTTAATATAAATTAAAGAATTGCATATAATTACTGGGTCATGTGGTTCAACCAATGACTCACTAGTTGAACCAGTGATCTAGTACTTCGACCGGGTCAATGACCGGGCCGATTTTAATAACATTGGTATAAACCACTAAAAAAGCCCTTACTATCAGTTTAAGCTTTTGGGTTGAAGTGGTTCTTTACATGATATCAAAGCCTCAGTGTCATGGGTTTGATCCTCGTCGCCTCCCATTTTCTTTGTGGAATTTCTTAGCACTGGTAGGTTGAGCATGATGCATCATCCACCTTTCAAGTTCAATGACTCTCTTATGAGGGTGTGTGTTAAAGAAGTAGATAAAATCATTAATGTAGCATCACCCATCAGCTTAATCTTTTGGGTTGAATTAGTTATTTACGTGGTATCAGAGCCTCGATGTCCCAGGTTTCATCCTCACTGCCCCTACTTTCTCTTGTAGAATTTCTTAGGACATATAGATGAGCTTGTGCATTATCCACCCTTCATGCTCAATGGCTCTTGTGTGAAGGGGCATGTTAGAGAAGTATATAAATCATTAATGGGCCTTCACCCAACACCTTAAACTTTTGGGTGAGACCATATTAATGATTTTATATATGTCTAACATTTGATATGTTTGGTTAGTTCATTATTTTGCGAGATTGTTTTATATATAAAGGTAAAATCAAATTTTAAGTTTCAATTTTAAACATAAATCATTGAGCTTTGAAAAGTAATTAATATAAATATCATATTGATTTATAAGCCGAATTGAGCTAAAATAATAAATTTGTTTTTTTACTAGGGATAAGTTATTCTACCTATTTTTTTGTCTATTTGTTTTTACCACTCTTTAACACCTTTAGATCAGAATCTCAATTACCTTTATCATTTCTCTCTCATTTTGAGATTCTGATCTAATGGTGTTGAAGAATGATAGTTAAAAGTAAGCAAAAAAAAAAGAGACAGGTAGAATAACCTATTCTTTCTTACTAAACGCAACATGATTAATTAAATTTAACTCAATTATTTCCGAAACTAATCGCCATAAGAAAGTAGAAAACAAATTAAATGAAAGAATTGATCTAGTTATATAACCTAGATATATTCATTAAATAAAACTACTTTAACCTTATTAATTAGACTTTAATTCCTTGTCTCCGTTAAAGAAGAGGAAGTTGAAAACTGCATCCAAAAAAAAAAAAGAAAAAGAAGAAGAAGAAATTGAAAACAAAAAGAAAGATTACTCTCGCTATATGACATATATATTCATAAAACAAAAAATACTTTACATTTTCATGTATATGCATATCTATTACAAAAAGAAATTAATATTTAAATCATGGGTTTAATATTTTTCTTACAAGCTAAAGATCACTTTATCTCCTAAACTGATGCGGGAATGGATGGATCCCTAAAAGAGGAGAGAAAAAATAAATAAATTTCACCCACTTCCATATAAGTGTGAGAAATAAAATTTGCAATAAAGACATCAATCCCCTTAAATAATAGCAAATCCACTACAGTAATTTGGAGATCACCCGATATATAACTTATCTTTCGTGTTCTCAGTTCACAAGTAAAAGTCTTTTTATAGTTTACAAACAAATAAATTTTGACACTTGTGCTAATTAATATTCATGTATTTTGTATTTTATATAAATTTGTAGTGAAAATCTCTAGGCATCCTTTTTATCTGCACTTTTAAATTTGAGGCGCTCACGCAATATAGTTTTACAACTAGTAAGGTTTAATTAGTAACTTATTAGAATGGAAAGTATACAGAATTAATATGGACTCCCTATCTTCATTTAAGAAAGAATAAAAAAATTGTGAAAAGAATTAATTAGTTTGTGATCCTGTCTCCATTTTTTTTTCCGGCTATTTTGTCCTCGGAACATGTCTTGAAGGCTAACAGCGGATGCATTGAGCTTCGTCATTCTAGGAAGGATGAGATTAATCCTCCATTTGAGAAGAGAGGCATGTCCTCTAGCCCAAATTCTTTTCTAAAAATTTGCTTGAGACAGGATTTGAATCCATGATTCAAGCAAAATTCTTTGGAAGTCAATTGCTAACTGATCTATCATTGGAGGTTACTATCTCCATCTTTACTATATGAGATTTTTGTCAACTCGTGTTATATAATCAATATTCACAAGGCTGGATAAAAACTTATTTTTATATACAAAAAAGTGGATGATATTAAGAATAAAATTTAATTCTTCCAAACAAAGTATTGAAAGAAATAATTACAACAAAAATTAAACTTCAGGCTTAACAAAGTATAATTTTGATCCTTATGAATACAAGCAATTAGTTTAAGGGGAATATGCAACAAGAAGAATGAAAATATTTCCCGATTCAACCACAAGTGGAATTCACTAGGAGAGAGAAAAAAGAAGAAGTTTGCAGCGTATTTCTTGAAAGGTCAGCAGCAAACACTCTCTTTATCCTGCAACATTATAGTTATATTTCTTTAGTTTAATGAAAAAAAAAAAAATAATATATACCTTCACATGTATACGTTAGTACTCTATGTTTTTATTTGATAAAAAAAAAATATCTTCTTACCAAACATAAATGATAATGTCAATTAATAATTAAAAACACAATTGAAATCAAATAATATTAAAAAATATTTCTCTCTCCTAATAACTGCCATCATATATAGTAACTCTTCTTTGTCTTATAAAATTAAATATTTATCTATCCTAACCAATGTTAATAAAATCGGATGACCCGGTCATAATGGACATATAATTGATCATATAATTGGTCCGGCTGAAGCAATACATCAGTCATGCATCAGAATCGGTGCGACTCGGCCGGTTTTCAAGAAAAATGATGAATCGGTCGGTTAATCGGTGGCTCCGTCCGGTCCCAAAAAAAAAAATTCAAAAAAAATCATAATGGACATATTCGAATATTTTTTTTGCTTATTGACTTACATAAGTTATGTATCTACATCAGTACTAATATTATCTAAATTATGCATTATGTAGAAAATTTTGATTTGCTTAATAGTGAGAGATGTTATTTACTGAACCTGCGTATCATGATCATTATATTTTTGTTTGATCCTTTATTGGATAATAATATGTGATTTATTATTTTTATATTAAATATTTGAAATTTTTATCATTTTTTTTAGATATTTGAGTTTATTTATAATTTTTTAATATAAATTATAAAATTACATATAATTATCGGGTCATGCGATTGAATCAGTGACCCACTGGTTGAACTAGTGATCCAATACCTGGACCGGGTAAATGATGAAATCGGTTTTAATAACATTGATGCTAAGAAATGATATCTACAAAATATTATATAAAATTACATGTATGTATATATATAATTATCCGAGGAAAAACAATATATCTATAATAAGTATCGCTAAATGTTCTCCACACGGCTCTTCTCTTCTCTATATATATCTATGAAATGTCTTATCAGATTCTATAATCACACATCCACTTCAAATAACCTCTTTCCCACACATTTCTTCTACACATGCAACCTCACACCCTCTTCGTCAAAAAGTAAAAAAAAAAAAAAAAAATGGTGAAGTTCTCAAAGGAGCTAGAAGCTCAACTCATACCAGAATGGAGGGAGGCCTTCGTCAACTACTGGCAGCTCAAGAAGCAGATAAAGAGAATCAAGCTTTCAAGAGTTCCCAAGCAACCCCATCATGCAAGTGGAGACTTAATTGGTCGCTCCATTTTTGATTCTCTTCACTACCTTGTAAAGAATATCACTCGCAACCTCTTAGGTTCCGAGGATGATAGCCTGAATATCATTCAGGTTAGTAAATCATCTTTTTCGGCTTGTTTTGGTGTTTTCCGGCAATGAAGGATGATTTTTCTGGCATGTTCAAAACCTGTTGGCAGCAAAATGTTACGCTCGGTGCTTGCGTGTTTCTCTGTGTTTTGTCTTCTAGTGTTTCAATGTCTTAGTGCATAGCTTTACTGCAATTAAGAAAAGTGAACAAAAAAAGTGACATCATTTTCTGACAACTCATTCTTTTCGAGAATTCACGGAAGTCGAACCTCCTCGCTTTCATATGCTCTTTTTAACCAAATTATTATTTTTTTAATTATGGCTGGCTTAACAGTAGCATTGTTACAATTTTATGGATATAATTAAGGGAATAATGTTTCTCTAGAAGATAAAATTATCTCCTACAAGCACACGTGTGTTGGGTCCTATGAAAGAATAGAGTCAAAAAGAAATTATGGGCTACAAATATTTTTATGTTTATGTAAGAGATAAAATTATCTCCTATAATATGAGAAACAATAATTCCTATAATTAATATGAATTGCAAAAAAAAAAAAAAAATTGGTTGCCAAAATAGTAATAATGTGTGTAACATCTAATGAGATTGATATAAAACGATCATGGATATTATTTGGTATTACCAAAGCATAAAAGAAAATGGTTTGACTATAGATCATAACCGATACTTAAGGAATTTAAATCTTTTGACTACTTTTGAGCACAATCATTTGAGCTTGAGTAAAAAAAAAATTAAACTAAACAATAGTGTGCATGAAAGTTGATTGCCTTCTTTTTCTTTGGTTTTTGCTATCAAAATGTCATGTACATCAATGAAATTGATATTTCTTGTTTCTAAAGTGAGTGGTAATAAAGGAGTAAGTACAATGAATGGTCATTAGAATTGCAAAACAAAAATTTGGAAAAGTTGGACGGAAAGAGATCTCAGAATTAATTTAGCGAGGTGAGTATACTGTGGGGATAAGGACTCTAAAGTGAGTTTAGTGGCCTCCTCTTTTTAAGAAAAAAAAAAAAAAATCTTTTCTACTTTCTTTTTGGAGTTTCTCAATCTCTCAAGAAAGCAAGAAAGTACCGGGTGTGGCGTTTGTGGATCTATCTGTGGCACTATTATGTCATTCATTGTATGAGATAATTATCTCATACAACATGAGATAAATAAATCCTATAAAAGAATTGATGTAAATATAACAAATGAAAAAAGTTGCAAAAGAAAAAGAAAAAAGAGAGAGATGTAAATATAAATATTTTCTGATGCATGCAGGTGAGGAAGAAAACCATAAAGGACAGCGGTGAAGAAATCTATGAAACAGAGCTTGCACAGTTATTTTCAGAAGAGGATGAGGTTCGTTTCTTTTGTTATCTGTGTAATAATTTATATTCTAGGACTTACATCAATAATTTAAAAAAAAATAAAAATAGATAGTGTTTTATTTTTAATTGTATATATGAGTTGGTCTTGATCATTAATTGTGCAGGTACGTGAGTTTTTTGGGAAGCTGGATGAAGAGCTAAACAAGGTGAACCAATTTTTCAAGACACAAGAGAGTGAGTTCCTTGAGAGAGGAGAAACCCTGAACAAGCAGCTTCAGATTTTGCTTGATCTCAAGCGAATTATCAGTGACCGGCGCCGCAAAAATTCTCCGTCAAAGGCATATAACACCGAGATTTTCCCTCGTTCTCCAGCCCGGGATTCCGATTACTCGGGTCAGCTTTCTTATTCCTCTGATTTTCTTTCTATCCAAACGCCAGACATGCACGAGACTATTGCGTATAATAATAATAATAATAATAATGAAAAATAATAATAATAATAATAATAACAATAAGGGAAAAATATTTGTTCGTTTATAAGATATAATTTTGTATCATTTTAGATTTTAACCTCTGATTTTCGTCGATCAACAGTTAAGATTTATTGGGTTAAACTTATTTATTAATTATTAATTTGCAATAAAATTCAATAAATCATAACCGTTAATCGACGGAAATCAGCGGTTAAGATCTAAAATGATACAAAATTATATTCTTTAAAAAGATGAATATTTTTTTCTAATAATAATAATAAGAGAAAAATATTTATGCTGCTTTCGTGCATAAATTTTTTTCCCACACACTCATATAAAAATGAATGAATCATATTATATAAACTTTTTCTCTCTTTTCTCATTATAATATATTCACTTTTTTTTTATATGAGTATGATAGAAAAAATAAAATAAAATTAGAAATATTAAATCTTAATAATAATAATTGTTATTAATTTTTTTAGGAGTTTTAGTTTGTCCTTTAACATGACACGGAAAACTTTTCTACACATACAATATTTTGTGGGACCCACACTTTTTAAAGCAAAAGAAAAAAAATTCAGACACGCAAAATGAATATCTATAATATTACACAATCATTTTTTTTACAACATAACTCTTATAAAACTTTTTTTTTTTTTAGTATTATATAAAGGATACGAGGACTAGATTTTGGGGTTTGTGCTCAAGAATCAGGTGAGGAGCCAAGAAAATTCCTGCAGTCAACTTGTGTTTTTAATTGCAACATAGGGAAAATAATTGCATGTCTAAGTTGACTATTATGTGGACCATAATCTGCCCAACGCATGCTTCAATATGCATTAAATTTTAAAAGCAATGATATTTGTAAATTATTTTTATTATATTATTTATTTTAGATTACAAAATTAAAGTACACATTTTAACATGTATTTTAATTGATATATTTTGAAATAAATAAAGTGTGATGACTATATTATTTATATTTTTTTAATTCTTATAACATTTGCCTTTTATAATATTTATTTTTTGATGTGCTATTATTTCTATATTCTCCCATATATCATTGAGTTGCGTAGCTATATGTATTTGTGCAGAAAATTTAGGAGATTCAGATGAAACAAATTCAGAAATTTCACAAAGTACAGAATCTACAGAAGAAATAATCACAACATTAGAGAAAAATGGTATAAGTTTTGTTAATTCAGCAACGAGGACAAAGACGAAGAAGGGAAAGCCAAAAATGGCAATGAGAATTGATGTTCCAGCCACCAACCCAACTCGGGCGATTAAAGCTATTACTAGCATGCTGTGGGAGGATTTAGTGAATAATCCAACGGGAGATTTCATTCCCAAGAGAAAAATTCAATGTGCTGAGAAAATGATTAGAAGTGCATTTGTGGAGCTCTATAAAGGCCTTGACCTACTCAAAACTTACAGGTTTTTATTTATTCATATTTTCAGTAATAATTATTAATATCTTTTTTATCCAAAACCAATCTAATAAGATGGCCGAATCATCTAATTAAAAATTAAAAATAATAATAAAAGGACCTAATTTTACCTAGATTATAAGCTTATAAAGGTAGGATTTGTTAAGGATTAAATTAGTGTGGCCGAGCCGGACTTTGACATAAATAAATCAAGTGTATGTAATATATTTTGAGCTAGACATGATTTCATAATTAGATTAAGGTTAAATAATAGATTTGGCCTTTTTTTATTAAAAAAATATCTGACCTGATTTATTAACGCATTTAAGATTATTAAACTTTCTAAGGCTAATTAGGCCTTTTAAACCTTTTTTTTCAATTCTTAACATTTGATTGGGAATGTTACTTATTAAAAAGTGGTATATTTATTAGGGTCGGTATACCAAACGAAAAAATATATACATTGTACGCATATTGAAACTAACATTAACTTAAATCACACAATTCAAATCTCAGATAAATTTAGACAAACTTAGGAGTTACGGTCTTGCTTATTAAGCTCCCTAAGTCTTTTAGTAAACCCGAGATTGCTCTAGGTCAGGTTGAAACAGAATTGGATGTTAGACTATAGATCCCTGATTGATGTGGCCAATTTTATATATTTTATACAAAGAATATATTTTTACTTACACAGTAATTTATGCTTGTGCAAATTTTATTATTTAATTATATTAACTTCATTTTTTTACACTTACATTTTATTCTTTATAACATATTCCAAATATAAAGTAATTAGTTTTAAGTTACCAAAAAAACAAAAAGTAATGAGTTTTATAAAAATGTGCACCCATAAATTTTTTCCTTGCTTTGTATGGGAATGGAATGGGCCAAGAGGTTTCTATAAGGATCTATAAAGTTAACTTCGACACACACTTCCTTTTAGTGGCCAACAAAATCGAATTGTATATCTTTCTCGTCAAATTGCGTTTGACCTTTTTCATTTCGTTTTTTTTACAAAATTTAAAATTTCCTTTTCCATTTATTCATTTATATTTATCCGTAAATTTAATGTAATATTCTATAGATTCCGAAAGGAGAAAGAGAGAAAGAACCATATTTAATAACAACCACCAATTTTTGTTTTTTTTTTTCCTTGCTTAATTTTATGCATATATACGAGGAAACCGAAAAAAAACAATCATCCTACTTTTAGCAAAGTATTTAATTAATTATGCAATCAGTTTAGGAAATTCTAATAAGGTACTTTATATTAATAATAGATTTAGGTGACAAACAGTCTTGACCACCGGAAAAACTTGGAGTTCGAGTTTAAAGTTGTTGCATAACCCTTGTGTTCTGGTTGCTACTAATGAAAAATGATTATCTCATCATAAAGAATAAAATTAATAATTAATTAAAATCTTTTTATTTAGCCAACAAATCAACAATCTTAATCCAATTGAAAGTACATATGCAAGATTGTAAATGGAAAAATCAAATAAATGTGAATAGGGTCAGCGAAATGCTAGAATGTTACTCATCTGATAAAGATTAAAGACAGTGTGAAACAATTTATGCCTTGTGTGAAATATATTATTACGTATACATTATAAACAGCTTCACTTCATTTGGTCACGCAAGTGTGTGTCATTCATCCTTACATATCTTTAAGAAATATGTGTATATATTCATTGGGTGGTGAGCTATAGGCTCTATCCACTTACTGTAAGCACCTCTTTCTTGATTGAGCAATTTCCACTCACATTCTTTCATTTTGGCAGCTCACTCAATATGGTAGCATTTTCAAAGATCCTCAAGAAATTTGACAAGGTAAGGCTTAAAATATATCCTCCTCTTTACTCTTGATACACTACATTTGCAAATATATACATATAGGGAAACACACAGAGGGATTTGATGAGATATTATTATTATTACTTTATTTTTTTGACTAAAGATGAGATATTATTTTTTTCCTTAGTTGGTTATACTTTTGCTATATTTGCATGAAAGTCTTGCTGCTAGGTGGGGTCACATTCAATCACATATTTGTAAGAGTAAAGACAAACATGAAAAGGAAGTTAAGTTTCCCAAGAATTAATCCTTTGTCGTATCATCCATCATGCTTAAAACTAATTTGTACCTGTAGTCTATGCTTCTCACATGAAGGCTGTGAGAGTCTTAACAACTATTTCCATGATTGAGAAAATCAACCTGATTTCAAACCAAACTATATTTGATTCACACCACACATGCATGACCTAAAGATAGAGACCCGCCCACTACTTTCTCCTTCCCATTCCCCTTCTGAGTGATGGATTATTCATATCTTTTGTCTAAATCCCTGTTTGATTCATAGAGTATGCACCTGCTACTTATTTAGAGTTTTAATTAAGCTTCATTCTATATCTATTTAATTTCGATTACAGCTATGTGTTTAACACTATATGAACTTAACATTGTTTCTTTGAAGTCTGGGTGAATAAGAAAAATATGTATTTAATGAATATAACACTCACTATTAAAAGTGTAAATTAGTTAAGTCAAGCCAAATTTGAGTCTAAACAAATTAGATTTATATAAAATATTTCAAGTCTGACTTGTTTCATTAACCTAATACAAGTTAAAATAAAAGTTGGCTTATCTTATTTTTAAAAAATATAATGTTTGGTATGGCCTATCAAATCCATTAAGCCTTAGAAAATGACATATTGCACTATGTAAATTATATGTCATTAATGAAACTTATCAAATCGTTGAAATAATTTACATAGGTTCCAACCATATAGTGAATCATTTTTATTTAACATGTGTTTATTCACTTGTTATCTAAGTAATATTAAAAATAAATTATTATTTCAGTTCCTTAAGAAAATTGAAAAGATAAAAAAAAAATTCGGAAAAATATTAAGAGAATTTTCGGCCCATATTCTAAGGATATTTAAAATTTTATTAATTTAATCAAAAGCAAAAAAATTAAGTAAAAAATTAAACATTAATTGAATTATATTAATTTTTTATTATAATTAAATTTTAATTTAATTTAAAGTAAATTAAAATTTTATTATATATGCACACATGCACATACAGATACACATACACACATATATATAATAATTTTCATAATATTTATATTTATTTAAATTTTTATATTATACTTAAAAAATCAAATTTTATTTTTATTTTTACATTAAATATACATTATACAATTGACACTTAATTTATACTGATATATGAAAGTTAAATTTATATTTTAGTGTGTTTTATGAAATTATTTGGATTCATATTTATTATATTTTATTGAATTAATTTAAAGTTACATTTAATATATTTTAAGAAAAATATATTTATATATTAAAAAAATTAGTCATTTATATTATAATATTTTATTTATTTTTATTTTATTTTATTGAAAAATAAAGGCCAAGTCTAAAGGTTTATTCTATAATCACATAGAGCTTATATATATTCAATGCTTAATAGCTGGTGCTTGGACGGTGCTTTCATCCTTTTTATCAAACATGACATTATTATTCTACAATCATAATAGGGCGCCTGTGTTTCTGATTTTTTTTTTTTCAAAGTTATAATAACTTTTCCATTTTGGAAATATAAGAACCACTAAGGTTTACTTTATTAAAAAATAATATCCCCTAATTATATCAATTTGAATAAATTTTTTATTACATATATAAATTAGGTAAAGATTAGCTAACGTGTGCCTTTAGGACACCTTTAATAGGATGAAAAAAGTTACAAAATAAAAATATATAAATTTAATAACCTAAAAATTTAAAATCATTTAATATCTTTTTTTATTCTTAAAACTAATGATAAACTTTTGACCTCTGTCCTTTTAAACAAGAAAATGTGATAAATATTTTTTTTTTTGATAAATAACTTGAAGGTATGTATCCAAAAGAAAAAAAAAAAATTGAAGGTATTCTCACACAAGCCACCTTATTCTCGAATGTATTCTCCTAAAACTAACTCTTCATTGAAATCGAACTATCACAAGAGGAAGGGTGAAATTAATCTCAGTTGGAAGGAAAGAGGTTTCCCTCTAGTTCCCTTTACACGGCCCATTAGTCCGAAAATATCTAATATACTACTACCATTTGTTTGTGATATTTGTAAACATAGGAGAGAGAAATATTTTTGAGTAAATACATTTTTGGTCCTTAGCAAATTTCACAACACCCGTTTTAGTCCATAGCAAATAAAAAGGCTCATCGTGGTCCCTAAGAAATTCAAAATAGACCCATTTTAGTCCTTTTAGGGACTAATATGGGTCTTTTTTGAATTTGTGAGGGACCAAAATTTCAACTAAATGAGTTCATTTTAAATTTCTTAGGGACCACGATGGGCTTTTTTATTCGCTAGGGACTAAAACGAGCGTCGTAAAATTTGCTGAGGACCAAAAAATGTATTTACTCAATATTTTTTTATCCAAATGTCATTTGTTTAATGGAAGAGTTAATTACTACACATATGTAGGGAAGATGTTATCCATTAGTCCATTACCAATTTTTATTATAGGACAAAACATTCATGTTGGAGAATGTTTTCCCTCTCTCGAAATAATCACTTTTCATCACCGGAGCATGATTTCCCAAAGTTTCAGCAAACGCACTCACTCACGGTCACATGCAGAACCACCAATGCCCCACTCCTACCCTGGATGAACACTTCAGATCAGATATATATATATACTTAAACTTTTTGAATAAATCAAATCATCATTAGTAGTTAGTATTTGTAGTAATAATAATAATAATAATAATAATAAAAACATTTACTACCACTTCAACTTTTAATGTGTGTTATTCTCCAAAAAGAAAAACTCTTAATGTGTGTTCAATTATTTACCCATCTCATTAACGTCCAAATTGCAGATACGTGATTATTATGTAGTTTGTGAAATTAGTATTGCACATGAACTATTTCATTTATTTCCTTGGCATTGATGATTTATTTGTGGATAAGTTTTAACATAAATTCCTAAGATATGAACAAAATCACATTGCCATCTGATCGAGCAGGTGTCTTGTCAAAAAGCTTCTGCAAATTATCTAAAAGAAGTGAAGAAATCCCATTTTGTTAGTTCTGATAAGGTATGTTGGTTTCTTTCTAATCCCTTCATTTCAAAAGATGGGGAAAAGAAAAAGGAAAATAAAACAAACATATTGTATTCAACTTTTGAGTACCTTCTGATTTTGGTCTTCTCAAATTATTGGTGTGGAAAATGGGTTATATGGTATTCTAATAAGTGGTTGTTATTATAATAATACTTGGTTTTTAAGGTTGTAAGACTAATGGACGAAGTGGAATCCATATTCACAAAGCACTTCGCCAACAATGATAGGAAAAAGGCAATGAAGTTTTTAAGACCCAAACAACATAAAGACTCTCATATGGTCACCTTCCTTGCAGGTAATGCTTCTCTCTTTGTCAAATTTGTATCTTTTGTTTTGTCGAAATAATTATGATAACTAAAAGTTTTTGGATTCTATTTCTCTCATGTTGTGATGGGGCTCACCACCCATTAAAAAAAGAAAAAAATAGTGGCACAACTTTTTATGTGAGAGGAACATAAAATAGTTACCTCATGTAAAATAAGACAATGATTTTCCAAAGTTTTTCCTTCTCATATTAACACCTCATTATGTTTCTTAACAGGTTTGTCCACAGGTTGTTTTGTATCCTTGTTTTGTGTATACGCAATCTTGGCCCATTTGTGCGGTATATTCTCCCCTAGCAATGAGCAAGCTTATATGCGAACTGTCTACCCTGTTTTCAGGTGCTACTTCACATTGTTCCAATTTGAACATATTTATCACATTCTCTCTTTTATGTGCTATAGCAGTTACTGGTCTTCTATTCCACATCCTAACTCTATGACCAAAATACTACATATCATATAGGAATGTGTTAAGTAATTCTGAAAAACATGTTTGACATAAATAGATTAAGTAGAAAAAACAGTTTGAAATTAATTCTCACTGATTTATCTCTATTAGATGCCCTTAAATTACTACTTATATGGCAAGTTATTGATAAGGGTAAAAATGAGATAAAAACTTCCCCTAAGCATATTATACAATCCTATCTTTTCTAACTCCCATTTATAATTATAGACCATGAAATTAAAAATACTTAAACTAAGCAGATTTTAAGAACTTGCCTAAACACTTCATTTCCATAACTTTTGACAAATATACCTATATAAAGTGCACTAATGGTTAGAATAATTTTGTGCAGTGTGTTTGCATTGCTAAGTCTGCACTTGCTTATGTATGGATGCAACCTGTTCATGTGGAAGAATACAAGAATCAATTATAATTTCATATTTGAATTCTCACCAAGCACAGCACTCAAGCATAGAGATGCATTTCTTATATGCACTACCTTAATGACAAGTGTGGTTGGGGCAATGGTAGTACACCTGCTTCTGAGGGCTGCAGGATTTTCTCCTGGCCAAATTGATGCCATTCCTGGACTTCTTCTTCTGGTTAGTCATGACTATTGCTTTTCCTTGTTACTCATAGAATAAAATAGCTTAGTTTGCTTGACATTCAAGAAAATAATTTATAATACTATGTCTGGTATTTAACTTTCAAAGTACTGAAAAGAAACTTAAACCTCTATGCTGATTAACTGATTATGAACTGCCATTTTCAGTTTTTCATAGCACTGCTCATTTGCCCTTTTGACATTTTTTATCGCCCAACCCGTTACTGCTTCATCCGTGTTCTACGCAACATAGTCTGCTCTCCATTTTATAAGGTGAATTTCCTTGAGTGGACTCCCTGAAACGATTGGAAACATAATACATTGTAATACATTACAAGGAAAAACTGAACTTGCATGATTTCATTTAATCTATCATCTCTACAGGTTTTGCTGGTAGACTTTTTTATGGCTGACCAACTAACTAGCCAGGTGATCTTATTATTGCAAACAAGTTACTCTATTTTTAAATTTTTTTTTTTTACTTCTGCTTTTTATTATTCATCCTAACTAAGGTTAAATTATATGTTATGATTATGGATACAGATTCCATTGCTAAGGCATTTGGAAACTACAGGTTGTCATATTTTTGCTAGAGTTTTTAAAACACACCACCCCGAGACATGCCATTCTGGAAGGCTATATATGGAAATAACTTATATCATCTCATTTTTGCCATATTTTTGGCGTGCTTTGCAGGTAAGCCTTTAAATGCTTATTGGTAATTGAAAATTGTCTTTTGACTTTGTAAACTAATCAATTGCTTCAAGAATTGGGAACATGCTATATGGTTGATTGAATTTTTTTACTGCATGTTCTCAGTTATATCATCAACTAACACATGGTTATTGAATGTTCTTACAAGTGTGCAAGAAGGTGGTTTGATGACGGTGATGTGAACCATTTGACGAACATGGGAAAGTATGTTTCAGCAATGGTGGCAGCAGGGGCTAGAGTAACATACCACAGGCAATCTAACCATCTATGGTTAGCTATAGTCTTAATCACTTCTGTGATGGCCACATCTTATCAATTGTACTGGGATTTCATTAAGGACTGGGGATTTTTTAATCCCAACTCCAGAAATCCATGGCTGAGAGATGATCTAATTCTAAGGAATAAAAGCATATACTACATGTCTATTGTAAGTTTGCTTTATATCTTATAGATCTGAATATTACAATCATAAATAAGCTTTTTCATATCAGAAAGTGATGTTGGATTGCAGGCCTTAAATACTGTCCTAAGGGTGACATGGGTACAGGCTGTCATGCATTTCAAAGTGGGGGATGCTCAATCGCGGCTACTAGAGTTCTTCGTAGCTGCACTTGAGGTTATTCGAAGAGGGCATTGGAATTTCTATAGGTGCATTTTTATCACTGAATGATTTTATTTTTTATTTTTTATTTTTTCAGAATTTCCTCCTTGAATAGTGCATTAAATCCAGTGAATTAGGAGTTTAAAATGCTTATCTCATCCAAAAACACAAACCTATTAGAGTTTGTAAATAAACAAGTCCTCTTAAAACCCCAACCCTTCAGAGGCAGGCCTAGAAAGGGTTTATGTCTAATACTCCTCCTCACATGAAAACCGTTTGAGCTTGAAGTGTGGAAAAAACACATGCCTATTTAAGTTTTGATACTACGTTAAAAACCTGACTCAGGGGAGAGTGACCATTTTGCCACGCTTCACCAAATTATTTACCAGACTGCCACGCGAATAGTAAAAATTCCCGAAATGCCACGCGGCATAATTCGCTACACTGTGCAGCGAATTATGTTTGCAAATAATTCGCTACACAGTGTAGCGAAATATGCCGTGTGAGGCTGCACAGTCAGCAAAAATAACACGTGTCAAGCTGACAGTAATTCGCTGGGGTGTGTGGCGAATTATGCCTGTTATGCTGTCAGCTTGACACGTGTCATTTTTGCTGACTGTGCAGCCTGACACTGCATATTTCGCTACACTGTGTAGCGAATTATTTGCAAACATAATTTGCTGCACAGTGTAGCGAATTATGCCGCGTGGCATTTCGGGAATTTTTATTGTTCGCGTGGCAGTCTGATAAATAATTTGGTGAAGCGTGGCAAAATGGTCACTGACTCAGCTTGAAACCTCAAGCTTCTTAAATATCGGTCCTTAACAGTTGTTAAACAGTGAACAAAATCACAGGATCACTCATAAACTTCATAACTTTCTTGAATAGGTTGGAAAATGAGCATCTAAACAACGTTGGTCATTACCGGGCAGTGAAGACCGTTCCACTACCATTTCGAGAGACAGATTCTGATTGATGAGGTGGTTTTGTTATACATTTAAAGATGTTCTATTGACATGCTCACAAGAAAAAGGCAGGGAGTAGCTGGAAGAAAGTCATCTCCTAAACGTGTGAGATCACTCATAATTTGTCTGATACTCAATGGAAGTGTGAATAGCCACCAATTGCAATGCAAAATATGCATCTCAAATGACATTTCTCCTGTAAATTGGATCTCAAAATTTGGATTTCCTGTTCTATATCAATATCATCAGTCAAAAAAAAAAAAAAACTTTTCTTTTTTCCTTTTGTTTAGCGTCTATTTCTCTTTTGTTAAATTGGTGTAAGCAATTACAAGCTTGTTTCTCTTTGATGTATTGTAAACTGTAATCAAGAAGAAAAGAAGTACCAATATAACTGGTTGAGAGTACAACAAGAGTTGTTGATAGCGTATTGAGAACAATAGCACTAAACAAGTTGTAATTCTGTGAAAGCATTGCTCAAACTTTGCATGAATTTAGAGACCATAAAAACAGTTCATGTTGCTTTAATATCGGACCTTGAAATGTTTGTTATCAAACTGATAGTATATATGAACCACATTTACTTTTAAAATGAATTATTCTTCATTCTATATTAGTAAGCTCTTCCTGGAGCTAAGCCTATGACATTTTGGTCTGAGCTTTGAGGACAATAAAATATGACTTATATTTCAGATCATATTATCCTTCAATGTTTCATCATTAAGCCCAAACAGACTTGAGGGGTCGAGCAACGATAATCTAGAAAGCTACAATAACTTTTAATTCGAAGGAAAATCATGTTATCAATTAGCAAGATTTCATATAATATCTCAATTAAATTTTCTCTGCTTGCTATTTTCTTAGTGTATTGAATGAAAATAAAAATTCCTATAGTTGTATTAACTTAATGAAGAGTGAAGAGAAAATCAGTTCTTGTCTCGTCCTCAGAGGCTATTCTTTCCCAGCCTGTTCTGGTTAGTTTTTGCATGACATTCTCGTTTGTGGTATTAGCACTCAAGTTTTTCCCAATGTTCACAAAATACCACAGTTCATGTGCCATTATCATGTATTTGACAGGAACAGCACGCTGGATCCACTCCACACACATCGAAAAGTTAAAACTAATGAGCCACATTGTCAGAAATTTAATATGAAAGCCTCTGCACTGCAAATTTCCAGTGTTTATGAAGTAATTCAAGAAGGAAACTCAAAAGAATGGAAAACCACTATAATTTTTATAACCACATATTCATAACATGAATGACTGTTCAATTCAAAGTTTCAAACAATCTAGGCAACTATTATAGGATGCTTGCTTGAAGGAAAGAAGAAGAACAAACCAGGTAATTCTATTCCGTTGTCAAAAACACTGCAATTCTCTTGGCAATACAATATGCAGTGGACTGGATAGTTATCATGGGATTGACACCAATTGCAGTTGGCATCAGACTTGCATCACACACAAATAAGCCTTCTGCTTCCCAACTCTGACCATTTTCATCAACTGCACCTTCCTTTTCAGTCATGCCCATCCTACAGCTCCCCATCTGATGAGCAGAACCATATATACTCCATTTTTCTTCATGTGACATTGGCCCTCCTGTTGCATATACTGATTCCAAAAACTTCTTCAATTCCTTTTCATTATTCCCTTTACACTCAATTCTCTGTCCATCACTTCTGTGAGTACCTACTTCAACAGCTCCTGCCGCTATTAGAATCCGCAGTGCCTGCTGCAATCCATCCTTGATGTTCTCTTTGTCTGATTCAACTAACTCATACTTTACCTTACCTTCAGTCCTAACTTCTCCGCAACCCTTGTCTCGAATAATTGTGATCAAATGAACGGTCCTTGAATATTTGAGCATTCTTTCTTTGAAGTCAAGTCCAGACACCCAAGGAAACAGCGAAGAAAAAGTTCCTGGGGCCAGTGCTGGAGTTTCAATTATTGCTTTTACTTTGGAGTCCTCTGATAGAACCTTGTGGAAAGAAGTGATTATTCCTCCCTCATAGCTTTTACCCTTGAGATCAGAAATTGTGTCTGGAAAATATCCCCATGTCATTAGCACTGGATGGAGATGAAGGTTCCGGCCAATGTTCTTATTCTTTAAACCACTGGAGATCATTAATGGAGGTGTGAAAAGAGCCCCACATGCAGAGATTGTGACTTTGGCCTCAATTTGCAGTCTCCATGTGATATTGTTTGTTAAAACATTAGCCATCACTCCTAAGCATTTCTTTCTTCTTACACATCCTCCCTTATTCTTTACCAGCATAAACCTGTCAGCTTTGCATCCTGTTAGAATTACTGCACCATGATCCACAGCATCGACAAGCCATGTAACTTCAGTCCCTTTTTTATCTCCTCTTCTACAACCATAGTTGCAAGACCCACAGTAATGATGTTCTGATGAATTTCTAGGCACATAATCAACTTGAAGACCAAGATTCTTACAACCTTTTCGGAGAACTTGATTTTGGAGCCCTTCCTCCACACATCTATCTGTTACACCAATCCTTTTACACACCATGTCCATGGCAGAAAGATATTCATAGCCTGAAAAGAGTGATAGCTTCTGGTCCTCTGCCCATTCCTTAAGCACACAATTTGGTGTTCTAATAGATGCAGCCCAATTAACAGCAGAACCACCACCCACAGTTGACCCTGCAAGAATTCCCATTTTCCCATCTAAGGATGCCATAGTTCCTCCTACTTCGTAAAGTTCATTTATAGAGGGCCCTTCTAGAGAAGAATAATCCATGGGAGTAAAGTAGTTACCCTTCTCAAGAACAAGCACCTTCAGTCCTGAACTTGCAAGAACAGCAGCTGCAACTCCTCCCCCACAACCAGACCCAACAATTACTACATCACATGATTTGATCTTGAGGATGTTGTTTTCAGCATCTACAGCAACTTCAAGACCTTTCTGAACAAGAGACTCAGGCAGACTCAAATTGGTCTCTTTCATAGCTTCCACTATTCCCTTTTCAAGAGGCCTCTCTTTGTGAATGTTGCTTGTGTTCCCATCAGTGTCAACCTGATATCCAATGGCTTCCCATGCTGGGTTTTCACCATTGTCATCACACTGCACACAAGTGAATATTCCATTACACAGCACATTAATCCAAAAGTCGCATAGGGGTTAAAGAGAAAAATGTTACTGAAAGTATGTGAATCAAGAATGTGTCTTTCTTTACTTGAGAGAAGAAAACAATGAGGCAAAGGACTTTGATGTAAACAAAAGCAAGTCTAATAGGTGTCAGGAACCGATGCTTGAGCCATTTCTGCAGAACCTTTTCTCTGTTTTCCAGAGAAATATTTGAGAAATTATTGATGAAGGGCCATTTGTGACTCAGACAGAGAGACCCACATAGCAATAAAGTGCCCAACCTTGTTGCCAGCATCCATAGAATCACTCTCAGCAGTATCATTGCTTCAGTTAGAGCTCTTTTCATCAGCATCTCTGCAACCTATGCACATTTCAGATTAATATATTTGCAAGCTGTTAGATCACTGACTCTATCAAAGAGAAATGGTTGCATCATAACTGGTAGTGCAAAAAGAAAACATCATTTTCAAAAGTCAAATAGAAAAGTTGTTTGTACATTAATGATATAGAAGCATACCTCTAAGTTTTTTGTGTGTGTATAGATGTAAAAGCAACTCTTTATCGAATTAATAATGAGTTTATAAAATATAATTGTGGCATTTTATAGGAAAAATTATGTGAATACACTACTATTCTGAAAGAAATCGAAAGATGTGAGACATTCTTGAAAGTTGGAAGTTGGAACCATTCCATAAGTTATAAGATAATAAATATATTTTATAAAAAGCAATCACAATAACTAATTTATATTAATAACACAAGAATTATATTTTAGTGATTTTTTTATATAAATTTCATCCTAAAAAGTAAGATGTTACTATTAATGATAGTTATTTTATTCCTTTTTTTCACCTTAAAAATTAAAATTAAAATTAAATTAACAAATATGCAGTTTAGATTTATTAAAAAATTTAATATTTAAATAAAGATGAATTGACATACATAATAAGATAAGATACTAGCTTATATCATTTTTTTAAAAAAAAGTAATGGTTACACATTTATAAAATTTTAATAGAACTCGGCTATAATTCGACAATATTGAAAAGTAATGATTGTATAAGTTAAAGTGATAAGGATCAGTTATTCATCTAGAATCAAAAACAAAATCTCTACTTATCTTAACAAAAAGCTGACCGAAAAATTGTGGTTATTTAATATTTTTTGATAAAAAAAAACTCAAATAAGCACTTGGGTTGTATAATTAGAACTAAATTAAAGATTCGCACATGCTTATAAAAATTATGGTTTGTTAAAAAAATGAGAGAACTTGGATTCGGTTAACACTAATTAAATCTTTAGGGAGAAATGACTGACGAGAAATTTTAACTACGACTCAAAATTAATCTCGTAGCTGATTTAGTGAATTAAAATTTGTGAAAATATTCAATTGACTCACTTCAAAAAATTAATTGGGGTTGATATATAAAAAGAGAGAGAGAAAACAACTCTAACACGAAACTCATTAATTAGAGAACCTAAAGGCGGTACATCCATCATGATTCATGAAAGCTTATGACAATAACAACCACCAATCATATAATTCCGTTTATAACATTTAATATGTAAAGATAGAGATTAATATTTCATTAATGATTAATATTTCTTACGTATAGAAAATAATTTAATTTTTTATATACACATAAAAGTATATGAAATCGGGTGTTGTGTTTAATTTCTTGTAACCTCAAAAAAAAAAGTATATGAAATCATATTTTTTTTCTCTTTCTTCTCACATAAGCCTTACATATTTTTATTTATATATAAAAAAATTATCTATTTTATTTTTATAGAGTTCGTTTTTTCTACAGTCAATGTTGATAACTTATCTACAGTGAACCTAAAATGACGTCGTTTTGAGGCAGAAGTCAAGATATTTTTGTAATTATAATTTATTTCATGGTTATAATAATATTTTTCTTTATAATTGTTTAATTTTTAAACCCAAAACGACATCATTTTATGAGTAAATGTAGATTATCTACATTCACTTTAAAACGTTAAATCCATCTTTATAATATGATAAACATTAATCTCATAAAAATATATTCTGAACTCTTCAATTCAGAAACATTGTACTACAAGTCTACAACTATTTCAATTTAATTTGAGTCTGAAAAAGTAATGTTTATTCCAATTTAAAGTTTGATTTTATTCTTGTAATATAAAATACAGCTTCACTAAAAAAGGGAAAAAGTACTGTCAAGGGCATTACAGTATTTATTTTTTCTTTTCATGTATACATAATGCTTTGAATACATTTCGGAGAACAATAAATTAAAGATATATTTTGGCATATTATGGTAAAAATAAAATTGTCTTTTGTAAGAATTGAGTTGAGTTGGACACCGGAGATTGCAGCATAATTATATTGAGATTTGCATCTATCATGTCACATGATACAAAAAAATTTCTTACACACATAATATTTTGTGAGACTCGCACTTTTTGAAGAAAAAAAAAAAAAACTAAAACACGCAAAACGACTCTCTATAATATTACAGAATTATTTTTTCTACACTATAACTCTTATAAAACTCAATTATATTTATCAAGGAAAAAAAAGCAATGCAGCTTAATTAGATAACTTCAAATTTCGAGGAAAAAAAAGAAAGAAGAGCACTCATTGGTACCTAACACGCTATCGAGAATGCGTGCTAAATTCAAATGATTTGAGCTAAAGTCAATTGTTAAGAGAGGACAACTTTCTCTCTTATTAGTTTGAGGGGAATACTTTTCTCTTTAACAGGAGAGAATAATTGTCTCCTACTGAGACAAAAAAGTGGGACCAACAATTTAAAAAAAAAGTAAAAAAAAAAAACAAAAGCTTAGCACGAAAGTCGATGTATGTGTAGGAATAAAATCTTGTCTCATGTGAAAGGAGAAAAGTATTTCCCTTAGTTTTATATTCTTTCTAATTCTCAAAATAAAAATAAAATAAAATAAATAAAAAACTAATAATACAAATGTCAAGATTTCTAATTTACACTCTCCACCCAAGCATTTCGGAAATTATGAAGATCAAGATATGATCTCAAACTTTTCTGTTTGTCAAATACAAGGAAGAATGTGTTATTAATTAATTCCCAATAATCTTTTTTTTTCTGAATTATAAATCCAATAATATATTTGCAGGAAACCCCTTCCATAATCCCTGAGGGAAATTATGCAGTTGATAATCTTTCCGTGATGAATACTTTTGTTTATGATAAAAAGCAAAAAAGCAATAAATAAAAACAGACAACTTTTTGTGACGGTGAAAGAGACAAGAAAGTGGTACCTGGTCAGGTACAGAGAATTCAGATGCGGAAGCTTTCCAGAAGAACTGGACAGCCTTGGTTGTTGGGTTGTTATCCATCGTGTCCAAACATTCCAACCGCAGAGGAGGCAATAGTGCCTCACATATGCTTCCTAATGATTCCATCTGAGCTGAAGAAAAAGCATGTATGTATTTTTTGCCTCCTCTTCTTCCACCTTTTAGTAAAGGATGACACTCTCTCTTCATTTCTCTTTCTCTCCCTCTCCACAAGAAAACACTATTACTTTTGGAAGTCTATGCTAGCTACGATTAATTAATCAACCATGGACCATGGTGGTGTACTTATAGAGAGTGCTTGCTTTTCTTAGATTAAAAACCAAAGACAGGTGTCAAAAACCATACATACTCTGCATCCAAAATAAAACCCATACATACTCTCTCTCTCTCTCTCTCAAGAAAAACTGTACAAATTTAAAGCATGAGCCTTTTCTGGACAAAATAATTTAAACCTTTTCTAAATTTTCCATTGCACCCAATTAGACCCTTTTCTGGTTTCTTCTACCATCGATGATTAATGACTAGTGAGAAAATAAGCCCATATTTTTTTTCATATTATACAATGGGAATGATATTGTAACAACTAATTAGTGTTACTATCAACGTTACTATCAATTAATTTTACCGTTAGATCGATTATGTTGATCCAGTTATATTTATTTTCATCTTTCTATGGTTATGATTCCCCATATTTAATACTATATATTTATTTTCACATTTGTATGGTTATGATTTCTCATATTTAATGCTTTCATATTAATATAAAGAATCATGACCATACAAAGGTGGAAATAAATATAATCGTTGAATCAACATAATCGATCTAATGATGAAATTGATTGGTAATAACACTAATTGGTTATTACAATATCTTATCCCTTATATAATTGGGGAATATTTTTTTCATGTTACATCATACACATATAAAAAGTGAATGATAGTCTTCTTTTTTTGTAGTGAGTTTCATTCACTTTTTATGCATTGTATGAGATAATTTTGTCTCATAAAACATGAAAAATATATTTCTGTATATAATTTTTGAAAAAAATATTTCTCCTGTCACATAAAAAAACAATTATTTGGGAGGGATTTAAAGCCTTAATCCTAGATCCACCCCGAATCGGATTAGTTGCGAAGCAATGAACCGATTGGAATATTAAAAAAAAAAAAAACAAACAATTATGTGATGTTATCTCGATAGGAAAAATGATAAACTCATAAATTTTCTTTGTGAGGAACATTTATGTGTCATTATCAATCATGAATTATTATTTTTTATTTGTATTCAATTCCTGAAAAAAAAAAATCCAGGTATTGACAGTTTCATAAATCTATTCCTTCAAGGAAACTCCTAGTATTAAAGAACACATTTAATTCTGTGATTTGCTTTAGAATCATCTATGCTCCTGTGATTTTTTTCTATCATATATGTTCCTGTGCTTTGTAAAAAATAAAAAACCATAGGGGCATATGTGATAAAAAAAACATACCTTTTTGCAAACTACAGGGGCATATGTGATAGAAAAAAACCACAAGGACATAGGTGATTCTGAAGCAAATCACAGGGGCATTGGTGAACTTTTTCCTATATTGTTCTTATTTTTTATTTAAATTGATTTTCAGTTCTATCAATTAACCGCTATTAGTTTTTTTTTTTAAATAATGGGAGTATTGGGATTTGAAACTATGATTTCATGCAAATTATCTTAACTCCTCACCACTAAATCAATTCAAGTAGTATAATACCCCAAATTATTAATAATAATAATAATAATAATAGAAAATAGTAATAATAAAATTAATAGTAATAATAAAATTAAAAATAAATAGAATGTGCATCATAATATTGAGTCAGCAATATCCTATGAATCAGCCATGAGTCAGAAATATCCTATCTAATAAATACAAAAAGAAGAATTGTATATTCAAGTGTGTATAATACAGGATATAATATCATGAGCCCATAAGAAAACTAAAAGGAAAGAAATCCAAAGAAGAAAAGTAAACAAATAATCCTAAGAAAAAAAGGAAACAAATAATTACATGAAGAAAAGGAAACAAATTATATAAGGAAAAAAGGAAAACAAATTCTATAAGAAAACAAATTCAATTATTTACAATAAAGCCCATATCATGAACCAACTTGGAAAAAAAAAACTTCAGCTATAAATAGGTGGCTTAACCTAACCAAACCAAATCACTTCCAATCTCTATCACCTCTCCATTTCCTTTCTCCTCTTTCTTCTTATTTCCATTTTTTTTTAAATTTTGTTGTTATTATTTTTCTTTGGCTACCAATTATGCTTTCCCTCTCTAAATTCACTCTCCTCCCTAGGAAGTCATCAAACATGGAGTCCAGGTAATCATAGTCCTTAGAGATAGGTTAATTAAATGAATATTATTAGGAACTTTATTGGATTTAATTTTTTTTAGGTTAATTATATTGTTTAGAATTATAACCTCAAGAAAATATCAAAATTAATTATATAATTATTTATATTTGGATATTTGACATGGAAATTATGATACTCTTGGATAATTGATTTGGAAATTATACTCTTGGATAATTGATGTGGAAATTATTAAAAATCTTTGAGGAAATTTTTCAAATATGTGGTTTGTGATAAAGTTTAAGTTTTCCTATTTGTGTGTGATTGTGATAAGATAATAGTGAGAAAATAACTTTTGGGATGATACCTGCTGAAAGTGATGAGCAGTATACTCGTGAAAAACATATAAGCGGATCTGCAAGCATGGAGCTCGTCCTTATGTGTTATATGGAAATCTGACCACTCTGAACTCTTTCTTTAACAACCAGAAACTTTATACCGATGTACTTCGATTTTGAAGAGCTTCTATTATTGTTGGAGTACAACACTCTGACTATTGTCATGATAAATCTTTAGTGGATTTTCAATACCATTTACTATACACAGCCCCGTGACAAAATTTCATAGACACACCCTATGGTTTGACACCTCAAAACAAGCTAAAAATTTAGCGGCCATAATAAAGGAAGCTACGAGTGTCTGCTTAGCACTCTTCCAAGAAATAGCTCCTCCAGCTAACATGTAGACATAACCTGATATGGATCTTTTATTGTCTTGACATCCAGCAAAATCGAAGTCAGTATACCCAATGATCTCTAATTCATCTGACCTCTGATATGTGAGCATGTAATCTTTTGTTCTCTTTAAATACCACATAACCCTCTTGGCTGCTTTCCTACGATCCACTCCTTGATTGCTCAAGTATCTACCTAATACTCCCATTATAAATGCTATATCAGGGCGAGTACAAACCTAAGCATACATAAGGCTTTCTATTGCCGAATCATAATGTACCTTTGTCATTTCCATAATCTCAAGCTTACCTTTGGGGCATTGACCGAGACTACACTTGTCTACATTAGATATGGGTGTGTCTCCTGATGTACAACCCTTCATGCCAAATCTATCCAAAATCTTTTCAATATAGGCCTTCTGTGATAACCGTAGGATACCTTGAGAGCGATCTCAAAGTATCTGTATCCCTAAGACAAAAGATGCATCACCAACATCCTTCATCTAAAAAAAACTTATGAGAAATTTTTTGGTTTCACGCAATAAGCCTATATCGTTGCTGGCAAGTAATATATCATCAACATATAGTATCAGGAATATGAATTTACTCCCACTGAACTTGTGGTACACATAATCTTCTACCAAGTTCACCTCAAAGGCATAGCAGATGATAACTTGATGAAATTTATGATACCATTGACAAGAATCTTGCTTAAGGTCATAGATGAACTTCTTTAATTTTCAAACCATAGACTTTGAATCTCCAAATACAAAGTTTTCTGGTTGCACTATATAAATGGTCTCATCAATGTTACCATTGAGAAACTCTGTTTTTACATCCATCTGATATAGCTCCAAATACAAATGAGCCACAAGTACCATTATGGTCCAAACAAAGTCTTTTGTAGAAACCGAAGAGAATGTCTCTTTATAATCTATGCATTCTTTCTGAGTGAAACCTCTAGCAACTAGACGTGTCTTATATCTTTTGATATTGCCCTTGGAATCCCTTTTGATTTTGAATATCCATTTACAACCAATGGGTTTTGTGCCTTTAGGAAATTCGACAAGATCCCAAACGTCATTATCTTTCGTAGATTTCATCTCATCTTTCATGGCATCAATCCATTTATGAGCATCAGAGCTTTCTAAGACTTGTTGAAAGTTGATTGAATCATCTTCTTTCAAGCCTAAAATATTTTCATGCTCTTGAAGAAACACAATATAATCATCTAGAATTACGTTTCTCCTTTAGTGGATCTCCTTAATGACACTTCTTGAATTTGTTGAGTTTGTTCTTCATGTGGCATAGGAGGTGGTTCATTGTTGTCTTGACCTAAAGAAATGTCAGGGACCGAACCTGTTCCATAATAATGTTATAAACAGGGACCTGATCATTAATTGTTTGTACCAGAATTGCATCTTGAATAATGATAATATTAGGAAGAGAAATATAATTTTCTTCCTCATTAAAGACAACACTCCTTACTTTATCTTCCTCTTCAAACTATCCTTAAGGAATCTGGTATTTCTCGTCTAAAAAAATAATAAGTCTTGTATTAGGATTTTAAAACTTAAAGCCCTGAAAGTGTTCAACATATTCAACAAAATAGCAGCTAATTGTTCTTGAGTCCAACTTTCTTTCATTTGGCCTATAATGTCTTGCTTCAGTTGGACAATCCCAAATGTGTAAATGCCTTATGCTATAATTATTTCCAGTTCATAACTTATAGGGGTTTTAGTCACTACTTTAGTTGAAGCCCTATTAAGGACATAAACTGCAGTATTTAGTGCTTCTCCTCAATGTGACTTAGGTAAAGAAGAATGACTAATCATACTTCTCACCACATCTTTAAGTGTTTTATTTCTTCTCTGCGCAAAAATAGCAGGTAAATACCTTATCCTGTTTCTTTTGCTTATTTAGCATGAGTGATTTATCTATAGCGTTCTTAGCTCTCTTTTTTCTCATATTTTGAGAGGTTGATTCTAAATGAGTACTATTAGTCTTTTCTCATTGAAGCCTTTCTTCCTCTTGCACACAACGAGCAACGAGCTCATTAAGAGTCCATTTATCCTTTTGGGTATTGTAACTCACTACAAACTGACCATATTGTGCAAAAAGAGAAATAAAAACCAAGTGCACGAGCAAATCATCAAATAACTCTAACATTAGTCCCTTGAGTTTTCTAGCGAGATTAGACATCTCTATAATATATTCCCTTATGTTCCTTTTTCCTCCAGACCTCATATTAATGAGTTTGGACAAGGTGTGACCAATTTTGGCCTTTTCATTTCGAGTAAAGTATTTCTCGAGTTCCTTCAGAAACTTCTTGGTATCAATAGTCTCAACTATCGAGCCCCTAAACGCCTTTGGAACGGAGCGTTTCATGATCATTAGACACATGCGATTTGAGTGTTCTCACTTCTTAATCATATCTATATTCGGATTTTCTGGAGTGGGAGTGTGTTTCTTAATCCTTAGCGCATTGTCAAAATCTATGCAACCGATAATATTGCCACATTCTCTTTTCACGGCTTGAAATTTGACCCATTAAGCATGTGAATGATATTCACTTGAGCAACAAAGTTAACTATAGTAGCAGAAACTATATAGAGAACAAATAAAATAACATACATCACATCCATGTCATACCAAATGTGCAACTAAAATAAAATGCACATACATGACATTAACAAACAATCTAAAGCAAAGTGAGCCCATTTAGAAGATACCTAGCACAATATCGACATTTGATCTTTGGAACAAAAATATCAATTTGTAAGTGGTACTCTTAACGCAACAATCAAATATTGACAACAAATCCTGTCAAGCAATAGCCTTCCTTTGGGCCGACTATTGCTCACATGGAAAATCTTTATAATCGTGACATATTTATTGTCACATGTATATATATTATTTAGCCAAATAATAACCTTCTATTGGGTCGATAATTATTAGCATAAATAATAAATATACTCATCTTTATACATTATAATAAATTATTATACACAACAGAGGTTACTTTGGCAGCAATATTCTTTCAACTAATTTATTATAAAATACAAAAAAATTAAAAGGAATAATGATTAAATAAAATAAACATAAACCAAATGCTTATTTTACTTAATTAAATACCTGATTTCCATAATTTTAATGCTTTCAATTTTGTGAATGAGATTACAATAAAATTATCCAAACTTTGTCATAATGGATTGAGCATAATTCCTTATAGCAAAGTATTTAATTATATAAAGCTTTAGTTGCTGACGGTAATAATCCTTAAATATAAATAAATAAATAAATAAAAATTCCAACAAATTATTGACATGGCTACTAATTCAAGAACAACATGCTCAACATTAATGTCATATCATATGTATAGTCAAACAACGCAATATATATATATATATATATATATATATATATATATATGATATTGACCGATAATCAGAAGCCAAATGGATTTATTTACAAAATACCTAACACAACATTGACATTTAGTCTTTGGACAAAAATATCAACTTGTAAATGGTACTCTCAATGCAGTGGTCAAACATTGACAATAAGTCCTGTCAAACCATAGCCTTCCTTTGGTCCAACTATGTCTCACATGGTGAATCTTTAATGTAACACCCTGTATATATCCGGCAATGTTATCATATCACCGTATTAAGCTGCGCTTAATTAAAAATGCGGAATATCTTTTTCTTTTCGATTATGACGTCATTATCATTACCAACTTGCTTAATTAATCAATTAAATAAAATCGTGCCTGTATGTAAATTGCAAAAGATAGCTAACTGAAATACCTCATTAATTAAAATAACAGATATATGTCTCTAGTCACGGAACTACAACACGTAGACCGGGCCAACTAGCAGTTTATACAACTCAAGCTAAAAGTACTAGCAATATAGTGGCATGGACAACTCTCATGCTCACCCAAATAAGGCAACAAGGCCCAACATAAGTCTCAACTCAATTATCATAAATGACAGAAAACATAAACAACATCCAATCCAGTCATGCCAGCATAAATATAACAGCAATAATCATCAATTAAGCTCTGGCCTCCTGCCGCCAGAGGCATCAGTCCTCATACTACCTGAACCTAAAATAAGCATTCCCCAAACGTGGGGTGAGATCTCTAAACAAGAAATCTCAGTAAGACAAGGGGTCCTCAAGGATCTTCCACCCCAAGCTCACTTACATGTGCAATATAAGTTCTAAAAGCAGTAATTCAATATCAGTTCCAAAATCAGTGCAATGCAACAGATATTCATGTCATGTGTGTTATAACTATTCTACTGATCAAAAAAATGCAGGAATAGGTCTATTACCCACATAAATGCCAGCCCATGGTGTACCAGCCCATGCTGTACCAGCCCATGCTATACCCGCCCCCAGGAATACCCCATGACATCTTGTAGGGGTGTTCATCAACCGATCCAAACCGATTCAAACCGCGGTGACCGAACCGAAAAACCGATAACCGAATAAACCGAAAATCGAAAAAATGAAAACCGAATAAAAACCGCAAATTTTAATTGGATTGGATCGGTTTTTGGATGGGTTGATGAAAACCGATCCAATCCAAACCGATCCAATATATTAATTTCCCTCTACCTACTTGGGTATTTCCCTAATCATAGCCTAAAAATTTCTAAACCCAAGACCCATTAACCCATCAACTAAACCCAAGAAAAAATCTAGTCATATTTCATCAACAAAATTTTATCTTTGTAGAGCTTCATATCTCATTGCCAAAATTAAAAAAATTATATTATAGTTTATTAATGCTTTTGTATTTCAATTTTTTTTTTACAAAGCCAATATATACAAAAGATGTTATTTGCACAATAATCATGAAATAAATTTTAGGATTTTCAAAAAACCGAAAACCGATCCAATCCAAACCGAAAAAAATTGGATTGGATTGGATCAGATTTGAAAAAAATCAAAACCGAATGGATGATTATATGATCAAACCGAAGGGATTGGATCGGATGATTTTTGCTTCCAAAACCGATCCAATCCAGACCGCGAACACCCCTAACATCTTGTTTAGACAGAACACCACATATATATCATATAGCATTTGCACTTAACAGTTCAATGGCAATTCAGCAAAACAATACATGAAAACACATCATGCATATAAACCATCCCGCCATGGAGTATGGTGGAACAGACAATGGCTAAACTGAGGACACAAAAGCTTACCTTGCAAGCTAGCTATCCAAGCCAAGAGTCCACAATACCTCAGAGTCCACAAATAGCAAGATCACAATCTGTTTGGACCAACAATATCATCAATATTTATGCACAACAAGCATATGATTTAAAGACAACGCCATTTGTTTACGTTTTACGTCTCAAGGCTTCTCACAAACAATACATGAAAACACATCATGCATATAAACCATCCCCCCATGGAGTATGGTGGAATAGACAATGGCTAAACCGAGGACACGAAAGCTTACATTGCAAGCTAGCTATCCAAGCCAAGAGTCCACAATACCTCAGAGTCCACAAACAGCAAGATCATAATCTGTTTGGACCAACAATATCATCAATATTTATGCACAACAAGCATATGATTTAAAGACAACGCCATTTCTTTACGTTTTATGTCTCAAGGCTTCTCACAAAGCCATAAGCCCTTAATCCCTTGATTCTGACTTATATTAATTATTACAGAAGTTAAACTCCAGCAATCTAGGGTCCACTATCCCATAACTCAGTACTGTATGAACAGTACCTTCACTATTCACGAAAACCCAGAATATCCGGATATATGTCGGGGCATATCCGGATATCTCTTTGCCAATATCCGGATATCAATATCCGGATATCCAGATACCCATATTCGGATATCAATATCCGGATATTTCGCGACAGAATGCAGTTTCTGCATTTCGCGAGATATCACTCCAAAGGTTCATCTTTTAACCCATTAAAACGTTAAAGCATCATTTTTACTCTGTTCTAGGTTCATATATCAGTTGGTTACTTGTTTAACTCATTTACATGCAAAGACACCACCTTTAAACCAATAAAACTCATGATCAAGGTTAGACAACTCACCCCAAGGCTTAAAACAGAGGAATGAGTGCTCTTGGAGCTCACCAACAACCTCCAAGGTTCTTACTTAGAAGATGCACGAAAATGGCACACAACAATGGTTCCTTTCCTTCAAAGACTACTCCTAGAAGCTCAAAATGCCTTCACAAAGGCTCCACCCTCACAACTCAGCAACACAACCCCTAAGTCTCACCAAGACAGACCTCAAACTCAGAAAGGTGAAGGCTTTCACCCTCCAAACACACACCTCTATGTGTTTACAAGGTTAAAAGAGAAGAATCCATGGTAAAAGAGGTGACTTGGGAGAGTTTTCATGCAAGAAGGTCAAGGAAAGAAGGTGACCAGCATGAGAGTTCAAAATTCAGAATAGGGGCACGTAGGAGGTTGTAAAATGCCTTAGAAATCTGTGCCATTTAGTATTTATAGGCGGTTTAAGGTTAATCGCACTGTATTAGCGCTAATCGTTACGCTTAACATTTTAATCCCAAACTTTGGAATCTGAACCTACTCATTTTTCTAAGATTTTTCATATTTTTATTTTATTTTTCGGAGCACATTTCCGGTACGCGCTTTTCATAGCCAGTATCAGTTTCTGGCACCAGTTCTCATTATTTTACCTTGAAACTCGTTTTACAAGTCCTATATATTATTCTAGGAATTATCATGCACTTATTATAATTTTCCGGGATACTTTTTCGGTACGCATTTATACCGACTAGCAGAACCGGTATCTGCACTTTTCGTCAGAAAGCGACTTTCAGCATTATTACTCACTTACCATAATTATTTTAACCTCGTAATAATTATTAGGGTCAATTATGGAATTATTTTCTAATTTCACATACTTAATTAATTAACTTCCTTAATTAACGGTGCGGGTTCTTACACTTAACAATTGTCACATATTTATTACCACAAGTATGTCCATTGCTTGGCCAAATAATAACCTTCCCTTGGGCCGATTATTATCCACATAAGCAATAAATACACACTTGATCATACAACATATATTATTTGGCTAAACAACTACCTTCCTTTGGGCCGATAATTACTCGCATAAATAATATATATTTATATGATCAACCTATTTGAAATCAAATTAACCTTTACAAATTTGGCTACTTTGGCGGCTAACAAAACTATCATATTCAATTTCAAATAGAAACCTTTAGGGATAATAAATTCATTTAAAACTAAAATAACAACAATAAAGAAAATTATTCTTTATTAATCGTCAATGTATATACATACACGCTGCAATACCAAAAAAAAATTTATATTTGACTTTTAACAAAGAATACCCCAGAATCAAAAATCTTAAACATTCGATTTCTTTCAAACTATAAGTTCAAGATTTTCTAAAAGAATTCATTGTTCGTTCAAATTCTCAATTCAAACAACAAACCCTCATCAATTATAAAGCCAAAACTCTTCCAAACATTCCATCTTTATACAGATTCAAAAGTTTAAATAATAAACTCTTAAGAAACTGTGAATCCTAGATTTTCAAAAAGAATGTAACTTTTCTTCCAAAACCAAAAATCACCGTCAGGGAACAAAAATAATACTACATAGCTAATACAAAATACATAAGATGGAACCCACGTTAAAAAAAAATTATGCCAAAAGACAATAAAGAAAAACTTTTTATTATTCATCATATATAAAAATCACAAAAAATTAATCCCCTCATGATTCAATATGACGATGGCTCTGGTATCAATTATTGGAATAATAACAGAAAGGTGGAGACATACTTGTCTCCATAGCAGTGGAATAACTTCAATCTTTTTCTTTGGGGTATGCAATCTTCCTCAGTCAAATAACCCTAATCCTTATTCTTTAGTGTGATGTCTCTCTCTTGATGGGCAAGAGAAACTAGGGTTGTTATTTGACATATTAGGTACCATAACCCTTTATTGTGTTGTTCTTTGTTATTGGCCAGTAAGCTCTCATTAGACCTAGTTGGTCCAACATTGGTATCCACTCATTTGTCTCACACTTACTTAGGAATCTATTCGAGCATCTTTATTTGATGACTTTAATTTATCCAATATATATTAAATATCATAATACAATTATTAATATAATATGTAGCCCATAAACATATTAGGAAATATAATTTTCTAACATATGAAAGCTGAAATTTTGAGAATTTGAGATGTGAAACCAAAAAAAGAGTTTTTTCCCCCTCCTTTTTTTCTTTTTAACAAATTTTAAGTTATTCTAACTCAAATCGGTTATAGGTTAGCTTAATCTTTGGAAACTTAATCATGAAAACCTGACTCTATTTTTTTTTCTTTTCTTAGCCTTTCATCATATTTGCTAATTGTTTGAATATTGTTTTATCTTTCTCTTAACAACAATGAATATGATTTTGTACACTAGCTATATGATTTTTTTTCCAGAATTTCTTAATTATAATAGCAAGCTGGGTCCAAATTCCTAATTTCTTTTTGCCATTTCTAATTATAATAGCTAGTCAAAATTTTATAAATAGCCTTTGTAACCTTTTAAGATGTATGCTGATTCGATCAAATATATAAAAATCTTTTGAGTTCAGCAACTTTTTTTTCTCTCGTTCAAACACTAATTAATAGCAGTAAAAGTCTTCTATTGTACTTACCTATCAAATTTGTTTTTATCAAGGCGTACCTAAAAGCATTATATAGATACTAATTCTTCTAATACTTCGTGATTATAACATCCTATTAACAATTGTCTTTTCTTTCGATTTAATTTATATTATAAATGAGTTGTAATAACTTCACAAATTGTTTTCAGCCTGAATACGAGACTCACACAGATAATATATATGTAATGATTTACAGTTATTCTCCCAGTTCCTTATGACTTCCACAATTTCTATCAAGATGCTACAATATTTGGTGACAGAAGCAAAATTTTATAAGTATATATGTAGGGAAATGTATGTATCATGTAACCTGATTTAAAGTTGTTTTCCTACCCAAACAAAAATTTATGGGCCCCATAATTTTTTCTTTTCTCTTTACTAAACTCACTTTCTCTTTCTTTTTTTATGTTTGTACTGGAACAAACATTGATTTTCATATAACATTATACTAATATAACCCATATATGTACCTTCTTGCATCTACGCTAATCACTTAAACGTCGAAGTCCGTACATCACCTCTTTTTTTGGTAAAGTCCGTACATCACCCTATTAGCCATTGAAGGATACAAAATAGTGATCCCCAACGATGATCCCCTATCATGATCAAGAAAGAACGTCTCAATCATTTCAGGTATCAACTATCGAACAAAAACATTTTCAATAAAGTTCCTAAATTTAAAATAGATTGAATTGAATTTTTAAAAAATTCTAAGAACTAATTTATAATTTTAATATTTAAACTATAAAAAAAGTTAAACAAAAATTAAAAGAAGAGAGAGGTTATAGTTACAACTTTTTTTTTTTTACAACCTCTTACAATCATATATCATAACCGTTGATTTCTGCCAATCAACGGTTATGATTTTCTCAAATTAAACTCATTAATTAATTATTAATTCATACTAAATGACAATCGTTGATTGACGGAAATCAACGGTTATGATATATGGTTGTAAAAAAAATATTGTAAATATAACTTTCGTTTTAAAAGAATCTGTATATTAAAATAAATAAATTTGTATGTGTACAAAATGTTATTTGTTTAACCTTTCTTCTTCCCAGAACTAACAAACTGTATTACGGGAATGGGATATTGACTTCCACAAGAAAGGAGTAACCAACAACTTGTACGTTGCAATTATAAAGCAATGAAGAAACACCAGCCAAACAAAACTAGGTACCTACGAACCACATATTGCTTGCCCCCAGCATCCATGGTTCATCGAAATTTTCGGTTGCTAACTCTACTCAAGTTACGTCCATGGTCCAAAAGGAAAATTAATAAAAAAAATTAAACATCAATAACACGATCATATCACGTACGAATTACGATCATATCACGTACAAGGGGTCTCTCAACTAAATGAGTTGAGCACTTTATTTCTTTCAACAAATGTTGCTTTGACAATTCCTCTAAACTCTTAAGAAAAACTACACACATTTCGAAGGGTCTAATAATAAAGTATTGATGCGTTAGCGTGGCTTTTTTTAATTTCCTCGTTAAGAGTCACATGAAAAAAAGGAGAAATTACAATCTGTTTTTTTTCTCCGACGTATCTCTGTTTTATCAGATGATTCTATCAACGTCCAAGACTTTTTGACGTATATATTCTCCAATATCAGCGTCCCTGTTTTGAAGTATACACAATAAATACATTTAATATGATAGCTAATATCACGTCACGCGAATATTATACTGCCTAAGTGGCTAAGTCCTCCCTCGATTAAGCACATGTATATCATATAAATTAAACTTGTTACAAATGTAATTAATTCGTCAAATAAAAGGGGTAATTAATTAATGGGTTTGTTTTTTCTTATGTTACTTTAGATAACTTTATCTAATGTTCATCAAAACGACGTCATTTTGGGACAGAAATCATGGTATTTTTGTAATTTTAATTTATTTCAGGGTTATAATAGTCCTTATCACTCTAATTTTTTAATTTTTCAACCCCAAAACGACGTCGTTTCAATGAACATTAGATAAAGTTATCTAAAGTAACATCGAAAACTTTTTTCCCTTAATTAATTTGAGTATTTATGTATGAAAATTTTGGCAAATATATTTATCAGTTGCATAATGTTCATTTCAGTTGACTAAACTAATGCCAAAATATCTTATTTCAAATAAAATTAATAACAATGATGTTTTGTTTGGATTACATCCAGGTATCCCCACAGCCGATAGTCATGAGACTAATCCCTCGCCCTGGGTCAGCGCACAAAGCGGTAAAGAGCTGGCCACGAAATGCTTTCCATTCACAAGAGTTGGAGTTCGAACCCTCAATCACTTGCTTAAGGGACGAGATGCTGAACCATTACGCCCGCCCACGTGGTTACAATGATGTTTTGTGCCCTCGTAGAATACGAGGTTGAAAGCAAAATGCATTGGAGCTTCTTATTACACAAGCCTCGTCTATTCTATTGCACTTGAAGCAAGTGCTTCAGTCATACACGTATGTGTTCGTGAAGTGTCTGATTCAAAAACATATCTAATATGAGTACAGATACTATTTGGAGGTATATATTCCAATATGATAAATCGGGATGTCCAACTTAATGGTTGGTATGTTTCTATTGGATCTGTGTGTCCTCTCTCAATTATTTATAGGAGAAATATCTTAAAAATCAGTGGATCACTGTGTACTATATAAACGATATAACGGTATAATCAAAGGGTGGAGTGTGAGCACAATGACAGCTAAGAGAGAGGGTTTAAAATGTGTATACCTTATTGACTTAACCCCTTATTTATAGATGAGTTAATGGTAAGAGTGTACTACTTTTGAGTCTCTTAGAAATATTGGGACCCAAGTCCAACTGGTTAACTGTCTGGATAAGATTGTCATTAATAGAAGATTTTATTTTTTATGTGTCGTCTTTTATTCGACCTTTTAGAATATGATTCTTTATTAGGTCCATAACATTATCATGTTATGGATGAAACTTTGCCTAAAATACAGCGTTTATTTAGTATGAAACTTTGCAGAGTAAGTGCTAGTATATCCAACTACTTATCTTGTGCTCCATTAATATATATATATACCTTAAGTTACGAACCACAACTTCCTCATGATTATCACATAAAGACTGTTAGTATTACCCAATCACACTTATGGCAAATTCACCTAATCCCCCAACAAGTATGTAGTAGATCCTATTCGTTGATTTTGTGTGTTTGTAAATTTTAAAGTAAAACTGTTTTGTAAAATATACATATAAGCCATAAGAGTGTACCTAATCTTAAATTTTACTGAGTTAAAAGTTATGCTGTATTTTAAATTAAATCAAAGGTAGATACACTTTTATTTATATACTATCCACCTTTTATTTATATGGGAAATAGAAGTATCATGTTGTAGGAAAATAGTTATGTCATGCTATAGACACAATCAATGTGAACCTCACCAATTTTAAAAAAAAAAAAGAAGAAAAGAAAGTGGTGGGGTCCACATTGGTTGTGTCTATAGTATGACATAGCCATTTTCCTACAATATGATACTTCTATTTCCCTATTTATATACTTTATAACCTAGTACACTTTTTTTTTTTTTTGAATAAACTAGTACACAAATTTTGGAAAACCATAGCTATTGTGAAATTGGGCCTACACATGCTTGACCACCCCAAACACAAAATAATGAAATTGGTCCGTAGTAGCAAAGCGAAAACAGACCAAAGCACATGGACGAGAAACAGCTGTAAACAGCAACGCTGAATAATGAATATTAATTATCCTATCCACCATTATGGGTGGATTAAATTAAATATTTATGATTATGATTTTTTATTTAATGAATAAAAATTTAGTAAATATTAAATTATTTTATTTAAAAAAATTATAATCTACATATTTTAAAACTAATATTTGATTAAAAGTATTAAACATATTTATAATATCATGAAGTATAACAGAAATATTCATATTTAAATTTAATAACTATATTATTTCATTTTATTTTATTTTTTATAATAATATTTTCCTTAACTACATATTTTAATTAAATTTTTTCAGGACATGAAAAATGTTTATAATTGTTAATTTTTTTTTATAAAATAATATTCTAACTCAATCTTAATTATATTTTGATAAATTTTCTTTAAAGTCATAATATGCTAAGCAAAACATATATATATATATATATATATATATATATATATATATATATATACTATGTTATCTTATATATATTTATAAAACATTTTATTAATCCTATGCCACTATTATTATTAGTATAAATAGAATGAAAATATAGCATTAATGAAATATACATAAAATAAAAGTATAATATTATTAAGATATTTTATATTTTTGATTTTGGGAATTCAAGGGAGAACCGACCATAGAGGTAGGCTATAGGAAGACCCGTAGAGAGGGGCAAAAAGATGAGAAAGGGACGAAAGTTCCTCTGTTACTGTATTATCTCAATTCTCATAGCCTACGTGCACTGATATTGACACGAGACATGAGACACGACAACACAATACGTTAATTCTAAAAAATGATATATTTTGACACGTTGGGACACGTTTTGATATTAAATAATATTTTTAATATATATAATATAATTTATATTTAATACATATAACAGTCCATAATAAATCATATAACCAATCAAATATTCAAATTTCAAAATATAAATATAAAAAAAAAATTATTTTTCGTATCTTGTTAATTTGTCATGTCAAATTTCATAACAGAAACAAATTGATTTATAAATTATTATTTTTTATGTTTAGTTAATAAAATAAAATTAAGACTAAAATTTATCTACCAAAAAAAAAAATAAGACTAAAATAAAAAACATGTCGAAACGTGTCAGAGAGTTGATAACGTGTCTCAAAATATTAACCGCATGTCGGTGTCTGACATGCATTTTAAAAAAAAATGTGCGTGTCCGGGTATCATCGGCTTTAGCAATAAAGATGTCTTACGAGGGTTTATTCAAATATTTTTTCATTAAAACATGAAAATTTAATATTAAATGCAAAAAATTATAACTATGCAAACTATTAATATTTTAAAGGCATTTTATTAATGCATATTTTATAATGTTGTAGGCATCTTTTCTAGTTTATTAAAAATGAATACTTTTTTATTGTTATTTAAAAAATTTGAGAGGTTGAAAATTATAAAAGATTAAGAAAGATGTAAATGAAAGAAAAGAAAATGAAGTTATAACCATTTTTCCCTATACTAATACCTCTACTTGAAACCCAAACCCTTTGGCACAATTGGTCCGGAGGGTGTGTTTTCTTAACCAGTGGTCTTGAGTTCGAGTCTTGGGTATGAAAAAAAAAGATTGGGTAGAGCCGCCCCGCAAGGGTCCTAAAGTGTTCGGTTTGGGATTAGTCTCACCCCCAAGGAGGTGGGAATACCCTTCAGCTATTGGAAAAAAAAAAAAAAAAACCTCTACTTGAAGAGATGCTCCTGTGGAGGAGGTGAAAGATCATCTACTTTGAGATCCATGGTCTGTGTTTACCATGAAAATAAAAATAAAAATATGATATCTTCATGTACCTTGGCAGGCCGGGCCAAATGTATTTAGTTAATAGTGGTCAGTCCAGAACAGGAAAGAATTGAGAGCTAGAATTAGTGCCTGTTTGGATTCTCTTATTTTTAAACTAGAAGCTACTTATAAATATAAGCTAGGCCAAATAGATTTTGAGAAAAGCTCTTTTTTTTTTTGTAATGAAGAAAAAAGCTGAAAACTAAAAGCTCTTATTTTCAAGCTCTTATCTGTTTTTCTTGAATTGTTTTTTTTTTTTAAATAAAGAGTGATAAAGATAGATAGAGAGATAATTTTCTTGAAATATGTGCTTTTAAGTAATTTTTAAGCTAATTTTTTTATGTAATTTCCAAATAGCTTTTAGCTTCTTTTTTTTAAGCTCTTTGTTTTAGCTTTAGTTTATAAGTAGGTTGTAGCTTAAAAATAAGAGGATCCAAATAGACTTTTAAGTCACCTCTGCAATACTAACGAAAATCAACTACAACATTACCAATATAAGAATGTATATGAAGGAGATAGAAACTCTCAGTCAAAAATATTACAAATATGCATATCATTTAACAAAGCTCAACGACTCATGTTCAAAGGAAGGTATACTTCTTTCTTGGTTTTAATTTTTTCACTTAATCTACTTAAATTTAATTTTTTTAAATACTCACTACGTCTACAAATATTAATATGCATGTAGCCAGGCAAAGCACGAACTAAAAGGCTAGTTTTCAATTGCAGCCCAACCCAGAATCTGTTTTGCCTACAAATTCAGTCCACAATCCAGATTGAATTGCTAAGAATGGGCTTATAACTATGGGCTGACTTGAATATGCTTCAAGTGAATTTACCAGACCAAGGAATATCCAATTATTAAATAATGTATTATGTATATAGTATTTGGATTTAATGTTTTTGTTTTTCCTGCACAAAACATTCATAGTGCATACTGCTATTTTTTTCCTCTTTTCTTTATTTATAATAAGACTCGTTTATTTTTACGTGAGTGTGACAAATTTTTTTTCTATAACAAAAACAAAAATATTTTTACTATAGTACTAGCCTACTAGGGTATAATGTTTTTCATATTGTAGAAAATAAAATAATCCCCTATGTATACCTAAAAATATATAGAGTCCATGTGAGCTCCACACATTTTTATATATGTAGAGAATAAATTACCTCCTATAACATGAGATTCATTTAATTCATAATATTATAGTAGATATTACCTATGATGCATCGACACTTCGTGTCTGACTTTTTCTGACACTACACCACGCGTTGCAGATATTTAACAAACGGTTCAAAAGTTGCATTGCGTTTTTAGTTGAAACTATTAGAATCGTTGAATTATGATTACATCTTATTTAATTTAATATAAATATTTGTGATATTATTTTTTTACGAAATTAATGGGTATTATAAATTTAGTTTTTTGTTGTTGCTAAATTATTAAATATTAAATATAAATATATTACACAAATCAAAAATATTATTTAATATAAAAACATATTTTAAAATTAAGAGAAAGGAGATTGAAAAAATGAGAAAGGTACGGCATAGGGAGCATTACGTGGCGTATAAGTGGCGAACAATAAAAAGTATACGAACTCTTCCCGTCCTTTTGATGTTTCTTGTCTCCTTCTTCTATGTTCTTGTTTGGTAATGTTTACACAATCTCATTCACATACTAAATTTGCTTCTTTCTCCAATAATTTCTTCCAAGTTCCACACTTTCAATTTCAAAACCATATTTCAAATCCACCCATTTAAAATTTACTTCTTGTTCATGGCTTCCCTCAACCTTCTTCCTCACCCTGCATCTTCTCTCTCTCACTCCTTACCGTTTTCTTCTTCTTCTACTTGTTCTTCTTCCTTTGCAAGGGGTTTTGTTCCCTGCTGCAACATCCATGTTCTCAAGCCAAAGGGTAACCTCCAAACCTCTCAACGCAGGCGTTATCTCAGGCCCTTCCTTGTTGTCAAATCTGCTGTGGATGTGGCTGACCCTCCTCCAACTTCTTCTGGTTACTCAGGGGACACCAGCTCTGATCCTATCTCGTCTTTGAAGTTCAATCTGCTGGTGGGTTCTTTTTGTTTTGCACCGTTTTCCAATATCTTATTAGCTTGTTTTGTATGTGAATTTCGGTTCCTTTTACATTTTTCTTATTTTCGTATCCCTTCTGATTTGGCTCTTTTTTATACTTGTTGCTGTCCTTCTGCGTGCTGTTGGAATAGTGGGTTGCTTGAAACTGCTTTATTGATTGTTGTGTTGACAAATTAAATGATGAATTTCTTGAGTAACTAGAACTATTGTCATGCTGAGTGTGTGATTAGTTAAAACTCAAAAGAGGGAAAACTATGTGGTAATTGTAGCAATAGGTTGAATTTATCTATTTGGCTTCCATGTCTAAATATTTGTTCTTGGTCCTACAGATGGTAAAATGCTAAAAAGTTTGAGAACAATCTTTTTTGAGCTTTATTTTAGGTTGCAGATGGTTGTAGGCTCAACAAAAAGCTAGTTGATATGCACATTGTTCCTCCCTAGCCAGCATCATGATATCTCTGGTTACAGTTTTATGGATAGTCTCTTTGTTTAAGATTGTTAGAAAAAAAATAATGTTGACAACTACATAGTACATAAAGCAATGGTCACACATTAATTTGGAATACTCGTGAACTTATAATTTGCAATATGTTTTTCTTTCTTTTCTTTTCCTTTTTTTTTTTTGGGTTTTGGTTTTTTTATTTTTTTTTTTGGGGGGGGGGGTTCTATAACTTGATTCTTATGCTTGAAGTTGTTAAAGCAGAGTGCTGTTTCTGGGCTAAATAGAGGTCTTGCTGCAAATGAAGATGATCTCCGAAAGGCAGATACTGCGGCTAAGGAACTTGAAGCTGCTGGAGGACTAGTAGATCTCTCACCTGACCTTGATAAATTGCAAGGAAGATGGAAACTGATATATAGCAGTGCATTTTCATCTCGCACTCTAGGTGGAAGCCGTCCTGGCCCTCCCACAGGAAGGCTTCTTCCTATAACTCTTGGACAGGTCTGTTGCTGACCACATATAATGATATTATGTTAATTTATTTTTGTTTGATTGCATGTTCTCCGGAGTAGGAAACATTCAAGTTAAAAATGATGCATATTGGTTGACCAAGTTATAGATTATCATAAAAGCCCTTGTTCTTCCTATTCTCATTGTCAACTGTTGGTTTCATGATGATAACATATTTGTGATGATTGCTCTTTATTTTTTTCCCCCGGGAAGAAATATATTCATTTTGACCTGCAGCTGAGACTGAGTAACAGTTAGATTATTTAAAATTTTGATCTAATTATATTTGATTCCTATGCATATGCTTTTGTCTCCAAAATGTAATTCAATAATGAGTTTGCGAAATGTGTAATATTTATTGCATTTATGCTTTGTTTTGCTGATAGGTTTTTCAACGAATTGACATCTTGAGCAAAGATTTTGATAATATAGTGGAGCTTCAATTGGGTGCTCCATGGCCCCTATCACCCCTCGAAGTAACAGCCACATTAGCTCACAAATTTGAACTCATAGGTTGGTTTTATGCTCTTTTTTTATAATGTGCATATGCATAGTTACTGTTGCATGATTACTACTATTTGTTACATATGAGAATTGTAGTATTGTACAGTCTTGAGAGTTGAAACTGCCTTTTTATGGTGTGCGGGTTTGTAATGTCCCAGGATCTGCAAAGATCAAGATAGTGTTTGAGAAAACGACTGTGAAGACAACTGGGAATTTGTCACAGTTGCCACCATTAGACTTACCTCGAATTCCAGATGCATTTAGGCCTCCATCTAATACAGGAAGTGGTGAATTCGAAGTTACATATCTCGACAAGGATACCCGCCTCACAAGAGGAGATAGAGGAGAGCTAAGGGTCTTTGTGATTTCATGAGTTCCTGGTGAAGGCACTATGCATTTTCTCTGTTGGACTTAAAAATCCTCCAACATCACTGTCTGTAATCTTTTTATTTTTTCCACGTTTGCCTTTGCTTTTTTTTTTTTTTTTTTTTTTTTTCTGATAGTGTTGTCTTGTTACAAGTTCTTCAATATTGTAACATGGATATACTGATGGAAGTAAACCACACTATGTAGCTCTAAGGGAACAGGCTACTTTTTGTTTAAATGTAACATATTTCATCTTTAAGGAATAATGCTTGGAGATGATTTAGATATGAACACTTAAATTCACTGTGGAGAGAACTACTTTTCAGTTTTAGACTCTGTTTGATTTGATATAGTTTTTTTTTTCCTCTAATGTTTTCCATGGCACAAATATGTCCTATGTTTGTTTCACCATAACTCAAACCCTTTCCAGCAATCAAATTCAAATCCATTATTTTGCCCTTAAAGTTTTGAAGAACAACATAATTTCTTAAGAAAAAGAAAAATGAAGTACTTCTTTGCAGTGTTATGCACCTGATCCTTATTTGTCCTCAATGTGTTCTTTGGATACTATGTGAAATGTAATATTCTTTGGATACAACGAGCAACTGACTCTGGTTTGAGCCATTTCTTTAAAGTCATGCTCCACCACCTTTTTGCTTTGTCTCCTATTTTGAGGTAAGGACAAATTACATCTTAAATTTTAATTTCCATCTTAGACGCTTTTTTTAATCTAATTTACGTTTAATCATTTTCATCTTAAATTGGTTTCTTATGTGATTCCTCGAATTCAATAAAATTTGTATGCCATTCTTTCTTGGTCAAGAAACATTTGAGTCTTACATTCACAGCTCCCTTTCCTTGCTGAAATCACAATCGCTTTCAAGCTTAATGATCACTACAGTATCAAATACCGTGTTATTTTTTGACTCGTGAAATATAGTTATGGACTTATGGTGAATATGCAAAACTAAAGTAGTAGTGGTGTTACTGAATATTGATAATTTCAGAGCCATTAGCTTCTCAAGAGTTGCCAAATAATTTTATATCTTCATGCATTAATGTTACTGACTCCTTCTAAACCTTTTTACAATCCTTATTAGCTTGCATTATTTTTAAGCATTAATACCAAACACCCACCAGCAAAAACAGAAAAAACGGAATGTGTTGCTCTGTATTCTTATTTTGTTACTAAATGCTATGTTGTTAGTTTTAGCCTAAGCATATTGTTTCGCCTTTTATCAAGAGGGTTTTGATGAGAAGGTGCTTCAGAACTGTTTATTTGATTGAAGGTTTGAAATGCAGTTACAACACTATAGTTTAGTAGCCTTAAAATGCTACCTAGATGGAGATAAGGGCATTTTAACCTCTCTTTCTAGACAAACTAACCTCTCCATCCATCTTGGTGATGCCTGAAAGTTCAGGTTTTATCATTTTTAAATTGAAGTGCACCTGAAAGCTCTTTTATAAAATGACAATATCTCTAAACATCAAGGTTTGGCATTAACTTAATTCCTCTTAGTCCTACCTGTATTCTTTTCTAAATGATACCCGATGTCCTCCTACACACATAATTTTTGTCCTACTCCTGCCCCAGCCTCTACTCTATCTTTTTTGTAAGCAATGGAATTTGGCAACAATTATTCTAAAATTACAAATATACAGTTCTTTATTTGATTATGAAAATTTTCATATCATTTCCTGCATATATTTTAGGGAGATTTTTTATACTATTCCCTTTTATATGTATATACATTTGAGGAATGCGTAGATACACTTTACCGTACAATTTTGCTTCTACGTTTTTGTTAAAGTTCTGGTTTTCACGTCATTAAAAATAAAACATATAATATACCATACGCTTTTATGTATGTATAAGAGATAATTTTATTTCCTACAACATGAAAATAAGAAAAACACGTCTCATGTTGCATGAGAAATGTTTTCTCATGTTATAACTCTTCGATTTGCATACAATTTTTTTTTTTAAAAAATAAAAATAAGTGTGAGACTCATCACTAATTGATAACATGATAAAATAATTTTCATCAAAGCCTAAAAATAAAATAAAAAACATATAAAAGCCATATTAACTCTTGCTGGCTAGTGTTATAAAAAAAATTATATTAAAACGATTTAGTCATGTTTAAAAAGTAATTAAAAGAAAAATAAATTCTTTTGAAATTAATCTAAAAAATTTCTATAAATATTAATTATGAAATAAGATTTTTTTCAAAAAAAATTTATATATCTATCGGTTCATCGATTACTCGATTAATCCAATTCGATCACATAAGGACCCTCGCTTTATTCAAATTTATTTATCATGATTTATGTGCCAAAACTATTAAAAAAATTTATCTATTTTTTAAGTTATTGTGCTTTAAACATTATTTCAGGACCCCAAAAAAAAAAAAAAATACATATATAATGCGAAATTCGAAATTCAATCCATTGGAAGAGAATTCATTTTCTCAGCTGAAAATATAAATGGAACAAATATGGCCGTTAGATTGTAACGGCTACATTTTGGTTGAAATTTCAAAACCCTGGTTTCAGAGTCCCATCCCTTGTTTCTTTCTCTTTCTATCATCATCTTCATTTCTAGCTTTTCTTGCACTTTCTCGTTCGTTTTTCTCAATTGGGTTACAGATTCTACCTCAAAGGTTAAATCTTTCTTCTTCTTTCTTTCTGGGTTTTGCTTCTGACATTCATTCTTTGTCCATGGCTCCCACCCCTTCTTCCAAACCAAACCACTCCACCCAGTTGAAAACTCCACACTCCAAGCACCGCCTCAACTTCAATGGCCTCAAAACAGCAACACCACTATCACATCCATCTCCCAATCCAAATTCCGCTGCCATCAAAGAGGCCCCTCCTGAACACCCAATTGAAGTCATTGCCAGAATCCGTGACTACCCAGATCGAAAGGACAAGCCTTTATCGGTTCTTCAGATCAATTCCAACTTGAGTTCTATCCGGGTTCGCGCAGATTTTGGGTACCGGGACTTCACTCTTGATGGGGTTTCTGTGTCTGAGGAAGAGGACTTGGATGCATTCTATAAGAAATTTGTGGAATCAAGGATCCATGGGATCAAGCTAGGGGAAAAGTGCACCATCATGATGTACGGGCCAACTGGTTCTGGCAAGAGTCACACCATGTTTGGGTGTTCAAAGCAGGCAGGGATTGTGTATAGGTCTTTGAGGGACATTCTTGGAGATGTGAATGCAGATGGAGAAGGCGATTCAAAGGGAGAGCATCTTGGGTTGGGAACTTTTGTTCAAGTCACTGTCTTGGAGATTTACAATGAGGAGATTTATGATCTCTTGTCCACCAGTGGAGGAGGAGGGGGATTTGGATTTGGGTGGCCTAAAGGCAGTTCTTCAAAGGTAATATAACTTATGTTGGTTGATGTGCTTCAGTTCAGATCATATCTGGGATTTTGCTTTAGGTTTGTTATTTGGCTGAGTTTCATTGCATAACCTTGAAATTTATATGTTGGTACTCATTTTCATGACTTGTGCATATTTGGGTGTAGGGCTGTGCATGGGTCAGGTCGGGTCAGGTTTTTGTCTGACTCGACCCAACTTGGTTTTTATAGGTCAGATATTTTGACCCGCCCCGCTTTAATTTGATCCAAGTCAGGTTTGACTTGGATTGGATTTTGTTGAACTAGTTCAGAACCAGTTTGGATCTGACCTGACTTGGTTTCTGAAGTGGGTCTGACTTGGTTTCTGAACTGGGTCAAATCTGACCAGACCCGTTTTTGACTTGGTTTCCGTCAACAGTTTTGACGAAAATTAAACGAAAAAAGAATTTTGTCAAAAAATTTAACGGAATGTTTTTCGTTCAAAATTTCGATGGGAATGTGTTCTGACGAAAAATTTTTCGAGGGAAATGTTTCATTTGAAACTTTCGACGAAATTTAGATTCTCTAAAGAATTTTGACAGAATATTTTTTTCGTCAAAATGTTTTTTTTGTCAAAAAAATTTACGGAGTTTTTTTATAGAAATGTGTTTCGTGGAAAATTTTGATGGAAATTTTTTATCAAAAAACTTGACGAAAATATTTAGTTGAAAATTTTCGAGGGAAATGTGTTTCGCTAAAAATTTTGACGAAAATTTTTTCGTCGCAAACTTTCGCCGAAATTTGAAATCTGTAAAGAATTTTGATGAATATTTTTGCCGTCGAAATTTTTTGATGACGAAAATGTTTCCGACGAAAACTTTCGCCAAAATTAGAAATCTGTAAAGAATTTTGATGAAATTTTTTGCCGTCAAATTTTTTTGATGACGAAAATATTTCTGTCGAAAACTTTCGCCAAAATTTGAAATCTGTAAAGAATTTTGATGAAATTTTTTGCCGTCGATATTTTTTGATGACGAAAATGTTTCCGTCGAAAACTTTCGCCAAAATTTGAATTCTGTAAAGAATTTTGATGAATTTTTGTGCCGTCAAAATTTTTTAATGACGAAAATATTTCCGTCGAAAACTTTCGCCGAAATTTGAAATCTGTAAAGATTTTTGATGAAATTTTTTGCCGTCAAAATTTTTTGATGACGAAAATGTTTCCGTTGAAAACTTTCGCCAAAATTTGAAATTGTAAAGAATTTTGATGAAATTTTTTGCCGTCAAAATTTTTGGATGACGAAAATATTTCCGTTGAAATCTGTAAAATTTTTATGAAAATATTTTCCATAAAAAATTTTGACGTAATTGTTTTACGTTAAAACTTTTCTTTTAATGTAATTGTGATTTTTTTTTACATAATGGGTATGGGTCAAGTTTTGGGTCAGTGAGTCAATATTAAAACGAGTCAGGTCTAAAACTGACCCAAATAAAAGTGGGTCAGTATTTAAACCAGTTCAAAAAATATGAGTATTTATGGGTCTGGTCAAGGTCGGATCAAGGGCAGGACAAGTGAACTAGTTTTTTTGCGCAGCCACTATTTGGGTGGCTAAGTTTATTTATTGTGTCTGAGTTTGCTTTCCATTTTTTCTTGGCTGTATGAATATATGCTTCTCTATCTGAAGAGGGCTTGTAAGATATTTCTCACTTCAGAAGTTGGTATGCTTTCTTTGCAACCAAAAGACGACTCTTGGCAGGAAAAACATAAGTTAACAAATGCTGTTTAAAACTTCTGTAGAAATATTTTTTGGTGTTTCTCTTACAAGCTTGTTTTGGAAGGGCAGTGTTTCTCTTATTTGTACTCATACATGACCATCATCATCATAATAAAACATTTATCGATTTTTATTTTTATTTTTTTACCGAAAACCATGTTTATGTGGACTAGTTTTACAAATCAATAATGAACCATTGTTTTTTAGTTAATATGGGCATCACTTTCTTACTTTTTCCATTTTACTTGTAGGTGAAGCTCGAAGTGATGGGGAAAAAGGCTAAGAACGCAACCTATATATCTGGAAATGAAGCAGGGAAGATCTCAAAAGAAATTCAGAAAGTGGAGAAGCGAAGGATTGTTAAAAGCACACTTTGTAATGACAGGAGTTCTAGAAGTCACTGCATGGTATGGTTGCTTTGGAAGGTGGTTCTGATAAAATTTATTAAGTTTCCTCGATTGGTAACTAATGACATCTCTTCCATTCTGATCAGGTAATCCTTGATGTCCCAACTGTGGGAGGACGGCTAATGCTTGTAGACATGGCAGGATCAGAAAATATTGAACAAGCTGGTCAAACTGGATTTGAGGCCAAAATGCAGGTAACTTTTTTGCCATGTTTATGTTATTCCTAAAATCTGCCTTTTCTATGCTGATTATTATACTACTCAATGAAATTATTATAGACAGCAAAAATCAATCAAGGAAATACAGCACTGAAGAGAGTGGTCGAGTCCATTGCAAATGGAGATTCACATGTGCCTTTTAGGGACAGCAAACTTACCATGCTTCTGCAGGTAATGCTTGTTTTTTAATTGAGTAAGTTGTTGGATTCCTGTTCTCTGTTATTCCTAGTTTCACTTTTTCTGTTTTCCCTTTTTAAGGATTCCTTTGAAGATGATAAGTCAAAAATTTTAATGATACTATGTGCAAGTCCCGATCCTAAGGAGATACACAAGACAATCACTACACTTGAATATGGAGCGAAAGCAAAATGTATAGTTCGTGGCCCTCATACACCCCCAGTCAAGGATGATGAATCTTCCTCTGCAGTCATTTTGGGGTCAAGAATTGCTGCAATGGATGAATTTATCTCGAAGCTACAAATGGAAAACAAGCAAAGAGAGAAAGAGCGAAATGAAGCACACAAAAAGCTTTTGAAGAAAGAGGAAGAAATTGCCTTGTTAAGAACTAAACTCGACATTACAGAAAAGAAAGGAACTCCTCCAAGTGAGGAGGAGATTAACTTGAAGGTAAATGAACGAACCCGGCTTCTGAGACAAGAGTTGGAAAAGAAGTTGGAAGAGTGCCAAAGAATGACCAACGAGTTTGTTGAACAGGAAAGGAAGAGAATGGAAGAAAGGATATTGCAGCAGCAGGAGGAAGTTGAATTCCTGAGAAAGAGACTGGAAGAAATTGAGTTGCAGCTATGTTCAAGGAAAGGTTGTGGTGAGGAAAATGAATCTAAAGAAGTGGAGTCAAGTGGGTTTGTGAGAAGGCTATTGCGTATTTACAAAAGTGAGGACGATCCTGGAATGGTGAAATCAATGGATTTGGACATGGATGATCAAGAACCCCCTGACCGGGAAGTGAAAATTGTTGGTGGAGTTTTGTGCAGGAGTGATTACAAAGTTGTTGAGGACTTTTCAAATCCACCTTGTCCAAATACCTTGAATGGTGTACAAGAAGATGCTTATGTTTGTGCACCAAACTTGGGTCAAAGAACATGCCTTAGTACAGTATATGAAGAAGAAGAAGAAGAAGAAGGAGAAGGAGAACAGGGTTATGAAGATAAAGGGGAAGAAGAGGAAGTGGAGAAAGAAGTCATAGAGGAAAAGAGGGTATGTACTGTTGACAAGCCTAGTGCTGCAGGCTCCTTGGCAAGAAATTCAGAGAGAGAGGATTATTGTTTTAAGGGAAGTTCGGAGGATGATGATAAGGATTCTAGACTACTTAGAATTCAAAATATATTCACTCTTTGTGGAAACCAAAGAGAGCTCTCCCAGCATATTGGAACCCCAATACCTACAAAAAAGAGGTCAGATGATACTTTTGATCTCAGGTTTTCTCCTCTGAAGACAAGTGAAAAGGATCCCCTTTTCAAAATCTCCAACAAGGAGAACCTGGAACCACAAAAGACTACTTAGAATTCAAAATATATTCACTCTTTGTGGAAACCAAAGAGAGCTCTCCCAGCATATTGGAACCCCAATACCTACAAAAAAGAGGTCAGATGATACTTTTGATCTCAGGTTTTCTCCTCTGAAGACAAGTGAAAAGGATCCCCTTTTCAAAATCTCCAACAAGGAGAGCCTGGAACCACAAAATGTTGTGGGAAATTAGCTTCAATTGCTTGTACTGAAAAATGAAAAAAAAAAGCTTGTACAATTATGTGATAAGTGTTGTTTCCTTCTGGAAACGTGATTTGTAGTTTGTTTCGTTATTTCACACCTCAGCATTAATATTGTCTTTTTGGGTGTTTTTTCTTTCTTTTTCAATATTATGTAGTATGCTTAAATCGATTGATTGTTTGTATGTCCGTTCTACTTTTGTTCTATATTTGATAGTGTTTTCTATATAAATAAGTAAATATATTTCTGTCTGCCCTTCTTTTTCATACGGCTATTTATGTATGTATGCACAAATCACTTTTCCCAACACTTGCACTTTCACTCTTATTCAAGAGATGCAATTTATACCAACTTAGAAATTCGGTATACGTACGGGTGTTTGGTAGGTGATTTGTTAAATGAAAGTGGATATTTAGTAACACCATGTTTGGTAGAAATTTTGAAAAAAAGAGAGTAGGCAACAGGTTTCCCGTGCAATGCAGATATGTGTGTAAAATGATACTCACTGTTTGAAAATATCTCTTTGGAGGTGGTATTTGCAAATGGGAAGGCAAGTGAAAAATTACAAGACCTTCGTTTTGAATGGTTATGATTATCTTTTGAATCAATTATTTTTTTATATTAATTGATTCACTTTTGAATGGTTATGATTCTCTTTCTCTCTCTTCTTTTATCACCGTTGATCCATTTTGTACGGTTATGATTTAGTGACCCGTAATAATGTTATCTGAAGCAGCTTGAGAAATTACAATACCTTCATTTTTTCACCTAATTTGATATTTCAAAAAAATATAATTTACACCATCCAAACAAAATGTGAATTAATTATCTTCAATTTTTTGTTACAGTTAAATCCAAATGGATAGAAAATAAACAGGAACAAAAAAATCCCCCAAAAATTTGAAGAAAAGTGGCACTTAAATGATTGAAGTCACAACAGCATGCAAGATGATGGATGATATAATATGTAATTCATTAATTAATAATGCAAGAATAATAGTATTCTTGCCCCTGAAATCTCTCTCTCTCTCTCTCTAAACTGAATCTGGTGGTCCACTATGACTCACGTTCTTCTCTAATGGTAAGATCTGCAAAAGAGGCATCAGTTAAGGATTCCCCCTTTGATGTTTCTCTAGTTCTGGACGGCCTCCTCGTTGAACCATCCTTTTCCTCGGACGTTGTCGTCTTTGACTTTCTGCGATGCGAATGTTTTGTTGTTGGGGGCTTCTCATCTTCCAACGAGTGATGATGGTGGTGGTGGTGGTGTTGTCTTCTAGAAGATTCCGAGGAATGATGTCGTCGAGTGTGTTGCTTCGTTCCTTCCGAGGAGCTCTCTCGTGTCGGAGAAGTCGTTGAGGATTGGGTCTCTCTTGAACGCGGCCTAGGCTTTCGAACGTGCACTTTCTTCCCATCACCTTTACTATTGTTATTATTATCATCATTATCTACAAAATACCAAAACCATAGTTCCTCATTTGTGTCACACTACATATCCACATAACATAATTGATATGAAATTAACGGATAGAATATTACGCATATTTTTTTTTTATGTCTATTTTTTCTATTAATATTCAATATTATTAGATCAGAATGTCGTAAGAAAAAAAAAACAGTATGTAAGATAGGTATTAGAGATGAGTATTCAATATTATTGAAATTATAATTTAACGGTATTAGAAATGAGGTAAGATAGGTATTTTATTATAAGATATGATCAAACCTTTGGGCATCTTATTAGTAGAGTTTACTACTTCTCCTGATGAAGTTTCTGATGTTTCTTTAAACTCGGTCATCTGCACAATTTCTCCAATTACAGATTAAGAATACAATCAAATCAAATTGGGTCTTGGTGAAGACAATAAATTAAATGAGAAAAATGAAAAAAATTACCCAGCTTGGTGCATTTGCATTCGCATTTTCACTTCCAATATGTGCCAAATGCTTAACGTCTGTTGGGAACCCAATTTGTATCTCCTTTTCTTCGTCCTCCTCGTCTGCAAAATTATTATTTTCAAATTTATAAGAATTTTGGAAATGTATAGATAACTTTCAATTAAAAAGAAAAACAAAAAAGCCATGCATAAAGTAGTTCGGTGCATGCAATCAATAGAAGATAAATATATATATATATATATTTAATTTGTTTGAGATCGATGATAGAAGATTACACTTACCAAATATTTGGGATATGTATCTAAGTCCTTTAAGGAGGCCTTTCACCTGGCCTTTGACTGTGGTTGACGACGCCATTATATATATATAGAGAGATGAATCGCTTCAAAGGCACCGGTGCTTTCAATCTTCAACGGAACCAGCTACAAACTTCTGAAAGGTAAAAAATAATAAAATAATAAAAAGATCATAAAATTTGTCACCATTTAATCATTTTGCATCAATCCCATTACCAACCAATGTTATTATCATCTCATGAATAAACATTTCACAGAGGCACTCCTCAAAATAACTTGTGCCATTACCAACCAATCATATCATCTCATGACTACGTGACATTCTCTGAATTCTGTTTATCAACTAAGATTTTGATATAGACAATTTCAATTGATAACGAAAACACAGCATGCTGCATGACCTTCATTTCAAACGTTGATTCATTTTTATTTTTATTTTTATAGTAAAAACATATAAAAGAGAGAGAGAGAGAGAGAGAGAGAGAGATAAGAATAGGAGAAAAACACCAAATTAAATGTGGCTACCTCCACAAGAAATGTTGAATCAACCATATGATGACTTTGTTGGCCTTGCCAGTGTTGAAATCACAAACCCGCAAGCATATATCAATGAAGAACAAAAATTCATGACAAAATGGGAGAAAAAGTATATTGCAAGTTTAAAAGTTCTTGGTTGGATGTTTTGGAATGAGAATCCAACCAAACCAACCAAGAAGAGGGAGAGTTCAGGTTAGAAAATGTCAAAAACTGCAGAATTGAAAGCACTGGGTTTTGATCTACCGCCCCCACAATCAGTGGCCAAGGCAAATCAAAACCAGCAACTCAACAGGTTTTTTGATGGGAATCCAGAGTGTAATTTTCCTGTGCATAGGCTATATTTGGGACAAATGTTGTAAACCTTTTTTTAGTCAAAGTGCGAGAAATACGGTCTGAAAAGTATAATTGTATGGCATTTGTGAGTTTGGTGAACCTAAATAAAAAACTTATATTATTACCAAAGACAGGAGAATGAATCATTGGGAGTTTTCAACTATATATATAATAAGGATCAACTTACCTTGCATAAAGTTTTACTGATCTCATTTATATTGGATGGTTTTAATTTATTAGTCATGTAAGTTTTTAAATGTAAGTACTAAGTGGAGTTAACCACTAAAATTAGATGTAAAACTTGTTATTCTTGTAGGAGTATAAGTTAATCCTTTCTGAATTGTTTGGAGTTGTTTGTGTAGAGTCAAAATGAATCCCTCGAGAGGTGAAATATGTCAATCTAGTGGTACTCCTAGTAGCATTAATATGGACTAAGGCTTTGTTGAGTTTCCCTGACATTATGACTGAAAGGGAGGAGTGTGTGAATGGTTACGTGGCTCTACATTTTTGCATAGTAATAACTCATGAATAGAATAAATGATCAGACATATAAAAATGAGGTATTTAGATAGGAGATGTCACTCTCCAAACGTGGAAGAGAGAATGAAGAGTGGGGTACAAGAGTTGCTCCACCAACACCAACCTTTGCTTCTGCCACAAGGTATGTTGTGCCGACTGTCAGTGTACAGTGGGCAGCGGTGCAGGGATCAAGGGAATCTCCTATGATGAGGGCTCATCACAAGATGTTCTCTAAAAAGTTCTAAATGTGAGTTATTAATATTGGATCTAACTTATTGAGCCTAAAAGGACCGATCAGAACATTTTCCTATATTCTTATGCCAAATGCTTACTCATGATATATTTTGAGTATCAACCCATTTTGTACATATACAAATCTATGTAATGGTTTTGGGAGAGAACCTTTATAATGGGTCTAACAGTATTCAAACTGAATTAGTCAACCAATTGATTAACCGATGGATATATCAAAAAAAAAAGAAATTAAACATAATCTTCCATTTTAATTAAAAAAACGCATACTTTCATTTGCCAAAAACCAATTCGTTGTTAATTTAAGTTTCACAATTACGTATAACTGTTTGCTTTATTATTGAAATTTATTATACTAAAATTTATAATTTCAATTTTGGAAACACTATAAAAAAAAAAAAGAAACACACCCCAAAATCCGCAGGTGAAAAAACTGGTTGCAAGTGTACCGTGTTTACAAATGAGATGATAGAAATCTACACGAAAGCATAATTTTGTCATGAGTAAATTCAAATCAAATATCAGTCTGTTTGACCCAAAGAGATTCGAGAAAGAGCGTTCTGGTTCATAGAATCATAGTAACTATTTACAAACGAGGCAAAAGTCAGCAAGTTCAGGGAAATTTCTAATATACTACCGTCTTACCCTATTTTCCATACATCTATCCTATAAAAATTAAACACCTAAGCACACACAGTAAAACGTCAGCGAAGAGGAGAGAGAAAAGTAGAGATAGTCGCTAGCGACAGACTTATTAAATACAGGTGTCCCATTTTGAATGGCAGTAATACCCACCATTAAGTGCTACCGCCGTACTAAAGATGCGCTCCAAGTTCAGATGCACTTTTCTCATAGTTTTGGGTTACTGTGACAAATTTGTTTGGATATTCAAGTGTGATGAAATCTCAAATTGGTTGATAGTAAATTAAATGAAATCTATATAAGTGAAAATACCACCAAATGGTAGTAGCTCAGTTGACGCATGGGAGCTGAGCAGGTGGAATGTGAGAGCATGTGTTCGAACCTCCTCAGTACCACCTTTGGGAGGGGTTTAAAGCCTTAATCCTGGACCCGCCCCGAATCGGACTAGTCGCGAAGCGATGAACCGATGGAATATTTCCAAAAATACCCATGAACCCAATAATGGCTTAAGATTATGAATTGAAACATGATATCAAACACACTTGATGTGATTAATCTAGCTTAACCCCATTTGTAATAATCTCTTGCCACAATCTCCCCCTGACCCGCCTGACAATGATAATAAAGCTCAGTTAACCTCTCGAACTAACTTAATATTTGACTAGACGCAAATTGAGTACTTGAATCTGAAATATTAAGGAGAGTATTCAATGTGAAATTTCACACTAAAATCTCACATTAGTTGGTAATGAGTTAAATGAAATAAGTGAAAGGACAACAGACCCAATACCTTAATATTTTGAATTGCGACATAATATCAAACCCATTTGGTGTGATTGGATGGTCCCTACCACGAGCGCCCTTTTACTAGCCGAACAAAATTCACAAAAAAAATCCTTACAACATAACTTCAAGTATTGACATATTCATTATTCTGACTTGTGACAATATCTCAACTCTATAAATAACAGCATAGGACATTGGGTAAAAATTCTATAGACAAAGCACAATGTGATTCGGCACAAGTTAAACGCATTTCATGTTGTTTTTATCACCGTATAGTTGTAAGGAACAGTCATATTCCTTTTAAAACTGAATAATCACTTTTATATAACCAATTCGCCACATGCGAAACTAGAGTTCAATAAGTTTGTTTCTAGCCAAACCAAATGTACTTATCCAAAGATTCTATACCACCAAGCAGAAAACAAGTAATTTGAGGTACATGATTAAAGTGAATGATTGTTTAGGGGAACATGGAGTTTAAAGACTCAACAAGAAATGAGAGTGAGAACGCAACAGCCACTCATCAGGAGACTTCTGATCATGAATCCATGCTTCATGACGCCTTCATATCATCGAAGCCAAAACGAGCCTGTGCCAAAAGAGCAAGTTTATAAACCTTGATATGGGTCTTTGTCATGGAACTTTTAGGGATTATTATCGGAATGCTATATAATGAGACTATATATATATATATGTGTGTATATATCGTATTCCTTTTTAATTTAATAATAATATACATATTGCTTCCAAAATATGGCTTAACCCAGAACATGATAGTGCACACAGTTCAATGCCCCTTTTCAGGCCATCTATATCAATGCCAGTAATGATCATCAATAAGCTAAAAAATTATCCAAGAAATTTTACCAGAAACTTGTGATTTTCTTCAAGGAGAGGAGAAAAGGTAGTACAAAACTTCTCTATGTCAGCACTGATATCACCAGTGCCTTGTATCACCTCCATGAATTTCTTCCTATCAGGAGCAAGCTTCATCGCCACCTGTAGGTAAAATATTTAATATGTCACTAAAGCAAGTTGGATACCATAAACTACACTAGGCCTCCTAAAATAGATAAAAGTCAATTGAAAAATAAGTAAATAGAAACAGGCGAAAGAAGGAACTAGACTAAGTAGAATAGACATTACTATGTAAGTTGAATAGACATTAATGTAGACTTATAATTGCATTAATTTAAGTTGAATAGACTTTACTGTATAGAACTAGAAGATACGGTTTTAGTTTATTTTAATCAGAATTTGATTGCTTTCCAAGGCTGAGAATATCTTTCAGATCATTTAATCGGGAAGTAACCTGGTACCTTGATATGCTACATCTCTAAATTACTAAAATTTGGATAAGCAAAATAATAACTTGGACAGATGAATGCCTTTCCCACCACATTAGACTGCGAAATATTCATAGGATAGAGAGCAAAGATCGTAGAAAATAAGCAACAGAACGATGCAAATAGTAAACTTAGTGCGTTTCCTATGACAGCTATTTCATGGTCCAAAACATGACATTTGACAGACTTAGGTCAATATGAAGCAAAATTTTACAATAAAAAGGTTCTGATTCTACCAAGAAATCTCAAGATTATATGAAAAGGGGAAAAAAGCATCAAAAGAACATTACAGTGAAGCTTGAACTAGCAAGCCAGCCATGCCACTTCTTTAGAGTCTTGTTATAGGAATCTGTACAGGCTTGTGACATTGACCAATCTTCATGCTCAATTAAGTTTCTGAACAATGCCACCAAGAAATCCATTGCTCTGAAGATTTTAAAGGTTAGAGAAATGAATGTGTCATAAATTAAAATACATGAACCAATTATATAAAAGCAACTAATAACCATTTGCTTAGGTTTCTGCCGCAAAATAAAAAATAGTAAACTACTAGAATTATCACAACACATTTACTGCCCTAACACCTTGAGAAAGGTAAGCTCAGCTAGCAGAAGCTTCATAAGCTCAAAAGAAATTAAAGAAAAAAAAAATCTCTATAATTGAAGCTAGTGAAAGGATCCATCATTGAGCTGAAAGATAATAAAAATATAAATCCTCCCTAACACCTTGAGAAATGAGTTCAGGCTTTTGATAGTTTAGAAGAATGAGCCAGGCTTGGCTTTTGCTGATCCACAACTAGAGTTACTGGAGAATATCATGGCATATTTGGGATGACAAATATCCTTGCAAAATAACCATTCACGCATGTATGCACATATTACTATACTTTATAGTATCTCTATCCATTATGGCCAGTTTGATGTTGCATTTTGGTCGCAAAATTTGGAAAACACGTTTCTTAACATGACTTTTATTATGAGATTTCTTGCTAAAAGTTTTGTGGAATTTTATGCATATCTCGATACCTTTTTTTCCCTAATCTTTACTCTTTTGGTCGTTCATTTACTCATGGACAATTAACTCTGTGCTTGAAACATTATTAATTAAAGAAAGTTTCCTCTAAAATATATTTGGGAATGCCATACCAGTATGAATTACAAGTTAAATGGTAACTGCTTTGCGTTCTTTACCTTGTAAGCCAAAGAAGTCCATTGGTACAACTGGATGATGACTTGGCAGTTTTAGTTTCAACCTCTACTTGCACCAAACTGTACAGGTAGTTGAATCTGGTTGGATTGGAGGAATACTTAGATTCCAATCTCTGCCTTAAAAGTCAACATGGTATAGAATGAGAACATATAGCATTTGAAGCCTTGAACCCAATATTATTAATGTTCAGGTACATAGTCCATACCAAAAGTTGTATAAAAAGTAAAGCATAAGCATATTTATGCAAGCCAGCTACACATGAATTAGAACAAAGAATCAACACCCAACTTACTCTTTGGTATGGTAAAAGAGTATGAGCATAGCATGTCATCTTAAGAAAAGACATATTACATCTAAAGCTGCAAAGCAAGCATATGATGACACATATTTACTAAAAGAATGAGCATATAAGATAAAAACAGGTGACAAAATCATACCGATATGTTACCACCTATGTCAGCTTTAACAAGGGACATAGCAGCTCCGAACTTATCTGCCATATGAAAAGCACTACATCATCTAACCATGGTACAAGTATTCATATTATTGTACATTTGAGGCTTAACCAAGCATTGAACTACAGTAAAAAGGTTATTTAAGTTGTAGAGTTAGATTGTAACATACTACTTTTACAGAATAAAAGATATATATAAGTTTTTTATTTAGAAGCGCTCCTGATCCTCCTGTTTTCTACCCCTTTTAATCTTAATGAGATTTTTGCTTATAAATAAAAAAAGTTATTCACTTAAATAAAAAAGACACAAGGGGGCAAACTGGAGTAGTGGTAAAATTGTTCGTTCAAGACTGAAAGGTCATGGGTTCGAATCCAGGAAACAGTCTCTTTGCAATTATGCAAGGGTAAGGCTGCGTACAAGGATTGTCTCCACTCCACACTCGCTAGTCGGGTTAAACGAGGAGTGATTTTTAAGGGGGCGAACCAGAGCAGTGGTAAAGTTGTTCTTTCATGATTGAAAGGTCATGGGTTCGAATCCAGAAAACAACCTCTTTGCAATTATGCAAGGATAAGGCTGCGTACAAGGATTAACTCCATCCCACACTCGCTAGTCGGGTTTAACGGGGAGTGATTTTTTTTTTTTACTTAAATAACAAAGACACATGTGTCAAAAGCAGTCTAGACAATTTCAACATTTTGCTAAGGGATAAAAAGGTCACAAATTTGGAAATGCAGTAATAATGCATATACAATTCCATACTATGATTAAATAACCAAACTTAAACAGTAAAACCCACTACAAGTTCATCCGAGGAACCTGACATCACATAATGCAAATACATTAGGCACACATAAAGAGGATGGAGGTAAAGGAGCAGACTCAATAAAGATACAAAGGTCTTTTAAGTAGCAAATAACAGTTATTCAGGTTAGAGGTTGCACGGACTTGATTTTGAATATTAGATTAAAAGTTATGCTCCACCGATATAATCCCTATTGAGTCATAAGTGTCTTATCTACGATTTTAGGCCATGCTAATTACAATTAGGTTTGTAAAACACATGTTGCCCCCAACTAGATATTTTCAGTAACTTCTCTCATAAAAGGAGAGAGATATGAACCTTCTCTCATAAAAGTAAATAGATATGAAAAAATGAAGAAAAATATCTTAAAGCTGAATGCTAAATCATACTAAGAGCTTCATGTAATAAAAATACCAAATTATTTTGATGATCTAATATAAACTACCTTTTTTCCAATTTAAATGTGGATTATTTTTTATTGAGATGGAGAGAAGCAAGGAGCCATGAGAACTGAAGCCCACTATGGAAAAAATGACATGCGTGCATCTTATCTTATTCAATGCAAAGAGAGAAAAATCCATTGAGATCTAACAAATATAATATTGTTTAACCTACTGCAGATTATTCAAAAGGACCATTGGATGGTCCCCTCACAAAACAAAACACTGCAAACAAACCGAAGAGAGCACATTGAAAAATGTCCAAATAACATGTTTGCCTTTCTTTTATCATTGTCTTAAGACAATAACAAAGTAAGGGACCAAGAGCATGTACCTATAACAGGCAGTATATGCTTGCACGCATCCAAGAAAGGCTGAGACAGAATTTCTCCTTGTTCAGACTTTACAAGCTTCAGTCCTTCCAATGCAGGAGTGAAAACAGTCCCCTCCATTTTTGTACTTTGCTGCCCATAACATTGTCATAACCCAAAAAATACATAAGTAGAAGTTTAACAGAGATCAAATTGATATATTTAAGCCACCACTATCAAATTAAACAAATATGTCCTTTTTCCTTTTAATAGCTGAAATTTTCAGAATGTGAAATCAGGGGAAGGAAAATACAGAACTTTCATAGGTGGCATGCAAGCAGACTTTCAATTGAAATCTGGATTCAATTAAGGTGAATACTGTGGGAAATATCCAAAAACCATTAAAGGATGCAAAAGAAGCAAATTTAAAGTAAACTGCACTAACAACACATCAAAAATTTAAAATGAAGGCAATTACTTGTCGTGAGTAGTCTCTATTTTCCCTAATGCTTATGGAGGTGGAAAGTTCAGGGATCAGATCAAAGAACACAGATGAACAAGAATTTGAGCTAGTTAAAATTAAAAAAAATAAAATAAAAATTACTGAACCAAGGTATGGAATAAAAATGTCAGATCTCTTTCACTAGCGGCGAGAATAAACCCAGTAACTGAATTGAGTTGAGAAGCATGCCTATCAACTAATTTTCCAAAATTTCACAAACTTTCGATGTTAGTTTTCTCCGGAAACAAAAAAAAACAAAAAACAAATATTGATCCATGAACAGGAAGAAACAATCAATTACAATTGAGATAGACATACATACATGTAACAAAAGCTTGAACGAGGAAGACCACGGTGATCTGAGACTGAGAAAAATTGCAGGCGTAAAACAAAATTTATAGGCAAATGTTTTTTCATTTTTATTTTTATTTTTATTAACTTTTTTCTTTTTTCTGCTTGTGTTTTTTTTTGGTTGTGATGGCGATTTGGGAGAGAGCAATTGGGGGATATCAAAGGTGACGTGGAATTTTCAATTTGTAATTTTAATTTCACTATCTTAAAATTTAAATAAAAAAATAATTAAATTTATAATATTTGTTCTCTCTCTTCATTTAAATAAAAAATTGATTGTAACCTCTTTTCCTCCATTCCTCGATTTCGTGCTCAGTCAGATCAATTACAGAACGTGCACGAATGATTCCAACTCGAATTTTGAAGGAAAAAATGTTTATCCTTTTAAATGACACAATTTATATCCTTTCACTCTTATAAAGAGGTGAGACCCACATCTTTATTTTTTTTGTCAACTCTCTCTTCTTTTATCTATCTCTTTCTCTCTTTTAAAATGACACAACTTTACCTCCTTTAAAATGATATACACTTTACCCAGTTTCAAATACAAAAAGCTGTTTTAGTTACAAATAAAAAAAATATGAAAAAAATGTTTGTCATTTTAAATAATAGAAAATTATGTCATTTTAAGAGCGATACAGACACAGAAAATTTGAATTTTAAATTAAAAAAACCACTCACTTTCTCTCTCCCATAATTTCCATTTTTCTGTATCTATCTCTCTCCTAAAATGATATAACTTATGTTATTTAAAATAACAAACACCAAATCCAAAAAATATTTATATTTTTAAAGAAAATTGTTATAGACCACTTGAGTGGTTTTCATTTCTTATCTTACATCATATATCTTACTCCATCACTCTCCCTTAAACAAATAACCATCCACTAAATATTGCATGATACCATTGAGTCACCATCGGACTTAATACAAAATCTACTTTAACAATTGAGTCAGTTATCAAATATTGAAACTCCCTCAGTGAAAGAATAATTAGCGTGAAGTTAGAGATGAAAAAAAATAATCTTTTTACATAGAACTATGTCTGCGTATGTAAGCAAAAGAGAAGGATTCTTACAAGTGAGTTTCAGTTTCGACTGTGAGTAATGTAAACTAATATTTAAAAATGGATATTGTCATGTTAAATTTTTATCAGAAAAAATTATGTAAAAAATAAATAAATATAAATGTCTTAAATGAAGTTTTATAAATTATAATAACTTGCTACTTATTTAATAATTTTATATTTTGTCTAAATTGTTGTTTGAAAATGTAAAAATTCCGCATGAAACAATTCATTTTCATTTGGCTTTTTTACTTTTTCAAACAACAATTTAGAAAATGAAACAATTCATTTTTGTTCAATTGGCTTAGCCGCGATTAGCTAGGTCTCAGGACGAATCCTTACCAATGAAGTGAGAAAGGTTCAATACTTGCATTGCAATTGTCCATTTGGGAAGGGGTAAATATTGCCAACAACACCAACCCTCAAGTGATTGCACACTTTGCCACCATTTTATTTTCAGAAACAATTCATTTTCACTTAACATCGTTTAGAAACTTTTGATAAAATAATGTTTTTACTTTTGTGGATTTCTTCCGGTTTATTGATTAATCCTCTCCAGTTGATTCATGTGTTTAATAATAATAATATTTTTTTTGGGTACAAATAAAAAAAGACATTTAATGTGATAAATATGTGCATAAATCTTGTAAGAATAACATAAGACATTACAAAACCTTTGTTATCTTATATAAGGAATTTAGATTTGTTAAATATAATCACTAAACACATGAATAAATTGTATGATTTATTTTATCTTAATCATTAATATTGTGTTTAAGTTCTGAATGTGAAAACTGTCTTATTTTAAGCATGTTCAATACACAAAATAATAATTTCTTAAAATGAGATATGATTTATTTTAATTTAAAAAAACAATGATTATTTCAGCTCCATTACAAACCCAGGCCTGATGTGGCCCATGAAAACTTGGATTCCTTACTTTTACAAGCCCAGCCCAATATAAACCGTGATTCTTTACAAAATTAATAGAAGTTGAAGGGTACAAAACCCTAATTGTTACGTATTCACGTTCTCGTTGTGCCTCTCTGCATTGCATAGCAGAAAATGGTGACTCCTCTTTCTTTGTCTTTCTCACTCTCTTATCTCCATGTACTTGTTTTCCTTCTCTGTGGTATATTCGATTGTAATGAAACTTTGTGTTCCTTGTTCATCCTTTCAAGAGGTACGTTGAGATCGGGAGGGTGGCTCTGATCAACTACGGCAAGGAATATGGTAAGCTCGTGGTCATCGTCGACGTCATTGACCAAAACAGAGTAAACCCTAAACCCAAAGTTCTCATCTTTCCTTGCATTGATGCATGCCCATTTGCTTGATTTCTTAGAAACTCTTGTGGGTTTGTTTACAGGCTCTTGTTGATGCCCCTGATATGGTGAGCTCCCAAGTGAATTTCAAGAGGCTTTCACTCACTGACATCAAGATTGACATTAAGAGGGTCCCCAAAAAGAAAGATCTTGTTAAAGCCATGGAGGCTGCAGGTTTAATTTTCTAACTATTATTATTATTATTAGTTCTTAATTTGTTTTATTAAAAGTTAATCAGTTTTTTTTTCTTGTTAATAAGCAGATGTTAAGAACAAGTGGGAGAACAGCTCCTGGGGAAGAAAACTCATTGTCAAAAAGAGAAGGGCGTCTCTCAATGATCTTGATAGGTTTAAGTTAATGTTGACAAAGATCAAGGTATATATATATTTTTTTGAACATAACATTTTTCTTTTCTGATGTTAGTGCTTTGTACCCTTTTTTGTTGCACATGGTGGAATGCTTAAATTAGTTTATGAAGCAAGTCTTTTTCTTTTCTTCTTTTCTTTTTTGTCAGTGTATGTTTTGGTTTTGTTCATGCTAATATTTGGATTTTTAATTTGTGGTGCAGAGGGCAGCTATTGTTAGGCAAGAGCTTGCAAAGCTGAAAAAAAGCGCATAATAGGCATTACTTTATGATACAAATGTTCAAATTTTGCTACGAGTTTCATTCCATTTAGTACACCTTGATAGTTTTGAGTTTTTCAGTATCATTGAGACGCTTAGTAAAATGTTTCATGTCAAAAGAGTTTTATGTTATTAGGGGGTTGATGTCAGTACTCTCAGTTTCCCCACTGTTGCTTTTTCTTGCAGATGTTTGGTTATTGGTATTTAAGATAAACTACTATAACTCTCAAGCTGCAAGTGAGAGCGGCAACATCTTTTATATTTTTCGTAGTTTTATTTTTGTTAGGTTTGCCCTCTGATTGGATTCGTTGATTTGGATTCGTTCTGTTTTGAGTTATAATATACTTTTTCAATTGATGACTTCATTTGCTTAGCCTTGGTATAACGGGTAATCATGCTTTGCTATGCACCATGAAGATGTGCTCTGCGGTTAATTTAGCCTGTTGGCAGTGTGTGATTTTCTATGAAATTGAATTTCTTGATCCATCCAATAGTAGTACGAACATACGATTCAGAATGTATGTGCCTGGAACTGAATATGTAGTTTGCGGATAGGCTTTATCGTTTGTTGTAAGTTTAGCCAACTATATTATTTTGTCGAACTTGTAATTAGAAACGAACTACATGGATGCTTATAGGCCTGTAGCCTTAAGTTGTGCATATGTTAATTAAGCATGCGGTTTCCATTATTTCCTGCACATCTTAATTGTTTATTTCTCAAGCTTAGCGTACAAAGTTTAACATTTGTTGGATGTGATGGATGCGAGATATGCTTATGATTATGTGGCCCTGGAAAGACACAACTTTGGTAAAGAGTATGGAGCATGGAGTGCTTGTAATCAAGTGAGCTAGTAGTGTTCATAAAATTAATGGCCAAAAAAGTAATACTCATGAAAATGTTCGATTCTCAGCGCTAAGGTGATGGTGTAGACACCACCCAAATGAAGACATTGCATTCTTGTCATATATCCATCGCTTATTTTTTTTAATAGAAATGTTTTAAATCTATTTTTTTTATATACACAAAGTACAAACAAACGCATATAACATAAAATATCGAAACACAAAACAAAGTACACAGGTGAAGTGTTTTTTTATGAAAACACAATCACCTAACGAGTACAAACATGTTTTGGGCAATGGACTGAGTCATCGGTTAAGGACCCGTTTGTATAAGCATTTGAAAAAAAGAATTTTTAAAGAGTTGCTTTTCTTATAAGATATTTTTTAAAAGATTCGTTTTTTCTATAGTCAATATAGATAATTTATTTACATTGGGTTCAAAATGATATCGTTTTGAAGCGGAAATCAAAGTATTTTTGTAATTGTAATTTGTTCCAGGGTTATAATAGTTTTTTTTATGGGAGGAGTTATATTTACAACTAAATAGCTTACAAACTCTTACAACCATATCTTAACCGTTGATTTTTGTCAATTAACGGTTGTCATTTATTGTGAATTAATTATTAATTAATAAATTTGATTTGCGAAAATCTTAACCGTTGATTAACGGAAATCAATGGTTAAGATATGGTTGTAAGAAGTTGTAAACGAAAATAGGTTGTAAATATAACCTTCTCCTTTTTTATTATAATTTTTTAATTTTTCAACCTGAAACGACGTCGTTTCGGAAGTGAATATAGATAACTTATCTACATTCACCGTAGAAATATTAAAGCCTTTTGTAAAAGTCCAAATTATCTTGTGTTTGGATGTAATATTTAAAAAGTGCTTTTAGGAGCTCTTTGGTAGGAGACTTTGTCCTAAATAGCTAGGCAAATTAGATAGTGATTTGAAGATGACAATGTTTGGTAAAAGATTGAAAAAAAAATAGCTAAGAAAATTGGTTGCCTAGGCAACATAATTTATGTGAAAAATTGCAAGCAAGACACTGCTAGATGACCATATTGTAGGTGGTAATTTCTATTTACCCAGTAAAGAACAAATTTACTTTGAAAATTTAATTAATTTTTTCGGTAATATTTCACCCTATCAAACAATTTTTTTTCAACTTTACAAATAAATTTACTTTCGCACCATTTTCTCAGTAATTGTATTTATCTGGTTAAATTTTTTTTCTCCTGTACCAAACGTAAAGTAAAAATATTATTTGAATGTTAAAATAAAAAAACACTTTTTAAATATAAAATGCATGTTCTACCCTTGTGCTGATCTTCTTTTCCTGTGTATGAGAGATGATTTTTTTTGTTTTTTTTTCATTTTTGTCTGGAGAAAATCCAAAAGAAAGTAAAGTTGAAGAGATAATTCAGCTTCTTTGAAAAGAGTTTTTTTTTTCCCCCAAAGATGAAAACTTGATTGGGAAAATGATCATTTCTTGTTCAAGCGAGCTACCTCACTGTTGTTAGGGAAGAAACCCATGAATCTACTAGCGGAGTTCTGGTAAGCATACATGAAACCACCCATGACTCGAATCAAACCCCCAATCACCATAGTAGGTCCCTTGATTCCAGGCTTAATCCTTAACAATACAAAATTCCCAATTTTAAAAAACTCAATAAACGCCAGAGATGGTCACTAATTGAAGATAATCGAGGGTGTTGAAGTTAGCGACCACTTTGGTGAATGCAGGGTTACGATCAATCACAGGGTACTCTGGTTTCGTCAAGGGAGTGATTTCATTATTCATCTTTCCTTTCTATCAACAATTGCGTTTATGGTAACGAAAGAGAAGAAGGGATAATCGAGGTTTCAAATTTTGGCTCTTGCTTCTCCATTTTCCAAAAGCTAAAATTTTTAGCGTCAAATTTTAACTTTTTTATTAGCTTTTGCTTTTTTTAGAAACCCACGTCCAAACAATTCAAAAGCACTTTTTTTTAATAAAAAAGTAGCTTTTCAAGATGTAATAACCCATCAAAACACACACTAATAAACTAGCCAAGTCAATTAGATTGATACCATACCAGTTCTATTCGATGTCCGATTGAACAATTAGGAGACGAGTTGAAGGCAAGTTTTATAAATACGTTACATTAATGTTAAAATATCACGAGAACAGAGGGGAGTAGGTCACTAGGTGACACATAAACTTTATACTTCATTCGTAAGCCTAAGTTGACTTAGGTCAACAGTAATTTAACTACAAACAAAAAACAGGTCGGTTGTTTTCTACAATTTTATGAAGAGAATGCTTTGTAATATAGAAATTTCAGAAAAAAAAATCAGCTTTGGAGTCGAAAGTCTGAAATATTTTTATTTGAAGTGATAAAAGTAAAACCAAAGGCAATTAGTACTTTTTTTCCAGGTACATTAAAGCTTGGATAAGATGTAAAGTTGGAGTATGAATAAAAAAATAAATAATTTAAGGGCACATTAAATTACATTGATTTACGCTTACACAAAGTTCCCCATTTTTCTGAAGGGCACATCCAAACTACGCAACCAACTCAAAAAAATAAATAATTATAATAAAACCGAACTAATATTAAAGTTTAAATAATGTAAACCAATTCACATTCAAGATTTAGAAGCACCTTGATGAAGTAACCAAAGGCCAATAATCTTGATGAGCCATGTGTCGTTTCTCCATGGAATTTTTTTCCGTCCTTTGCCGATCTCAAATATTTTGTTATTTTTTCCTTTCAAATTATTGCTCTTTGTGAGATCCCCTTAGCTTTTCTAGCTTTGCTCAGAATAAAAAGGGAATTTACCTTGTTGCAGATTGAAAAGATATTTTAATTTTACCAAAAAAATAAAAAAATACAAAAAAATTTAGTGAGATTACATAATGGTATCTCACCAGGATCAAGGAAAATCCTCCGATCTCTTTGAGAATTTTTGAAAAAAATTACATATCACTCGTTAATAAAGTTCTCACATCGGCTAATGAGGTTTGAAATCACGCCCTTGTAGCATATGGATCAAACCCTTAACCAACTGTGACCCTTAAAAAAGATATTTTAATACATAGTCAACCTTTCCGTTTTGTTTGTAACAGTTAGAAGTTCAATGTAAATCATAATTATAAATCCTATAATATATACTAACCAAAACAGAAATATATAAAATAAGAAACAAGTCAACCAAGTCTTCTCTTGATAGTTGATAACTGATGGTGGATACTACACTTACCAACTTAAGAATATTCCATACAAGGGAAAAGAAAAAACCTCTAAATTCTGAGTTGTCAGTTACTGGTAGGAACTAGGATTATTTGGTATGTTCACAATTCCAGTTTTTTTTTTAGTTCAAAAAATAGAGCTTGACCGTTACTTCTTGTTCAAAATTTCCTCCTAATTGGCAATTAAAGCTATTTAATTTTTTCAATTGAGCATTCTCCACTCAACACCTTAGTGGCCTTTGCCTGCTGTGCACAAATTTTCAACCCATTAAAAGCAATTTTTTTTAAAAATGGTCCAATCCCATTTGTTACTCAACACCTCTACTTAATATATATAATATATATACACCAAAAGAATTAAGGTCCCTTTTATTTTCTATCTGTAAAACGTGATTTACTAACTTTTCTTATCACCATCTCATGTAAATGTAAGGTTTTCTCAGAAAGTCTGATCAAAGCAATAGGGAAAAACATGGGATTCAGATATCTTCATCTCAAGCTCAAGGTAAGCCGCCAATGTTCTTTCCCCATTTCCCTGTTACATTGAGATTCTATGGAATTCATGAGAAACAGATTAATGGATATTTGAGTTCTGTTATAGTTCTGCATAATAGACCAAATGCAAAGGAAATAAACAAAAAAATGGTCTTGAATTTTTTATTTTTATTTTTCTCTTGATGTTTCAAAATGCTGAATCATAGCAAGAATTGGTCATTTAGAGCAAGAGCTAATCTTTCCACTGAGTTGAGCAGGTACTCCGGCTGAAACGGTTTTTGCTAGGACATGGAAGAAGAAAGAGAAAGAACATGCCGCCGGCAAAGAAGCCTTCATGGATGATGCCAATAAGTCATGGTTATCATGTTATGGAGCATCATATGATCAGAGATGGTTCTGATGACTCAGACTTTGATTCAGTTGTGGTACAGAGAGAGCAAATGGATCACACAGAATTGTGGTATTTTGGAATCTTTGATGCATTCATTGGAGACGGGGTTACCAAGTACATGCAGTCCCATTTCTTTGACAAGAAGCTTCAAGAGGTTATTGATCAGTAGTTCATTTTTCTCCCATATACTCTCTATTTTGTTGAACAAAAATGGAGCATTTTGAGAAAAAAAAAAAAAAAAAAAACTTTTAATTAGTTAGTAAATTATAACTGATTTGGAATAAAGGTGTTGTTGATGTTGATGTTGATGCTGATATATGAGTTAGTACATTAGGCTGTATTAAAAATGCTTTTGTCAAACCCTGCTTCATCCAAATATTGGTTAATTTGTCTTGAAAGATTCTTTAAAAAAGAATTATTATTTATTACTTCTTAGTCTCCATTTCGGAATGGTTTAAAAAAACATGTAATACAAGTTGAATATATTCCACCAATCCATGTTTTATTTCTTCTATTATTCTCAACATAATCTTGACATCACTTGTCAAAGAGAGGTCAAGATTGAGTTGCATTATTCATAAATTCCCTCTTTTCTGATGTTTTAATCATATGTTAGTCTCATATAAGGAGAAAAAGCAAAGAAATGCTGAAGAGAGCTTACCTTGGTGTAAGGGCAAAGATCAGAGAGGAACACAAGTCAGAGGAGACATGCAAAATGGGTTCAGCATCTGTTATGGTGATCAATGGGGAAAAACTTGTAATAGCTAACATGGGAGATTACAGAACTGTTGTGTGCAGAGATGGTATAGCTCATCAGACAACTAGCACATACCAACAATCAGCCAAAAGACATTGGTCTAGCAGACTCTTTGCAGGTATATATATAAATCTTTAATCTCTTTCTTGTATGAAAGAGCCAGTTGTTTAATACAACAAAATGATAGAGAAAGAAACCACAATATATGTTGTGGCAGCTTGCTTCTTTTGTTCATCAATAGCACATCTTTTTTATTCATACATCTCATAATGTGTGCTATATACATTTATGTCTTGACAAAGTACACATACTAGCTTGTGGATCAGGAAATGTAGCTGGTACAAGGCGTTCTAGAGGCTCAGAACTTGTCATCAGAGATGAAAGTATTGATTCTGATACTGAATTTTTGATATTAGCAAGCAATGGCATATGGGAGGTAAGCTGCAATGTAAACCACAATTTCATAATCCAATTTAGTTTTTTGTTGCCTCAACCCTCTCAAAACATATAGATACGACGCCCATATTCCTTCAATTAAATCAATCATCAAAGGAAATATCATATTGCTTACTAATGTGAGATTTTAAACATAAAAAGAGTCCTCAGTACTTAATTACTAAAGTCTTTCTTGAAAGAAGAAAAAAAAAAAAAAAAAACTAATAGCAAGTGAATCTCCACATATGTGTAGGTAATGAAGAGCCAAGAGGCTGTGAATCTGATCAGTCACATAGAGGATCCACAAGAAGCAGCTGAATGCTTGGCAAAGGAAGCTTTAATGAGGATGAGCAAAAGCAGCATCTCATGCTTAATCATTCGATTTGACTGAAGCCTCACCATATGCAATCCTAATGGCCATAAAGATTTACCCTTATTATAGAATGCACTACATTACCAAAGCTCCTTACAGCTTTCACCCTTTATTATACTGCTATAGATCATCGTCATCCTATTTTTCATGGTCCAGCTTCATCATTACACATCTCAATTTACTTGCAACAATTTTAGAACAGAAATTAGTTATAATGGATATTTTGGAATAGATGCAAGATTAAAACCTTTCTCCCTCCGTTTACTTTGGTTTATTGAAGTAATTATATTTAATTAAATTATGATTTGACAAATACAATTTATTTATTTATTTTTTTAAATAATGGAAAGTAAAGAATAGGAAGTGTGTCAACCTTTGGAATAGGAAACTTATCATCCTGCAAAAAATGATTTAGAGACCTATAGTCAATGACTAATCTTTTCTTGCCTCGAATTTTTTCTGACCTTTTCTCCACATAAAAGGCTTGACATGCCCATGGAGATTTGGACCAATATTAATTTTTATGCCACCTTCACAAATTTCACTTTTCTTTCTTTTTCTCTCTCTCGTTTTTTTCTTCCCCATCAACAATCCTTGTATGGTTTGTGTGTTGTCGTTGTTTTGAAAATTTGTAAAAAATTCTTTCTTTACAAAATTAAAGCAATCTAAGACATAGGATAGAAATAAGGCAGTCTTTTGAGGGCTTTTAACCTGACTTGACCTATTTAGTAAATAAGTGAGATTTCAAGCCTTTTAAAAAGTCATTTAAGTTTGATGGATCAACCTACTAAAGCAAATATAAATAATATAAATTCATTGTTGTTATTATGATTATTTTACTAAATTTTATTACAATGTCTTGGAATTATATATTTATTTGCCTACATAAAGATTCAAACTCATTAGTCTATTTAGAAATTAATTTATTCATTAACTTTATTACAAAGTAAACTTTTTTTAAATAGGCTTTCAAGCCAAGGCCAAATCAAGCCTTAAAAAAATTGTCTACATTAGATAAATAAGCCAAGTACCTACCCTTAAGTTTGAAATTATACAAGACAGACCCGTTTCGGTAAAACACTAAAACTTGGTCTGGCCTCACATGTTGTCATCCCTACATATCAATGTGAATAACAGCCATATCCGAAAAATGGCGACTTAAAAAATAAATAAAATAAAATAAAATCTTGTGAGTGGTTAAAAAAAAAGTGGAATTATGTTTTACAAAAAATGTTAGATCCAAAACAAGTTGCTCAAGTCTCATCGGATATAATAATTCAATCATCATCCCAGTTCCAAAAGTGAATGCTGTAGAGATCCTCCTTAATCCAGAGATATAAATCAGAAGAGAGTAAAATATACAAATTACTTTGGCAAATGAACCACAAAACATGAATATACAAAGACCAATTTCATAGCAATGCATTACCCAGATATCTTATCCAGCTAGACAATAACTCATGGACACTAGAGGGGAAAAAAATGAAAAGAATCAAAGTGAAGAGTCTTCAAGCTTGTCACTGCATCAACCTTACCAATAACAGCATCCACTAAGCCATCATAATCTTCTTTTCACTATTCTTGCCTCGAAATGGTGATAACAAGGAGAAAGAGCGAGAGGCTGCACAACAAAACGTTTACCATGTACATATTTCAGAATAAGAACGTAGATGATAATGTTAGCAAAGAGGGTAGGGATAAATGAACATGCACTGAGTGCTTACACTTATGTTGAGTTGTGCTGGCTGTGGGAGTTTCATCTTGAGCGATCAAATTCTTCAAAGTATGAACTGAAGATGACATGGGAAATATGATGGTCAGTTTAAGTACATATATGTCATGCATGAAATTGAATATGGCGGAGTTCTTCAAAACAATCTGTCGACAACTTAATTGATCTTCAAACATTTGACACTACAAAGGCAATAATGAAAAGGAACAAACACGTACATATGAAAAATCCACTAAGATCTAGCTATGCTCTAAAGCACAGGCTATAGTAAAAATACACGACTTACCAAGCCATCAGCCATCAGTTATTAGTACATGATTGAATAGTCTAGGTTATTGACTTTTCAATTACTATCCAAACTCAATGTACGCTTTGTAGTTCTAAGAAACCAAAGTCATTCCTGAATTAACGGCTGCAGGTCAGTGGAGTCAACACTACAGAGGCAAGTATACCTTAAGAGTTATAGAGAAATCAAATTCATTTCTGAGTGATGGGATACAAGTGAAGTGAACACAGGATCATTATTCCATGACAGGAAACGGGAACAATATTGATGTACCCCAAATACAACACAGTTTAGGTAAGTGCATATGTAAGAAGATACTTTAATTGTATAATTATTCAAAAAGTGGAATAATTTTATGAGATGTTACACTGTATGTCATAATCTTGAATGTTCAAAACCATAGCTTAGTTCTGTTCACAAAAGCTCACAAAAAATCTTTTTTTAATGTATAGCACCTTTAAATGGCTAACAAAGAAGGAAAAAGAGTGTATGCGTGGGTGTTGAGTTTTGTGCGTGTAGTCCCTAAACTCATTTAAGTATTTGTCAGCTTTGACCTAATAATGGATTGGACCTCAGCCCTAGCAGTTTTTTCATAGAAAATGTGAAAGTTGCGTACTTGGTGGATCATTGTATCATCATTCAACTCAATGATTACTAAAATTGAGGTCCTAGATGTGGCAGTGTACCATATATCAGAAAGTTTTCCAGGGACATAATCGCTGGATACTAATTTATTATGCTGATGCCCATAAGGAGCACATTACCTTCGTTAGAGGAATCGTTAGTTCCAACCTCATCTGCCTCAGAACCATCAATGCTGACATTATGTGATTCCATGTTGCCACCAGCAGTAGCTGAGCTATGACTCTTTTTTCCAAACTTTAGCAGTCGTCTAAACCCTTTTGATGATTCCTTTACCTGAGGCTTCTCAATTGCTTCAGGAATCTTCTCAAGCGTTGAGTTCCTAGTGTCAGACACGTGTGCTTTAACAGTCTCCACACCAATTGCTGCAGTCTCTAAACTTGTGGGGGCTGATTTACCATACTCACTATTTCTTGTACTAGGATCTTCCATAGAAGAAACTCGAGCATATGGAGCATGATATGTCTCCGTAATGCAAACGCTGGATGATTTTGAAGGTTCTTTCCCTGTATAATCCATTATGACCTGATTTTGGAAGAGATATTATATGCAAAATTAGCTGATGCACCAAGAAATTATCCCATCCATGAAGAATTTGGATAAACAATATGAGCATGTGTCATGAACCATCTCTTTCGAAAGCTTAAGCTTTTTTAATGAAGACACATGAATGATTTTATATTATATCTCTTAACATGTCCCACAAGCAAGATTCCTGAGGACTTGAAGCATGGACAAACATGTCCACCTAGTGCTGAATTTCAACTTTCTATTAGAAGAATGGGGCAACAAGGATCGAACTCTAAAACACTTAGTCATAGATGTTTAGATACCGTGTCTTGAACAAATTCCCCCTAAAACTTATGTTGTTAGGTAAAGAAACATGAATAATTTAATATTAAAATCAAATTAAAATTTCTTGCCCAAACAGTAAAAGGTCTAAAATAAAACATCATTTCGGAAATTCAAAAATCAAATATTAGCAAATTTCTAATTATCATAGAACTGAACAAAGACTTCTCTTCCACACATAATAACTGAATTGTATAATAATGTGTGGAAAAACAGAAACTTGTAGAAAGTATATGGCAGGACCAAATGATGAGCTTGGCGCATTGACGATATGTGACCTAGTGGCCACTACTCACCGGTTCTACTAGTGGAAACAACCTCTCAACTAGCGCGAGTAAGGTTGCATACATTTGACCCTCCCAAGAACTGATAATGGTAGGAACCTTGTGCCCTGGGCCATCCTTATATGGTGGGACCAAAATTTAGCAGTATAATACTATTTCCACAATTTACAATAAGCATGAACAATTGCAGGTACATCCTTATGCTTAGTGAAGCATGGATTATAGGAAACATAATATATTAGGTAATTGGTACAGTTTTCAAGTCTCATACAATAACATTGATGGAATATAGATGGCAGGATAAGGTGATTGCAATACTTATATTTACTGTAATTTATGAGAACATTTGTCCTCACTCACACTATCATGTTTGCATAAAAGTTTTTGAAGCATGTTACCTTTACAAGAGTACGAACTAACAAGGCAGTTAAACTATTTATCAAAGCTACTTTAAGTTATGAATACATACCTCGGTAGATATGGGTTGCAGGTGTGATTGGCTCTCTGAGGTTTCTTTATCTATTATATCCATGCTTAATGGTGAAATAGGAGCACGAATAGCAACATAATTTGCTGCTGTCTCAGTTTTCTCTGTCACTTCATCATTATCATAATGTTTCTTTGGTATCCCAAACTTTTCTTCTGGCTTGCGAATAGCAGGGGCATACGGTTTCTCACACTCAAGCATCACAACAGTCTTCTCAACTACAGGATTGTCATCTCCATCATCATTGGATGAAGTTCCCATTTCATTTTTCTTCAGTATGGTACCATCTGAATTCATAGAAGACTTGTTATCATTCAACTTCTGTGTCTTCTCTTTGACTGATGCCCTGTTATGTACAATCTCACTTGCTTTAGGTGTTCTCACTTTTAGTTCTGGAAGGGCTGCTGTCCTGCTTTTATCATGACTCACAATAGCAGAAATCTTTTTGCTCTCGGGTCCATCAGCTGCCTTAGTCTTGGATATTGTCCTGGTGCCATTTGGTTTAACTGAGGAAGTCTGACGAATGGTACTCATCTTAGGTTCTGACAATCTTCTAATCCGTGCCATTGATGCCTTAGAATCAGTTGTACTATCACCCTTCTCTAGCTTAGATTCAGGCAAAGAAGAAACTGACCGGCTTAATTTGCTATCATCCAAGTGACTTTTAGTATTCAATCTGCTGGTTTTTGAGGCTTTTAAAGAATCATTAGATCCAACAGAAACAGTTTTGATGGGGAATCTTTGAAGGGGTGAGGATGGTCCTGGTTCTGAATCACTAAATTTTGAACCTTTATGAAAGCTTGGAGAAAGTTTTGTTGGAAATTGTTTCTTGGTTAGCTGTGAGGGCACTGGCGACTGCATAGTGATTGAGCTACTCTTGGAAGCAATCCTCTTTTGCCTCTCCATCTTTAAAGCTTCTAGGCGTTTTTTCTCTTCCTCTTCCTAGTTATTATAAATGAAAGGAAATAAAGTGTTGAATAAAAGATGAAGGGCCTTCAAGATATGAATCTTCAATTAATATAAATGTACATGCACTAAAAACTACGTCAAATTGCAATATACAAGGTCACTGATCTTGACTAAATGTTTCACATTCATTTTAAGCTAATTAATTGTATTAAGAAGGGATGGGAGCTATGGGAATAGAAGTGAGTACCTTCTCTTTCTTCATTTTCTGGAGATCAGCTTTGTAATTTCGCAACTTCTCAGCACGTGCCCGTGCTTCATCCAAAGGACTAAGTTTAGAAGTCTTCCCTCTCCTTATAGGCCCAACAGACTTTGTTTTATCAGCACTCTTTGGAGTTACTTTTGATTTTGGCTCCTTATCTAACCTCTTAGTTCCTGGTTTGGTGTCAGCCAATACCTTTTTGTTCTTATCTTGTAAAACACCACCAGCCTGGGCCTGCATTTCATAGTCTAAAGCAGGGTCATAACTCATTGACCCCCTTTCAGCTCCTCGTTCAGGCATCATGCTCAAGTCATCTGGCAGATAATTGATACGGTTTGTCTCATAAGAAGATTTTTCTTCCTTTTGATGCAACATTGGGAATTCAGAGTCCATGTCAATAGCATTTCTTTCAACATTTCCTGCCTCATTGACTTGGATTGATCTATACTCTAATATGTAGGAATCATCATTCATATCATGAGACAACTTCCTATCCACATTATTGTTTGAATAACCAGGTCCACTGGCAGTTTCCATATATGAGGAAGGATATGAATTACCAAACTGACTTTCTTGTTTAGGAATGATGAAATCATCACTGGCAGCCCTCCTATAACCACCCCTTCTTCCGTTTACCTCTATAGATTGTACATCATCTGCAGACCTTCCATCACCAGACTGCCCTGCCCTTCCAGATAACAATAAAGCATCATTGGATGCCTTAGGCATGTGGGTCAACCCGTTGCTAATGCTATGCATATCAATAGTGCAATTCCCTTGAACTTCATGCATATCCCTCTCACTAAAAACTAAAGGATCATTGACTGCAATGTGTTTTTTTCTTCTCATGTCACCTACCTTTACCTGATCAAATTGGCCTTGGTCAATGTCATGTCTATCTTCATCAGCATCTCTCAGTAAACAATTTTGGAATGCTTGCCAGTGTCCTCCATCTGCATCCTTCCCATGATCTGTTTCTTCCTTATCAGATGAATTCAACTTCTTCGAAGATTCTTTTCCGAAGCCCCTTCTTTTTGAGGTCTTCACAGATTCTTGATTATCTTTATCTTCATCAGTTTCTGAGGCAGAATCAGAATATGATCCACTTCCAGAAGAGTTTTCTGTCTTTGTTATGTAATTGATGTTCCGAATGACCACCGTGCCAGATTTCTGTCTACCTAATCGGCTAGCTTTCTTCCTCCGATCTCCAGTCTGTGAACCTTCCCTCTCCATATCGACTCCATCCTGCAACCTTGATTTTGAAGCTTCTACATCCCATGTTTCTGACTCAGTATTGTTGTGCCTACTATCCATGGAATGCCTTCTGTGCCCCATATTTTGACTAGCAATTAGACTGGGATCCTCCATAGGTGGATAAGTTGGCTGCATAAATGGACTGTTTCCTGGATATGTTTGATAGTAGGGTATACCCTGCACTGGATATGGTGGAAAGACTGGCACAGCACCTGGGGGAGAATGAACAGGCCAAGGAGGGAACATATAATGTGGAAATTGACCTTGAATATTATTGTCTTGGTGGCCAACAGATGATTGGCGGTCCATTGGAGGCAGATCTGGAAATGTGTAACCAAGAATCTCAAGACATATTTCTAATTAAGAAAAAAATGCAGACATGGACTGTAATTCATTATTTAAAACTCTCAGTTGAGGAATCAAATCTTCATCTTCACACAGGAAAAGAAAGTTATAAGTCAGATACCATGACTTAACAATTTGAAAAAGTAGAATTGTCTGATAATTTCAAAACCTATTAGATGTGTTGCAGTCCATTTTCATCAAGGCAACAATTTGCATTGCTTATGAAACCAAAATGTATATACCATTATTCTAAAATGACAATTCCTTTCTAGAAAAGTATCATGCATAAACTTTTATTGATTTTGTTTCAACATTGCAAAGAAAAAGAAGCTACCAAAACAAAAACAATTTTGCAGGATAACCACATTTCCTTATCTTTGGAAGAAATTGAGTATCGTGCTCGCTAACATAAAATACAGGAAAAATACAAAATTTCAGTTTTGCAAGTTCATATTATGTCCATCTCACTACTTTCAGAGATACACTTATTCTAGCATTTTCTAGGGTTCCCAAACAGGTAACTGGCACAGGTAGCAGTAGCATCAACATCAAGAAGGCATAAGCTTAGGGATCAAAGTATCTCATTATTCAGGGCTAATATTATGTTTGTTAGGATTAGTATGCTATCACTTTAGTTCATATTATACTTTCCACTGTCACCAAAAATATTATATTTTCTATTGTCCCACAAGAAAATTTTTTTCAATGCCACTGGTATTTCAGTAATTCACTGTTACGGCCTTGCAGTCAGGTATTTTTGTTACATGCATGTACATGTGTCTTATGCGCTTTCCCTTAGTTTGCTTAAATTATCTGAGCTTTTATATATGTTTATTAATGGCTTGTTATTTATTTAACTTCAGTCTAAAAGTTGTGAATTACTAGGTTCACAAGTTTTGACTAGTCCTATTTAAATGATGTACTCAACTATAAAAAATAATGAGTGATCAATTTTATAATTACTGCAGCAAGTTGCTTTGTTCTTGGTGGTGTTAATCCTAGTTTAGTTTTCTTCTTCTCAATTACTCCCCCATCTTCTCTAATTTTTATGACGTGCCCAGATCTACTTTTCTTGGCAGGCAGCATTAAAATTTTATTTCAACAAAACCCCAGTCGATTCTTCTTTATATTAACTGCAGCACCCATCAAATTGACAAACCCTAAATACCAACTTTGTAGGTCCTGTAAATTGATCCCTTGAAATATAGGGGTGATCATGGTCTAATTTGACCTGATGATCCAATCAATCCTACCAGTCACCAGAAACAATACATAAAATACAGGTTTGGTTGGTTAGTCGAGTTGATTTTAGTTCATCTCATGCCAACCCAACCTCAATTGGTTTAGGGCTTCAGGCATCAGATTTTGCTTTTTCTCAACCCAATTAAATCTGGACCAACCCAATCACTTTAATTTTCTATTTTTTTAAAATATTTTAAAAATGTGAACCTGACTACTTGACCTGAACGAACCAACCCCAGTATAATTGGGTTGAGCTGGTTTGGGTTGATAATAAAATTGTCTCAGCACGACCCAACCCAACCCAACTAAACTCGATCAGTTTGATTTTTATTTTTCCCCAAAAACAACCAAATCCAACCTGTGATCACCCCTATGAAACCTTACCCCATGAGTTCCAAATTACCCTTGCTGTTCTACATCAGTAACCAAGATAAAAAAGAAAGCGGAAAACAAACACAGGTAGAAGGCTTATCAACATGAGCCATTCAGAACAATGTGAGCCAACAGGCCTCTAGATTCTTTGAAGTAGCAGCTCATTATATTCCAAAAAGAAGGAAAAAGAAATTGCGAAAATCAGGTTTGGTCCAAATATGTGTATGCCTGTGCTTGTGCATATAAGAAAGAGTAATGAGTTAATATAAATGTATATGTTTAAGTCATGAACAGTACATGAATCACAAGCTCAGTGTGCTGGAAACATCAGGTACCTGAACTTGCTTTCACATTATTCTCCGAGTCCAATTCAGTATGGGATCCAGAGGCCATATTGGGAAGTATAACGCCAGATGCATGTAAAGCAGAGAAGTCTGAGCGATTGGACATCACTTCATCAGCAGCAATTTCAAGCCATTGTCCAGTTTCATGTTTTCTTTTCCAAAGATCCCTAAAGTTTGTGCATGCATCCCTGACATGTGACAAAAAATAGCATTAGCAAGATTGTCCACAAGTCATGTATTTTACCGGTCAATGGATGAAGAACCCAATATTTCATCAACTGATGTTTAAGGTCATAATGGTTTAAGAAAAACAAGTTCTCTTACATCAGGCGAGATGCTCCAAAGCATTCAGCAAATGACATCAAAACTGGTATATAGTCAATGTCAAAACCAGCAGCAACAGCTCGTGCAAATGCCATGCCCTGCTCCTTCTGCAGCACTGACTTACGTGTTTCTAGGACTTTCAGAAGATGAACCCTATCACAATATGTAATAGAAGTGAATATAAAACAGATGCTAACAACCTATTCCAGATAGTGCAAAGAAGCTCAACGACTACAGAACAAATTAAGAAAATAGCAGCTTATTTATCATATTTATGTAGAATTGGAGGAAACAAAAAGGTCAATCCAACTGAGCTTTAATTAAAAGTTTATAACAATGTAGAAACAGTTTCCCAAAAGTCTAAGCTATCATAGATGCATTAAAAACATCTCCACTTTCATACCTGTTCAATAATCCTAAATAGAAAAAATACATAGCCCTCCAACATGCTGCTTTTAATGAAGTAGTGGACAAACAATTATCTTCAAGTGGTAAATATTATGTTATGGGCAAGCTTATACAAGATTCACCATAAAATTCCTTTTCTGGCTTACTCCAAACAGAATTTCTGTATTCTCTGTAATGGAATAAAAGATGTCCAAACTAAAAGTAAGTTTATCAGAATTTTTATTTTTTAAAGTAACTACAATAGAAGTCGTCCATGTTGGTAACATCTTTCCTTTATTTGTCACTAGCATATTAAAAGGGCAACCCGGTGCTATAAAGTTCCTGCTGTACAGGGTTCAGGAAAGGGTCTATAGAATGCAGTCTTATCTTGCATTTGCAATAGGCTGATTACACCAACCGAACCTGTGACCTCCGGGTCACATGGCAAAAACATCAACCGTTGTGCCAAGCCAAGGTTCCCCTCCTTGTCACTAGCATATTCCAGCAAGAAAATTAACTGATAAAGCTTCAAGTATGTTAGGTCTGGAACTGATACTTGACGAATTTTATTATTTAATCATATACAACCCTTAATTAAAAGTTAAAATTTTCTACTCTGTGAGAGATGGTCATAGAAAGGGGGGGGGGGGGGGGGGGGAATTGAAGGACATATGGAGTTTACTTTGAGTTTCCTTCTGATGCGATGCTTCCATTTGCTTCAGGTGGCTGTGCATCAGGCTGGCACATAACCACATAGACTGATTAGGAAATAATAAAATCACCGAAAGAATAGGGTATTAATTGTCAAAGACCTACAAACCTTGTAAAGGACAATTGCTTTCTCCTCATTAGTATCCTGCTGAGCCTTCCTACCTGTGCAAAGCAGCAAGCTTTTTAGTTATGAACAATTATAAATATAAGCCGAACTTTAAATACGCCCATATTTTGTTCAATACAAGTTAGTAGTACTTGTACACAATGAGAACTTGCAATAGAAATACTTGTTCTTTCAAAAATACCTTCAGTGTTTTCCACATGTTTTACTTGGTTTTCTTCCACCTGCAGAAATACACGATTATTGAAACAGACTGTTAAGTGCTGTCAATGAATCATACAATAATACCAGATATTTACTTACAGTGCTAATCCCTAAAGAATTATTTCCTTGAATTGCAATTGCCTCTTCAATTTGTAATATTTCAGATTCTATAGTATACACACGTTCCAATATCTCAGGAGTGTTCACAAAGCGAACAAACCTATAGAAGCAGAGAAAATTAGTTCAGAAAGCTATTTTTTTTTTTATTTGAAAATGAAATGTGACCTAGAAACATTTGTAAGAGGGAAAACTTTAAGTCTCTAGCCTTACAAGTCATTTATTTATTTTTAATTTCAAAGCACGGTTTTACTGCCATTTCCCTTTGCTTCGGAAAGAGTAAAACAAAAGAGATATAACAGGAATTTTGGTCTAAAGAATACAGCAACAAGAAGAGAAATTTTCAAAAAGGCATTCTAGATCCATGCTGAGCACTGGATGCAATAATACCAATGATAATGTCTAAGAAGCATATTTAAGTAAATTCAATTTCCAAGTTTTGCTGAACACAATAATAAAGAAAAAAAAGAAGTCAAACCTTTCAACAGTTCCCCTAGTAAACCATGTAGCATCCCTTCCACCCTCAGGCTCAAGAAAAATTGAATAACCGCCCTTGGCCATCTGATCCTGAGCAGCCTTCAAGTGGGAAAGGAATGGACTGAGCAAGCCTGAGGCAATTTTCTCCTTCTTTCCATTCACAGTTATAACCAAGTCAAACCTGATTAACAGAACAGCAGGGAGGGTGAAGGGTCAAAACCACAAGTCAGGCTACAAACAGTATGTAATTGCTTTGAATGAGCTTTCACATAGATAAGTTAGTGACATAAAAATCACAATTAAAAACAAAATAAAGTTTCCCAGAGTTAGTCCCCCTTTCTTAAACTTGAGTTTTACAGCACTTTGATATCCATAAAACTTCGAATTTGATCACACATAGAATTCCCTAACCAAATTTAATCTGTTTAACGCCCTGAAATCAGCCACAAGATTTATGATTAAACTGGCAGATAACATCCATGTTCATGTAGGCTCCAATTAAATAAGCAGACTTTAGAGTAAAACTGAACAGAACCACTTGCCTATTAAAGAAATGATCTAAATTTAGTAACACCCTTAAATGAATTCATCTACTGCAGGACTATTAAACATCCCAGGTATTAACTGAAGAAAACTTCACATTGTATAGCTCTTAACATATTCCTTAATTTAGTAAGTTCATGGTTTTTCTAATGGGGTGAGAAAAGACAAAAGTGGAAGAAACCCAACAAAATATTCAATGAATCCATTGATGAATGGGTATAGACTGTTACCTGGTTCGAGTGGGTGTGAGCTGAAACACAGCTGAATCCAACCTTGCTGAAGAGTTCATTGTTTATCACAAAGAAAAAAGAAAAAAAAAAACACCAACCAAAGTAGTTAAGACTAACAAGTAACAATCTAGCAACTGGGTTCTCACTGAAGATAAGATGGCAAATCACAAAGGGTGTTAAAAATAATCAATCACAGTCCCAAAATCGGTTCAGTGAAAAAAGAAAAAAGAAAAAAAAGTCAAACTTTTTCTATTATAAAAAATGAGGCTTCAGCTTCAGGATACAGAACGAAAATGAGAGTTGAAAGAGATTGTAACGGGGAAAAAGGATCCAAAGATATTTCTTCCTCTTTGGATACCAACTCCAACCATAACCAGTGTTTCTATTACGAGACGAAACAAGGGAAAAGTGGTCGAGGGCATAACAGGAATTTCATTAAGATCGATAATCTTTTTTTTGGATGCGCCGATGAGTGACAGTGACAGGGTCAGACGGACAGAACCCCATTTGTTGCTTCAGAGGTTGTCCTGAAATTACTATAGTCCCCTCTGCTCTCTCTTTTTTTTATATATATTTTTTAAAATACTCTAATAGATTCATTATTTATTTCTAACTAGTTTGATTGAGGAGAGTCCTGAATTAAAACTTTAATAAAAAATAGTACTTAAAAAAATAGAACATATATTTCTATTTTCATTCCACATGTTCAGTTTATTGATACCAACTCAAGTACCATCATTTAATATTTGATACCCTATATGCTCTTTTCAATTTTTCACAAGTCCACAGCACCCCACTATTCCCTGTTTGAAAGTGGAAAGTTGGCAGCCTGTTTCACCTGTAAGTCATTTATTAAAGTCAAGCACTTTTGCTTAAACTGGCTTTTGTACCAAACTTGCAAGTGATACAAAATTATAGATTTTGCAATATTTTTGGCTGATTGAAGCAACTGTCCTTTCAAAAAAAAAATTACGAATTCACTTTACTTTCTAAATTACATATCAATTTATATTTATTTAATCGAAGTTGATAAAATGAGTCCACTTAAAAATTAAATTTTACACGCGATGTAATTTTATTTGCTGTCCGATGTTTATTCAGGTACTGATATCATTTTAAAATCTTGGACGAAAAGAAAAAAAATAATAAATTTTACATTTTACATTTTTAAATTTCCAAGGATTCAAAAAAATGCAACAAATAATTGAGAATTATTTATGATTTTAAATATTATTTATCTTAATAGATTTTAAATAAAATGAACCCTGATTAACAAGTGTCGCAATTAACTTGAAATATCAGCCACATTTTGAATTGATTTAGCATGCATTGTGTCCACACCAAAATTGCTGACAATGATCCATTTACTAATGATTTAACATTAATGTATATAACATCAAAATTTATATATAATGTCCTTTTCTCATTTCCAAATGGATTTAATCCGATAAGGACATGGTGGAATACTATTCGATAAGGACATTTATTCTGGTGCGTAAGGAGATGAAACCAGATATATAACCAGAAGGTAGTTTGATTGTTGATCCATGTATCTCGTTAGACTTCAAAAATCCTGGTAACAAAAAACTGGCATAAAAAACAAGTATCTAGTATATGAAATGAGAGTAGATCCTTTGATGTTTTATTTAATTTTAACATGATATAATTATGTAGAAGAATGATACTCATATAAAAATAAATCAATAATAACAAGAGAATAAAATATGAGACGATCCATTTTCAAAGTTGAATCCTTTTTTATTTTTATGTAGATGTGATGTTTCTTATGGGAAAAATTACTCTTATTTTATATGTGATAATTTTTTCTCCTACACACTCTTCGATAATTATGCCACATTTTTTTTCTTTTCTTTTTATTTTTCAAGTGGTGGAGCCCACAAATTTATCTTTATGACATAAGATAACTTATCTCCTTTAATATGAAATTAATAAAATTCGTATGTTATATAGCCGTTACTAAATGTAGTGGGTACGATGTATCCGATAATTAGGATCGTACCGTGTTTAATAATAGGATCAGGATTTCGAGGATCAAGCGTAGTACATTTAATACTAAATAAGAGTTGAGTTAAATACAAAAATAATAATAAGAGGAGTTGAGTTGCTATTTTGTCTCATATCGGTAACAACACTACACAGGAAAAGAAGGGTCGAAGAAATGGATGTTAATAAAAAATTAATATGATATAGTCATGTGAAAAAATTACAATCATACAAAGGTAAATCAACAGTTATGATTTCGTCACTATTTATTTTATAATTTTTTTTTCTCTTCTCTTTTATTATCGTTAATCTACTTTTGTATAGTTATGATTCTCGACGTGACATGGTTACGTGAAATTTTACATCTAGATCCATAGTCAACATATTTTCGATCCATAGTCAACATATTTTCAAGCCAATGGATTGACTTACGTCATCACCAACTTTTCCCCTGAGTCTTAGCCGAAACGATGAGGAGGAATCTATATCTTAAGTTATGATGAAGAAAACGGACCTTTATCACCGCCAACTCAATTATTGAAAATGAAGAGGAATCTATTCTTGAACGGCAAATGACACATTTATCTTTTTTTATTAAAATTGTTATGCTTTTGCCTTTGATGTTTTCCACTCTATTTTTTATGAGGTCTCTTTTTTCTTATGTTCTTCTACTTTTTTATTGTTGTAGTCCTTATTTAATCATTAATTATCAGATAGATCTTAATTATAAATTATTTTTAAAAATTTAACTTCTTCAGAAAACATAATACTAATCTGTCCTGTTTGATTGTTGATCATCAAGTTTATTCGGATATTTTTTGAAAATACATAATTATGTATCATGAATAATACATAATTATTAAGGGTATGTAAAAAATAATAATATTATAATTATGTACTATTCATAATCCATAATTATTATTTTTTAAAATTTTATAACTATATATTACTCGTAATACGTAGTTATTTTTTATTGCAGCAATTTATGCAACATGAAATCCATTTTGCCTTTATAAAAAGATATAATTTTACTGCCTTTGTCTCATTTGTTTCTTGTAATAATATATTTTGTATTATACATTAAACTGCCTGAGCATTAATAGAATATAATATATGTATGCATTTGTCTAATTCTCCCGTGCATGAAACTGGAAATAATTGATAATGCAGCATATAATGTCTTCGAATCCGACAAACTTATGGATGGTAGTGAGAACATTACATAGAGATGGTAACTCATCAATAATTTTTATTTTAATGGACCCTATTACTATAACTAAGGGAGGCTCCACCCTCCTCGACAAACGTGCGCTCCATCAAAGCCGTAAAGGGAGTAGAAGGGGAAGGGAGAGAGGACTTGGGTGAAGTGGAAAAGTGATTTTAGAAGTTTTTACCTTCAGCACTTAAATTGTATTTTAAAAAATAAGTCTCTCACCTTTTAAGTGAAGGATACCTCAAAAAATAGAAATTTCAATTCTGTATTGATAATGGAAAGCATCAATATAAGAAAGTTTACTCATATTACAAAAGTAAATTAGTCTCCACCTGCTAAACGTTTTTTTTTTTCTTAAAAAAAATTAATATTTCCCATCCCAATACGAAACTATTTGATACGCTCAAATTACTTAAGAAAAATAAACAAAAACAAATATGTTCATTATCCATTTCAAAACTAATTAAAAAAAAATATTTATTAGCTAAATTAAAACTAAGAAGTACAACAAAACCACTTGATCAAATTACATATCATGATATAAATGGACTATGGACACAGGTTTAAGAGAAAAATCAATTATAATAAAGAAAGAACTATAAACTTGATTTAATCAAGCGAATGTTCAAAAAAATTAATTTTGTTGATGGACATATATAAGTGGAAGGCATTACTCCAGCATTGGACCTTAACTGAGTGAAATGTTTGAGTTGGTAATGAACGGGTGATTAAATGATGGTTGTTGAGCTGCCCTTATTATATATTTGCTAGGTAGATGATTAAAGCTTTTAAACATTATTATTATTATTATTATTGCACTCAGACAGGAAACCATAATTAGTTTATTTATTACTCTATTTATCTTAAAATTATTTTTATTATTTAATGTTTTATACAATGATTAAAGAAATCATTAAATATAATAGGAATGGTCTGATAAGGTAGGATGTTAACTTCAGCTGGTTAGCAAGTATTGGATTATTATTAGACCAAAAGTTATAGTCCTCTCAGTTAATTTTTATTAGTTCAAGCATCATGGTTCAACTTAATTTCTTCATTCCCAGGCACAGAAAAATAAAAAACATATTTATCTCTAAAAATAATAAGAAAAAAAAAAAACAGAATGGTTATGACCTGTACTTCGGTTCATCTCCTCTGTGGTTGTTACGGTCTCCGCAAGAGTTCTGTACTCGATTTAAGTTATTATAAAAATTTAAAAAGTTATTAAATATTATCAACAATTAATTCCCAATTTCCCATTAGGTACTTGTAACCTTGACAAAAAAACTTTTGGACTTCTTTTGTAACTTAAAAAACGAAACATTAATATGTAAAAATAAATAATAACTTAAAAATAACATATACGCAAATCTACACCCCTTTACTAACTACCAAACCTTTCTTTGTTAAATATGGGCTCAGTCAATTAAAATTAGGTTTGGTTGGCTCGTAACCGGGTTAAAATGAACCGAGTTGGGTTAGAAAAAATGAGTTAGTAACTCGAGTCAGCCCGACTAGTTTCAGCTCGAAAAAAATCGAGCCAATCCACGGGTCAAACGAGTTGGCTCGCGAGTTATGATTTTTTTTTAATATAAAAGTATAAAAATTAATGAAGGTAAAGTGAAAAGCTAAAACCTAAAATTCCAATTCCAAAGACCCAAACGAAAATATCCTCTGCCAATAAGTCCAAAACCGTGCATTAAGGACTTTTTTTTAGTATGTTACTATGTTTGACAGTGTGAATGTGGTGCCAATTGCCAATAAGTCCAAGTCCAACTGCAAAAAGAATTTTCTATGGTTTATCTGTATAATGTCTTTGTATTGAATGAATTAATAATTTGGGGAAAAAATTTAGAAGTTATAGCATCAATGAAAATTTGTTTTTTTCTATTTTTTTGAGTCAACCCGCGAGCTAACTCTAACCCGACTCGGGTCGGGTTGGGTTGAGTTTTTTGGCTCGTTTATTTTTCGAGCCAACCCTAACCCGACTCGTTTTGTTCGGATTGAACACGGGTTGGGTCGGGTTGAGCCGAGTTGGCCCATTTTGCCAACCCTAATTAAAATAACGAAGCTCCCGAAAAAAAATTGTATTTTTAGGTGAGAACATATTGATCAAAGTAAAAAAAATTATGATCGAGAGCGCGTGGGGGAGATTTTTTTTTTTCCTCTGCGAGGGTTTCGTATTTTTTCTCATCTCTAGATGACGATGGTGGAGAGAGGGGGAAGACCCCCTGATTCTGAGGAGGGGGAAGCGAGAGACAGAGAGACTAAGAAGGCTAAGGGTGAGGGATTGGTGGATCTGGACATGCATGATCCGAATCTGGTAGCGGGCGCTACGGTGGAGGAGGAAATGTTGACGGAGCTGAGTAGTGGAGGACCGGTGTTGACAGGGAAGGGAGATGGCAGTTTCAGGGATCCTAGGAAGCTGGTGTCTTATATGGACCAGCTCCTCCGCGTGAATGGTGTGTGGGATGATCGTCAAGTTGTCGAGGATGACGACTGGTTTGCTCAGAGCCGAAGAGATGAATTGGATGAGGAAGAGGCCATCAAAGCGTATAAACAAACGCAGGAGGATGACCCACTAAATCCTTATTACCAGTTTGATGTCCTGGAGAAAGTGGATCTGTGTAAGAAGTGGAGAATGGCACTAATTGTGAAGCTGATGGGGAAGAGATTGGGGGCACGTTTCCTTTGGAATAGATTGCATAAATTGTGGAGCCTTGAAGGAGAATATCGAGTGCTGGACTTGGAAAATGACCATTTCATGGTGGAATTCGAAAAAATGCAAGACTATTTGTTTGTTCAGCAACAAGGGCCTTGGGTTGTAGCTGATCACTATTTGGTAGTGCAGAGATGGAGACCGAATTTTGATCCCTATGATGATGGTGTGAAGAAATTAGCGGTGTGGATCCGAATTCCTGGAGTTCCTCGAGAGTTCTATACTTATAAGGACCTTTGGAGGATGGGGAACATGGTGGGGAGGACGCTTCGGATTGATGCAAGCTCCTTAAGACATAGTGAACTGGATCAGCAAGAGGAGATCACTGAGAGAGGTAAGTTTGCCCGTATTTGTGTTGAAGTTGACTTAAGTAAAAGTTTACTGTCGAAATTTAGAATTGGGCGTAGACAATTGTATATTGGGTATGAGGGGCTGCACCTCATATGTTTTTGCTGTGGGCAATATGGCCATAAGAAAGATCATTGCATGTTTAACCCTGATAATCTGCGAAGATCTGAGGAGGAACATGGTGTGGGGGGTCAGGGACCTACTGATATTCCTAGTAGTGGGATGATGGAAAACAAACAGGAAGTGGAGGGAAGTCAAGAGGAAGATGGTTTCGGGAACTGGATGAATGTCTAGAGGTACAATAAGAATAGGAGGGTTAATCAACAACAGAAACCTAAAGGCATAAGTACGGGGAAAGGGAAACAAGTGGGAGTTGGCTTGGTCCAGGATGTAAGGATTTGGGCTTCAGGCTCGAGGTTCTCAGCACTAGGAGAACTAAAGGAAGATGATATCTCTGGGTTGGGATTGCCTACAGATGAGACTAAGCAAGAAGGTTCAGGGGTAGCCAAGGGAAGTGGACCGAGTAGTAAAGGAACTGAACCTAGAAGGAAAAAAGGAAGCACTGGAGGTAAATTAAATGCCCAACTACCTTCTGCTCATATGCAGGTAAATAAAAAGAATGTTGGGTCTCAGGTGACTGGGACGAGCAAGGTGCAGGGGAATGTTAAAGATAAGAGTGAAGTCATTCTCATCAAGCCAGCAAGTTCTAATAAGAATTCTGGGAGAGGGGTTACAGGATATGGGATTCTGATGGAAGGAAGTAGAGGGTCTGGACAGGGGGTAAGTTTGAAGGATAAACCACCAGATGACCCCATGGAAGGAGGAAAGGTAGGCAGTATGAGTAAGGATCCTATGATCTTGGACGATATCACCAATTTTGGTGGGATACAGATACCTAAAGGAACTGGTTGAGTTTGGAGCTGTTTTGGGCTCTAAGTTACGGGTTGTTATTATTTTGTCTATGATAGTGTGCTCATGGAATTGTAGGGGAGCAGGAAAAAAGGGATTTTCCTCTCTAATTAAAGATATGGTGTACCAGAATAACATTCAGGTTCTGGCTTTGCGAGAAACTAGAGTGAGTGGTAAGAGGGCTGAAAAAATTATTAGGAGTTTGGGGTTTGATAGCTATTTTAGGAGAGAGGCTACTGGCTTTTCTGGGGGCATTTGGTTGCTTTGGAATAAGAGTGTGGCTTCTGTGTCTGTGTTATTGGATGAGCATCAATTTGTTCATTCGAGATTATGCTGGATAGAGAATTGGAAGGAAGAATTTCTCACCTTTGTTTATGGGAGTCCTAGAAGGATGGAGAGGAGGATCCTTTGGGATTGCCTTAGAGAAATTGGTTTGACCATGGGAAATAATTGGGCTGTCATGGGAGACTTTAATGCCTTTTTGGAGGAAAATGAGAAGGAAGGAGGCAGTGAGGTGTGTTGGGGGAGTGTTCAGGAGTTCTCTAGCTGTATGAGTGATTGTCAACTTGCGGATTTGGGTTTTTCTGGGCCCAAATTTACTTGGAAGAGGGGAAAACTTCGAGAAAGGATTGATAGAATTATGGTGAATGAGGCCTGGCATCTGAATTTCTTTAACAGGTCAGTTCAGCACTTGTTGTTCAATGGATCTGACCATAGACCAATTTTGCTCAAGGATGATTCTCGGGTGAAGATAGCTGGGGGTTGTAAACCTTTCAGATTTTTGGCAGCATGGCTGACAAATGAGGATTTTGGTTCGGTTGTGAAGTCTTGTTGGCATCAAAATTCTAATTGGCTGGAAGCTAGAGATAAGTTTCAACAAGAAGCTGGCCTTTGGCATCAGAATACCTTTAAAGCCTTACATAGGAGGAAGAAGAAGTTACAAGGAAGACTTAGAGGTTTGGACTTCGAGTTGAGTAGGTGCCCCAGTGAGACCATGGAAAGGTTGCATAAGGATCTATGCAGGAATTGAACTCCATTTATGTCCAGGAGGAATTGACTTGGTTTCAGAGAGCTAGATCTAAATGGCTGGCCTTTGGAGACAAGAATACAAAATTCTTTCATTCTGCTACTGTTGCAAGATGTAGGAAAAATAAAGTCAAAGCCCTGAAAGATGATGGAGGTGTTTGGGTAGAGGAGCCTGAGGAGTTGAAGTGTCTAGCTGTAAATTTCTTCAAAAATCTTTATATGGAGGAGTGTCAAGCTGATACCAGCATGAGTATAGGAAATTTATTTCCTAACATTGATAGTATGAGTTGGAGGAATTTGGGGGCAGTTCCAGATTCTGTTGAGATAAGGAACACATTTTTTAGTATGAAGCCGTATAAAGCTCCTGGTGTAGATGGCCTGCATGCAGTGTTTTTTCATTCTCAGTGGGATAAGGTGGGGGAGACTGTGGTTAGGTGTATAAAAGAAATCTTTGAAGATCCTAGCAAGGTGGAGAAGATCAATCAAACTCTCATAGTTTTGATTCCTAAAGTTGACAGCCCTGAGGTGATCAGTCAATTTCGGCCCATTTCTTTGTGTAATGTGATGTATAAGGCAGTCACAAAGATTGTGGCAGGGAGGGTAAGGAATCACTTGTGTGAGCTGATTATGCCGAACCAATGTAGCTTTGTCAAAGGTAGGCACTCTTCTGATAATATTACCATTGCTCAGGAAATTTTTCATTCGATGAGGAAGAAAAAAGGAGCTAAAGGTTGGATGGATATTAAGGTGGATTTAGAGAAAGCGTATGACAGAGTTAGCTGGGAGTTTCTTCAGGAGACTCTGGTGGTGGCTGGGTTTCCAGAATCCGTAGTTAGTATCATTATGGCTTGTGTGTCAACTTCAACTATGAATCTGTTGTGGAATGGCTTTCAAACAGAGGATTTTAAGCCTACAAGGGGAGTTAGGCAAGGAGATCCTTTATCTCCTTACCTATTTGTTTTGTGTATGGAGAGATTGGGTCATTTGATTCATAAGGCTGTTGACCAGAAGATGTGGAAACCAGTGAAGCTTGGTAGGAAAGGCCCTCCCATCTCTCACTTATTTTTTTGCGGATGATCTTCTGTTATTTATGGATGCTGAGGTTAATCAAGCTGAATTGGTTACAAATATTTTGTCCCAATTCTGTCTAGCTTCGGGTCAAAAGGTTAGTGAGGATAAGACCAAAGTCTTCTATTCGAAGAATGTGAATCATATTAGAAGGAGAGATCTTAGCCAGATTATGAAGTTCTCATCTACAGCTGACTTGGGTAAATACCTAGGAGTGCCTATCTTGCACAAAAGGGTGAATAAGAACACCTTTAGGCACATTCTTGAGAAGACTAGCAACAAACTGAATGCCTGGAAATAGAGAACTTTATCTTTTGCAGGGAGGGTGATTTTAACCAAATCAGTTCTTGAGGCTTTACCAACTTGCTCTATGCAGACAACCCTTATTCCGGTTGGAACTTGTGATCTTATTGAGCAGAAGATGAGGGGTTTTGTGTGGGGTTCTGATAGGGAAGTTAAGAAGGTGCATGCTTTACCTTGGAACTTTGTTTGCAAGTTAAAAAGCAATGGTGGTTTGGGGATCAGGAGCCTAAGACAGACTAATAAGGCTTGTATCATGAAGGTTGCTCATGGTCTTCTCACTAATAAGGATCAATTGTGGGCTAAAGTGTTAAGAAGTAAATACAAGATGGAAGACTGCTTGATTCCAGATGTTTCTAAGAAACCAGGAGTTTCCAATCTTTGGCAAGGAATTACCCGAGTGTGGCCCCAAATTCTAGATGGATCCAGAGTTATGGTGGGTAATGGGAAGGATACTTCCTTTTGGAATGACAAGTGGTTGCCTATTGGTCTCCTGAGAGATCATGTTACTCAAGAAATTCGAGTTGATTTGATGGGATATGAGGTTGGAGCTATGGTGAAGGAGAATGGAGAGTATTGGACTGGAGGCAGTTTGAACACCTTTTAACGAGTGAAGCTGTGCATCAGGTTGCAGGTACTTGCCCTCCCAATTCTCTGGATGGGGAGGATAGGGTAATTTGGGACCTATCCCAGGATGGCAGGTTCACTATTAAAACAGCTTATGAAAAGCTAAGAACAGAACCTATTGTGCAGGATAATCTGAGTTGGAACACTGTTTGGGACTGGGGAGGGCCTCCTAGGATAAAGACTTTTCTCTGGCTTGCTCTTGGAGAAAAGTTGCTTACAAACCAAAGAAGGATGCAGAGACATATGTCAGATTCTGAATCCTGTCCTAGATGTTATGTGTTAGCTGAAAGTTGTGCTCATGTTTTGAGAGATTGTGATTGGGCAAAATCTGTGTGGAGGACTTTGGTTAAGCCTGGAAAGTGGGATGGTTTTTTGAACATGCCCTTTTCAGAGTGGCTGCAATCCAATTTGATACCAAAGCAAAGCTGTGTGGTTGGTGATAGTGGGTATATTCTGTTTGGTATTATTTGTTGGTCCCTGTGGAAAGACAGAAATAGCTTGGTGTTTGAAGATCAAGCTTCTAGTGTGGATGTTCTGGTTCGAAGCTCTTGCATTTATCTGGCTAATTTCCTGGATGCAAATACTATGTACAGGAAAGCAGGGTTATGGAGCTACCTCAAAGCTGAAGTGATGATTCAGTGGGTTCCTCCCCCCTTGGATGGATTAAGATTAATGTTGATGGTTCAGCTCGAAGGAATAATAGCCAGTGTGGGTGTGGGGGTCTGTTGAGAGATGACTCTGGACATTGGGTTACTGGTTTTATAAAAAATCTGGGAAGTGGTTGTTCTGTTAAGTCAGAAGTGTGGGGTCTCTATTTAGGCCTCCTTTTAGCATGGAACAGGGGTTACAGGAAAGTGGTTCTGGAAGGGGATTCCTTGGTGGCATTCCAGCTTGTTAAAGAGGGATGTGCTTTAAGTCATCCTCTTGTTTTTTTGATTCAAAAAATTAAGCAGCTGTTGAGCTTGGATTGGCAAGTAGATTTAATTCATGTGTACAGAGAAGCTAATCGGGTGGCTGATTATTTGGCTGGGATGGCTTATGGCTATGGATGGGATACTGTTTATTTTGATGTTCCCCCTGAGGGGTGTATAGATTTACTAGGTAGTGACTACAGGGGGGTTGCCTGGCCAAGAGTGGTCAGTGTGATGTAGGCTTGTCTTTGTCTTTATGTTTCTGTTGGTATCAAAAAAAAAAAAAAAAAAAAAAAATTATTGAAGTCAAATAATTTCCATTGTACAATTATAAAAGTAATTTCCGCACACGTGTGTTCTTTCTTTTATTTTATTTTTGGTTTTTTTTTTCTAATGGATTTGTGTTATAGGAGTTTAAGCGTTCTATTACATTTTTCTGTGGATGTGGATTTTAATCAGGTATTAGAGAAGCCTAATTGATAAGATAAAGCTTGCAGGGTGCAGAAAATTTTGCTCAAAATGTTAGATGAAGATTATGGCCTCATATACAAAACCCCCCCAAAAGGAAACTGGCTTATCTGGACATATAATAAAAGAGCAAATGCTTTTTTTGGAAAGATTTGATTGTTGGCCTTATGATGCACTTAAGTCACCATAAATTAGACGTTTCAGATTTAAAGCTTTTTATGGATTTTAATAATTGCAGACGTTTCAGTTTGCATGACTTAATGTTTTGTTTATGATTATTTCCGTTTTGTATCAGTTTTTAAAACCATTGATGGTCCTTTGTTGTCAGTTACTTTTTGTATTGCCTTTAAAAGGCAGGTTAGAAGGATGTGAGAGAAGACTTTTGATGATTGAAGAATGATAATATAGCAGAAAATTTCTGCATTTTCCTAAAAGCCTACTTTCCATATAATTTTGCATCATTTGGTATCAGAGCCTGGTTGCCTTAAAGATGGCTGAGCAGGAAAATTGCGGAGGTCGTGGTCGTGGTCGTGGTCGTGGACGAAGAGGTCGTGGCGGCAGACGCGGTGAACCTACCGATGGTGATTATTATACTGATGCGAGAGATGCTGAAATTGAGGAAAAGGACAGACGGATCCAAGAACTCGAACAACTGCTTGCAGAGGCACAGTTGCACGAGTCAGATGAAGGATGGGAATCTGAAAGATCATCTCATGAGGAGGAAAGGAGATTCTGGAACCGGAACCAGGAGCGACAAGGACGAAGTCAACCTGGAAATCAATCCTTTTTTTGCTAATATTGAGGTGAAGATTGAGATCCTGGAATTCGAAGGCACCACTCATCCAGATGAGTTTATCGACGGGTCACACACCGTCGAAAAGGTCTTTGACATCATAGACTTGACAGAAGACCAGAAGGTCCCAATCTATGATGAATATGATGAAGAGCAAGATGATGAGAATCCTGTTATGGATGCTCCAATTTATGACAAGTTCCCTATCTATGATAAGTATGATTGGGAGCAAGACGACGAGAATCCAGAGGTGAAAGAAATCTCTTGTAGTGATTCCGATGGGAAGTCAGTTATTAGGAATTCTAATATCTCTGACAAAGATGAAGTTCTCCCCAAAGATATCATGCAGAATGATCTTTCATCCAAGAAGTCTTTAGTTTGCAAGCAGTATTATGAATTTGGGGACAACGAGCATAACAACCTTATGCTCCATGGAGATAAAGATTTAGCTTTTGGTAAAAGTTTAATTGGAGATCGTCAAAGGCAATGGGACTTGCTGGTACATCAGACAAAGTTTTCCTATGACGGATCACAGATGCGATCATTGATCCAAACTACAACTGAATATACCAAGCATGTCAAAGAATTGCATTTCCAAGTCCTAATCTTAGTTAGGAAATTTGGTGATATTGTACCAGAAGAGTTGCCGCCTGGATTACCACCTGAAGACGTTGCAGATTCGAGGGCAAATCTTTTCCTAGTGGGAGAGGATGATGCACTTAAGTCACCATAAATTAGACGTTTCAGATTTAAAGCTTTTTATGGATTTTAATAATTGCAGACGTTTCAGTTTGCATGACTTAATGTTTTGTTTATGATTATTTCCGTTTTGTATCAGTTTTTAAAACCATTGATGGTCTTTGTTGTCAGTTACTTTTTGTATTGCCTTTAAAAGACAGGTTAGAAGGATGTGAGAGAAGACTTTTGATGATTGAAGAATGATAATATAGCAGAAAACTTCTGCATTTTCCTGAAAGCCTACTTTCCATATAATTTTGCATCACCTTATGCAATATTCTCCTACCTTGACTGTTGGCCTAATGTCATTGTCAACGGATTGGAATTATCCTCTTATTTGAACTCTAACATTTGTCCTTATCAAAAATTCAAAATGCTATTGTGAAGGGGCATTATCTTTGACAATACAGTGATGTTCAACACGGACTGATATTATGTGTTCACTTATCTTATATGATAATTCATATATATAAGTTGCTATGTGTCACAAAACACATGCAAGGTAGGAGAATATTTTTTTGTACTCCGGGATCATCGTTGATTGACTGGTCTCTTTGTGAAAATAAGAAGTGTAAAAAGGGAAAGAAAGAAAATAACAAGAATAAAAAAGGAAAGAAAAAATTGGTCTTGTGAGAGAGCATCAAATTTTGGATGCTCTTCGATCTTAAAAATTATTTCGGTAAGGTAGAAACTTCTCTCTCAACTAATTATTATGTACAGTAAAGAAGAAAAATGTTATCATATTTTGTACTTCATTCAAAGGACAAAACAAATTACAAAACAATATGAAATTTTCAAAAGGGGAATCATTAGTGTTTCTATTAACATGTCATGATATGGCCATTCTCTTTTACGATTATATTGTCTCCCCTTAAAACCAAAATGAATGTTGGCGATCAAACTTCTTTTTAGTCCTCTTGCTTCCAACATCAGAGATGCATCTGAATTCAATCTGTTCACGACTTCCTCCAATAGTGCCACTACCAATAATCTTGGAGCAGATTCCACTTACAAACCCTTTTGGTTTTTCCATGTCTTCATCCTCATCAGAAACAATCAAAACATCTTTCTCTCCACCTGCAGGACCATCCCAAATGTGGTTTTTGTCCCCATGGTTTACCTTCCTTGGTGGGAAGACTATATTATTGTCATCTCCTGTGGAGGGTAAGTGGTACTTGTTTAACTGATCATTGGAGTCAATGTAATAAACAGGAGTACTTCTTGTAGAAAATGAAGAAAAAGATGAAGAGCCTTGTGATGCTTCAGAAGATGATGAGCAAGGTGATGATGAAGATGATGGAGAGTTCAATGAACTTCCAAAGCCTTGTATTTCATTTGTTATTTTGAGAGCCTTCAAACGTGCTTCTCTGAGAGCTTCTCCTCCCTCTAAAAGTTTGAGTATTTGTTCTGATAGTTTTTGCATTCTAGATCCCCAGTTAAACCTGAAACAAATAACAAGTTGATTCATATGGCAGGAATTAATGAAAATGAAAATTGAAATTATGAATTTATTAGAATATTTAAAGAGGATAGACAATGTATGAAAACTAAGAGGTGTCCACGTTCTGAATTTTTTTTCATTGTAAGGAAAATGCTATACAAAGTATAGAAACACCAAAACTCACAAATGCTCCTTCAGCATGGTTAGATTTATTTCAAAATATTAAAATATTTTCAGACCCTTTTGAATTCATTTTATCTACTACAGCAATTTAGAAACTTTCCTTTTGCTAGTTTTTCTTCTACCAAGAGCTTTGATAGTGTAACTTCAGTAGTCTTTTAATTTCTACCCTCATTTACATTTTCCATGTATCTTAATTTTTAACCGCTATAGTAAAATAAACTTAATGAAAATAAACAAATTTATGATACCATTAACTGGATTTGTCGGATTCAAAACTTTACCCTCTTTCATCAATATGTGTAAAACTTCCTAGTTCTTCAATAATTTCAGCATCACACTGAAATTCTCGGGCAAACTCTTCAGGACCATGGGTTAGCATAAATTCCAGAAGAACTAGTGCTTTGTAAGATTGCCTCCATTGTTCCCAATTGATGTTGTACAATCTGCACTTTAAATGATATAATAAGCAGCTAGAAGATGTAACATCTTTAAATTTGGAATATATAATATGCCAGCTTAAAAATCTCGCAAAAAGCCAATGAACAAGCATATATACCTTCCATGAAGAACATCAACAATCCTCCAATATTCTTCTACATCAAAGGATGCCTCTGCAATTCTAGTCATTGTTTTGGCATCAGGGCTGCAATCATCTTTATTTGTTGCTTCCTCAGCCAGCCTAATGATATAGTATTATATATGTTAATGTCCATTAATCCAGAGCTGCCAATGTCATTTGGAAACCATAAATATAAATTAACAACTCAAAAGAGTTCCAATGATTTTCCAGATACTGTGTGAGAACAGCATATAAATTATTCCTAAGAAATTTTGTACTACTATTCTTCCTTTAATTTCTTAAACCATTGTGTATACATACACACAAACACTTACATTTCAGCTTCAGTAACATCAGTAAACGTGATTCTAGCAGATTTATACTTTTCTTGTAGGAAATTTGTTGTCTGCTTCTTGATTTGGTCTAGGAATATGCTACCCATTACTACTACTTTGATCAAACTTTCAACTGGTTGATTATGAATATAGTTCTCTTAACACATGAATTGTTAGCTTTCTGTAGTAATTAGTATAATATAGGCTAAACAGTAAACAATTAATATGGTACTCAATTACAAATGGAAAAAAGAGAGGATAAAGCATGGAAGTGAGTTAATTGCAGGCTATAAGAATACAAGTTTATGGATAGCCAAAATTATAGCTCAGACAATGCAGGAACAATGCTCATTGACAAAAATGAAAGAAGAAGAAAGAAGAGAGAATGGACCAATATAGAAGGTTGACCGAATATAATTTATGAATTTGCCTCTAGCCATTATTTTTAGAAAATATTGGCAATACTGAAAACTAGGATCTTCACACAATAGCAACCATTAGGATTCATATATACCTTTAATTTGAATTCATGTTAATTATCCCAATCCTTTCTTCCTTGGGTTAATCAACTCCTTCCCAAGGTTTGGTGAAATCATTTAAGTCTCAACATTCATTTAAAATTAATTAATTAATAAAAACTAAACCCATCAATTAATTAGAACGAGAAACGGGTTCATGATTTAGTGACATTTGAATTAAAATGCTGAAAGATATAATTAAAGGATTCCCTACTTTTTTGGCAGATAACCGGAGGTTTCCCTACTTTGTATCCATTTCCTGTTTCCCAAAAAATGCCACCGTTATTATTATTATTATTTAAAAGGGAGAAGTGTTTGTTATTTTAAATGATATAAAGTTATGTCATTTTAAGAGAGAGATAAACACAAAATAATATTTTTTTATTTAAAATTTAAATAAAAAAAAAACCACTCACTTTTTTCCCATAATTTTTATTTTTTGTGTTTATTTCTCTCCTAAAATAACATACTTATGTCATTTAAAATTACAAACATCAAACCCTTATTTAAAAGACAAATTTAATAATCTAAAGTGAAGAATTCTAGTTAGAAAGGTAAGTGCAAGCAATAACCTCTAATGAGATAGATTTGCAAAATGGGTTTGTTCACCTCATTAAGTCTTGACGCATGCGGGTAGAGCCAAATCATCCATAATAATAAAGGCTTGCACAGGTTAAAAGTCCTCTCCACTAGGGCTAATAATACTGAAAATTATTCTAAACTTTTTTAATAAATAAATATTTAATACTTTTGTAAAATGTTATATACAATTTTTTTTTTCATAATTTAATTTTTTGAATGAAATAATATTTGCACAAAAACATATAAGTAAAAATGTGAGTAAAATTTTGATTATTTTCTCAATAATCCTTGAACAGTTGGTTCTGAATTAAAAATATTAAAGTCCTTGCTTCTTATTATATAATAATGATATTTACTAATAAATAATACTTACAGTGAAAAATTTTATTATACAGCAAAATTCTCAGTATAGGTGAAAATTTTAATGGTTTGATTTTTTTTTTTTTTTTTTGTAAAAATTAACTAAACAAAACTTCGTATAACCCTCACAACTTTTTTGCTGTAACAAATCAAGTAATGCTATATTTAAATAACTTTATGTAATTTAATTTGTTTTCACTGTATATGTAGATGCATATATATATGCACCCACACTTTTTTTAAAAAAAAATAGCTATTTTATTTTGCTTAATTACAAAAATACAAATATTAAAGAATGATACAAAAATTCAAAATCATTGTTTGAGTTCGGTCAGTTTATTCTTGACATATTTAGCTGTTTTTATAAAAAAATTTAAATAATTAACATGTTATCTATTTATTTTAGTTCAATCTTTATTTTGGTGGCTGACTTTAATTTTGTTATTACTACTAGAAAAGTCTTTATTATCGACGGAAAAGAATTTCGTTGAAATTATTGACGAAATTTTTCACGGAATCTATTTTCCGTCTAAAATTTCGACGGAATTCCTTTTCCGTCAAAAGTTTTCGATGGAAAAAGAAATTCCATCGAAGATTTTCGACGGAAAAGGACTTCCGTCGAAATTTTTTGAAAAAATAAAATAAAAAGAAATTATATTTTGTGACTTTTCGACGGAATTTCGACTCCGTCGAAGATTTTCGACGAAAAATGAATTCCGTCGAAGATTTTCGATGGAAAAGGAATTCCGACGAAAACTTTTGAAAAAAATAAAAGAAAAAGAAATTATATTTTGTGGACTTTTCGACGGAATTTAGATTCCGTCGAAGATTTTCGACGGAAAAGGAATTCCGTCGAAAACTTTTGAAAAAAATAAAAGAAAAAGAAATTATATTTTGTGGACTTTTCGACGGAATTTAGATTCCGTCGAAGATTTTCGACGGAAAAGGAATTCCGTCGAAAACTTTTAAAAAAAATAAAAGAAAAAGAAATTATATTTTGTGGACTTTTCGACGGAATTTCGTTTTCGTCGAAGATTTTCGACGGAACCGTCGAAAACTTTTGAAAAAAATAAAAGAAAAAGAAATTATATTTTGTGCATTTACTGTATTCTTTAAGAAGATTTTATTTTGATATGTTATTTACTTTGATTATTTTTTTTATCAGGTAAATTATAGAAATGTGTATTAATTTTGTAAAGAGAATTTAAAAAAAAATCTATAATTTTCGACGGAATTCATTTTTCGTCGAAAACAATTACAACAATTTTCGACGGAATTTCATAGATATTTTGTCGAAATTTTTTGACGGAATTCATTTTTTGTCGAAAACCATTACAACAATTTGTGACAGAATTTCATTGATTTTTCGTCGAAAATTTTTGACGGAATTCATTTTCCGTGAAAACAATTACAACAATTTTTGATGGAATTTCATTGATTTTCAGTCGAAAATTTTCGACGGAATTCATTTTTCGTCGAAAATAATTACAACTATTTTTGACGAAATTTCATTGATTTTTCGTCGAAAATTTTCGGCGGAATTCATTTTCCGTCGAAAACAATTACAACAATTTTCGATGGAATTTCATTGATTTTCTGTCGAAAATTTTCGACGGAATTCATTTTCCGTCGAAAACCATTACAACAATTTTTGACGGAATTTTAATTGATCTTCTGTCGAAAATTTTCGACGGAATTCATTTTCCGTGGAAAATTTTTGACAATAATTTTCGACGGATTTTCATTGATTTTTTGTCAAAAATTTTCGACGGAATTAAATTCCACGGCCTGAATTCCGTCGAAAATACAATTTGCGACGAAATTTTCACCATTTTCGTCGAAACAATTTCGTCGAAAAAATGAACTTTTCTAGTAGGGTTATTCTTTGTAGAATATTTAATTTAACTTTCTAATGTTCTTGCAAATATTAAAGTTTAGCCTTTGAATGTTAATTTTTATCATTGTTTAATAAAAGTGGTAAAATAAATAGTCTTTAATTTGAATTATTTTTAATTCATGCAACCAGTTTAAGATAATTGTCTTAGGATGGATATGTTGGGAATATTGTAGGATTTACTCTCACACACAATGGATTTCCGAACCTTATTTAATTTCAAAGATTAGTTTGCAAAGGCAAAATATTTTCCAATTTTCTCCTAATTCAATTAAAATTCATGACGGTTTCATTTTTTTACCACGATTGTTATAGGTATTAACCTATGCATTATGTACATGTGTAACTTCCTCTCCATTTATTCCTATATAAAGAGATGTCTTCCTATGATGATGAGAAGAAAAAAATTCTGAAAAATGAGACTTTAATAATTTCTTGTTGTCATGTTTTTTTTTCTAAATCTTTATTTCCTCTTTCTCTTTATTTTTATAACAATTGAAAATTTTGATAAAATTAAAGAATAATATGTTTCAAGTTTATTATTTATTATTTATTAAATATATCATTGTTATAAAAATACTTTTCCCAAAATTCCCTTATCATAAAAAAATTATTTTCATTTAATGTGATCAATATTAATTTATTTGAAATTTTTTATTTAATGATTTAAGTAAATAATAACTGTATTAACGCATTGAATAATTTTTTTTCTTTTAAATTGTGCAGCAAAGTGTTTAAGAATTTAGTTATTGATCATATCAGCTTTTATTCGTCTGCAATGCTATTATGATCATAATTTAAATTTAAAAATTGGATAAAAGAAAAATGAACAATTAAGGGTAAAGGTGAAAATTTCAACAATAGAAAATTAGAAGTTGCATTTTTGTTGTTTCAAACTCATTCTCATTCTCTGTATCAGTAACATTTTAATGATTGAATGAGAATTAGTATGATAGAATTTCAATACATGTCTTCACATAAAGACCATCAATATTAACATATCGCCCTCACACTAATTCTGAAGGGTCAACCACACAAAGACACTACAATTGAAGACATAATGTTATTGGTTTTGGATCTTTTGAATCATTATTGCAAAAGATACAACCCATTTTTTTTTATGATCTCTCAAACAAATTTATTCTCGTCATCAAAAGGAGGAGGTAGAACCAATGTTATAAAATCGGACTTGGTGATTAATTTTGTCATGGTATTGAGTTATTGGGTCAGTGGTTGAACCATTTCAACCATTTCAACCATTTCAGATAACCGGAGGTTTCCCTACTTTGTATCCATTTCCTGTTTCCCAAAAAATGCCACCGTTATTATTATTATTATTTAAAAGGGAGAAGTGTTTGTTATTTTAAATGATATAAAGTTATGTCATTTTAAGAGAGAGATAAACACAAAATAATATTTTTTTATTTAAAATTTAAATAAAAAAAAAACCACTCACTTTTTTCCCATAATTTTTATTTTTTGTGTTTATTTCTCTCCTAAAATAACATACTTATGTCATTTAAAATTACAAACATCAAACCCTTATTTAAAAGACAAATTTAATAATCTAAAGTGAAGAATTCTAGTTAGAAAGGTAAGTGCAAGCAATAACCTCTAATGAGATAGATTTGCAAAATGGGTTTGTTCACCTCATTAAGTCTTGACGCATGCGGGTAGAGCCAAATCATCCATAATAATAAAGGCTTGCACAGGTTAAAAGTCCTCTCCACTAGGGCTAATAATACTGAAAATTATTCTAAACTTTTTTAATAAATAAATATTTAATACTTTTGTAAAATGTTATATACAATTTTTTTTTTCATAATTTAATTTTTTGAATGAAATAATATTTGCACAAAAACATATAAGTAAAAATGTGAGTAAAATTTTGATTATTTTCTCAATAATCCTTGAACAGTTGGTTCTGAATTAAAAATATTAAAGTCCTTGCTTCTTATTATATAATAATGATATTTACTAATAAATAATACTTACAGTGAAAAATTTTATTATACAGCAAAATTCTCAGTATAGGTGAAAATTTTAATGGTTTGATTTTTTTTTTTTTTTTGTAAAAATTAACTAAACAAAACTTCGTATAACCCTCACAACTTTTTTGCTGTAACAAATCAAGTAATGCTATATTTAAATAACTTTATGTAATTTAATTTGTTTTCACTGTATATGTAGATGCATATATATATGCACCCACACTTTTTTTAAAAAAAAATAGCTATTTTATTTTGCTTAATTACAAAAATACAAATATTAAAGAATGATACAAAAATTCAAAATCATTGTTTGAGTTCGGTCAGTTTATTCTTGACATATTTAGCTGTTTTTATAAAAAAATTTAAATAATTAACATGTTATCTATTTATTTTAGTTCAATCTTTATTTTGGTGGCTGACTTTAATTTTGTTATTACTACTAGAAAAGTCTTTATTATCGACGGAAAAGAATTTCGTTGAAATTATTGACGAAATTTTTCACGGAATCTATTTTCCGTCTAAAATTTCGACGGAATTCCTTTTCCGTCAAAAGTTTTCGATGGAAAAAGAAATTCCATCGAAGATTTTCGACGGAAAAGGACTTCCGTCGAAATTTTTTGAAAAAATAAAATAAAAAGAAATTATATTTTGTGACTTTTCGACGGAATTTCGACTCCGTCGAAGATTTTCGACGAAAAATGAATTCCGTCGAAGATTTTCGATGGAAAAGGAATTCCGACGAAAACTTTTGAAAAAAATAAAAGAAAAAGAAATTATATTTTGTGGACTTTTCGACGGAATTTAGATTCCGTCGAAGATTTTCGACGGAAAAGGAATTCCGTCGAAAACTTTTGAAAAAAATAAAAGAAAAAGAAATTATATTTTGTGGACTTTTCGACGGAATTTAGATTCCGTCGAAGATTTTCGACGGAAAAGGAATTCCGTCGAAAACTTTTAAAAAAAATAAAAGAAAAAGAAATTATATTTTGTGGACTTTTCGACGGAATTTCGTTTTCGTCGAAGATTTTCGACGGAACCGTCGAAAACTTTTGAAAAAAATAAAAGAAAAAGAAATTATATTTTTTTGCATTTACTGTATTCTTTAAGAAGATTTTATTTTGATATGTTATTTACTTTGATTATTTTTTTTATCAGGTAAATTATAGAAATGTGTATTAATTTTGTAAAGAGAATTTAAAAAAAAATCTATAATTTTCGACGGAATTCATTTTTCGTCGAAAACAATTACAACAATTTTCGACGGAATTTCATAGATATTTTGTCGAAATTTTTTGACGGAATTCATTTTTTGTCGAAAACCATTACAACAATTTGTGACAGAATTTCATTGATTTTTCGTCGAAAATTTTTGACGGAATTCATTTTCCGTGAAAACAATTACAACAATTTTTGATGGAATTTCATTGATTTTCAGTCGAAAATTTTCGACGGAATTCATTTTTCGTCGAAAATAATTACAACTATTTTTGACGAAATTTCATTGATTTTTCGTCGAAAATTTTCGGCGGAATTCATTTTCCGTCGAAAACAATTACAACAATTTTCGATGGAATTTCATTGATTTTCTGTCGAAAATTTTCGACGGAATTCATTTTCCGTCGAAAACCATTACAACAATTTTTGACGGAATTTTAATTGATCTTCTGTCGAAAATTTTCGACGGAATTCATTTTCCGTGGAAAATTTTTGACAATAATTTTCGACGGATTTTCATTGATTTTTTGTCAAAAATTTTCGACGGAATTAAATTCCACGGCCTGAATTCCGTCGAAAATACAATTTGCGACGAAATTTTCACCATTTTCGTCGAAACAATTTCGTCGAAAAAATGAACTTTTCTAGTAGGGTTATTCTTTGTAGAATATTTAATTTAACTTTCTAATGTTCTTGCAAATATTAAAGTTTAGCCTTTGAATGTTAATTTTTATCATTGTTTAATAAAAGTGGTAAAATAAATAGTCTTTAATTTGAATTATTTTTAATTCATGCAACCAGTTTAAGATAATTGTCTTAGGATGGATATGTTGGGAATATTGTAGGATTTACTCTCACACACAATGGATTTCCGAACCTTATTTAATTTCAAAGATTAGTTTGCAAAGGCAAAATATTTTCCAATTTTCTCCTAATTCAATTAAAATTCATGACGGTTTCATTTTTTTACCACGATTGTTATAGGTATTAACCTATGCATTATGTACATGTGTAACTTCCTCTCCATTTATTCCTATATAAAGAGATGTCTTCCTATGATGATGAGAAGAAAAAAATTCTGAAAAATGAGACTTTAATAATTTCTTGTTGTCATGTTTTTTTTTCTAAATCTTTATTTCCTCTTTCTCTTTATTTTTATAACAATTGAAAATTTTGATAAAATTAAAGAATAATATGTTTCAAGTTTATTATTTATTATTTATTAAATATATCATTGTTATAAAAATACTTTTCCCAAAATTCCCTTATCATAAAAAAATTATTTTCATTTAATGTGATCAATATTAATTTATTTGAAATTTTTTATTTAATGATTTAAGTAAATAATAACTGTATTAACGCATTGAATAATTTTTTTTCTTTTAAATTGTGCAGCAAAGTGTTTAAGAATTTAGTTATTGATCATATCAGCTTTTATTCGTCTGCAATGCTATTATGATCATAATTTAAATTTAAAAATTGGATAAAAGAAAAATGAACAATTAAGGGTAAAGGTGAAAATTTCAACAATAGAAAATTAGAAGTTGCATTTTTGTTGTTTCAAACTCATTCTCATTCTCTGTATCAGTAACATTTTAATGATTGAATGAGAATTAGTATGATAGAATTTCAATACATGTCTTCACATAAAGACCATCAATATTAACATATCGCCCTCACACTAATTCTGAAGGGTCAACCACACAAAGACACTACAATTGAAGACATAATGTTATTGGTTTTGGATCTTTTGAATCATTATTGCAAAAGATACAACCCATTTTTTTTTATGATCTCTCAAACAAATTTATTCTCGTCATCAAAAGGAGGAGGTAGAACCAATGTTATAAAATCGGACTTGGTGATTAATTTTGTCATGGTATTGAGTTATTGGGTCAGTGGTTGAACCATTTCAACCATATATATATATATATATATATATATATATATATATATATATATATATATATATATATATATATATATATATATATATATATATATATTCCATACCTAAAAAATTTAGATTTTTTATTACAAAAAAAAATTAGATTTTTGTACTGTATGAAATCTTTAAATAAATTAAAAATGAAATTTTCTTAATTTTGAAATTAGTGTAATCGTTACAAAAATTATTGTATTCTATGAAATTATTAATCTATAGTTAATGAGTTATATATATATATGTGTATCTTAATAAGGTTATATAAGAATAATATTGCACGAGAAGAAGACATTTTTCCACAGACACAGAAAAGCATGCGATTTACCAGTTTTTTGTTTCTCTCTCCTGATTCCACTTTTTCACTCCTCCTTATTGTATTTGCAGGAAAAATTATTTTTCCTATAACATGAGGGATATAAACCCCATCTTAATTACCTAAATAACCATTTGAATTCATCAACTTTTGTTGTCATTTTTTGGCCCAAATCTAAAATTACCCTAGGGGTTTTCCAAGTTACATTGTCTTTCCCATATTGGAGGGTGGAAGCCATGGGTTCCTGGGTTTTCTAATGTTGATATATAGCTTCATTACTGAGCACCTATTTACAACTTCAATATGAAGACATGACTTATAAGAGATTGAAGGGAAGCTAGACACTAGTAACTTCTTGCCACCATCCCCTCCACTCCCATGTTCACCCAAGACATAGAAGCTTTTGGTCTTCCTCTTTTTTTCTCACAACATGAAATTTTAAGAGTTTTTTTATTTTTAAGGTGTATGACCTATCTTTTTTTTGAATTGGTGGGTCATCGACTTTAACATAAATCAACGAGTTCGTATTGGGTTTATTGTATAGCAGATCTAACACCCAACTCGAACCATTTATATGAGTGGTTTATTGGTTTTTGGTCTGGCCCGCTTGGTTCGAGCCGATTTTCTTAAAACTGGGTAGAATCAATAAAAATTTATTTTTCACTTCATTCTTCAAGCTGAATGCCTCATTCAAGACTTTTTATTATGCAATCGAGGGGAATCAATTGAAAATAAAAAGCCCTTATGATATATCATATTTGACTAGATCTTGATAGAACTAATAGATCTACTATTTCATAGAATCTTTATTTTGATTCAAAACCATCGTGTAATGTGTATTTTCTTTTTTCGGTCATGAAATAGATAAAATAACTACAATTGCAAAAACATGAATTCCCTTGTTTCAATCACGAAATAGATGAAATAACTCTTATTACAATCATAACTACAATTTAAAACCATGTTAACTTTTATTTGTTTGCAACATAATTGTTATCATAATTGCAATTTAAAACCTCGGATGAAATGATGATGAATCACTAAGAGAAAAGGGGGAAAATCAATAATAGGAAATTGAAACGAACACTTTTATTCTTTTAGACTCTTTCTCAGAGTCTTTGTATCACTAACATTTTAAAGACTCGATGTGAATCAACACGATAGAACTTTAACACAAGACTCAACACAAATACACTTAACATCAACAATAACATCACCTTTATCCCAAACTAGTTAGGGTGAAGTGACACGGACAACAAAAATTATTGCAATTCATGAAATAGATATAATAACTACAATCTCAAAAACATGAATTCCCCTGTTTCGATCACGGAATAGATGAAATAACTCTTGTTACAATCATAACTAAACGATGTTAGCTTTTATTTGTCTGCAACACAATTGCGATCATAATTGCAATTTAAAATCTTGGATGAAATGATGATGAATCACTAAGAGAAAAGGGGGAAAATCAGTAATAGAAAATTGAAACAAACTCTTTTATTCTTTTAGACTCTTTCTCAGAGTCTCTGCATCACTAACATTTTAAAGACTCGATGAGAATCAACAAGATAGAACTTTAACACAAGACTCAACACAAACACAATTCACATCAACAATAACATCACCTTTATCCCAAACTGGTTAGGGTGAAGTGACACGGACAACAGAAATTATTGCAATTCATGAAATAGATATAATAACTACAATCGCAAAAACATGAATTCCCCTATTTTGATCACGGAATAGATGAAATAACTCTTGTTACAATCATAACTTCAATTTAAAATGATGTTAGCTTTTATTTGTCTGCAACACAATTGCGATCATAATTGCAATTTAAAATCTTAGATGTAATGATGATGAATCACTAAGAGAAAAGGGGGAAAATCAGTAATAGAAAATTGAAAAAAACTCTTTTATTCTTTTAGACTCTTTCTCAGAGTCTCTGCATCACTAACATTTTAAAGACTCGATGAGAATCAACACGATAGAACTTTAACACAAGACTCAACACAAACACAATTCACATCAACAATAACATCACCTTTATCCCAAACTGGTTAGGGTGAAGCGACACGGACACCACAAAACATTGCAATTCATAATTGAAGACACAACTTTATTTTAAGCTAAAATACCACATGAGATGACTGTTTCACAACCAATACCATGACTCATGACACCAAACAAAAGGATCAACCCTTTAAAGCTCTAAAGCCTTAATGCCAAATTCAGTGTTTGCAAAGCAGGGTTGTCGCCATTCATATCACCCCAATTAACAAACTCATTATTATCAATGGGTTTATCTAGCAGGTTGATATATGCCCTAGTTCCATCAATTGGAGACACTTCCATCTCATCTTGGTGGATTGGTGGAACTGGAAACTGTGTCATTCCATTTACGTTATTCCCAGCAAATGGCATGCTCTGTGGTGGAAGCTGGAGTGATTGAATTGTCTGGGACGCAACAACCTGAAGGCTAGCATAGGGAAATGAGTTTGTTCTTGGCCGAGGCATCACCATAGGTTGTTGTGGGGGTGCCTGGAAAATCCCGGTGTCAGCAAAGTTTACATTTTCCTGGATCAGCATTGGTCTGGGAGAATTGGGTTGCAAGGGGTTGGGAATTTGTTGTCTTGGGGAGTTGATATGATTTGGTGAATTTTGAGCCATATGACCATCAATATGGGTTATAAGTTCTTGTAAGTCAGGAAAAGCTTGTTCACAATATCTACATGCAACAATGTTATGCTGAGGGCGTTGTGTATAGTTGAAGGGCATGGTGATGATTTATGTCAAGAAATTACAAGAAAGTACAATGTGAACACTTCAACACTTGAAATTAGGCTTTATATATAAAAAAAATGTATATGCACATTAAATGCATTTATTGCTATTTTGAATATTCGTGAATGCATTAATAGAAGTTTTATTATTGTCTCGTCACAACATTTATTACAGCTGTCCAAATAATAATAGAAAATTTCACCAATAATTTGAAAACATATTTTATTTACTATAAAATATTTATTATTTAATGTTGAGACCATAAATGAAAAGAGGAATAACTAAATTATTTATTTTAAAAAGGATAACATGTACTATCAAGTGCAGTGTCACTGTACTGCTTATTAAGGTATCAAAAAAGTTTTAATATGGTAATTAATCAACTTCCCAAAATATGATTTCAAGTTTGGCAACATGCTATTCATCAAAATGTTAAAGTTATTAATTCGCTTTCATTCTTGGTTTTAATGTTTATACAGTGAATGCAGATAATAAGTTATCTATTTTTACTCCCAAAATAATATCGTTTTGGGTTGAAAATTAAAAAAATTACAATGATAAAGACTGTTATAACCTTAAAATAAATTATAATTACAAAAATATCTTAATTTTTTTCCTTAAAACGATGTCATTTTGGGCTCAATGTAGATAATTTATCTGCTTTCACTGCAGAAAATCAGTGTTGTTAAATCCGACCCGGCTATCGAACCGGTCTCAGTACTGGGTCACTAGTTAGACCGGTGGGTTACTGGTCGGATCGGTTGACCCGGATATATATAGATACATAAAAATATATATAAATATGAACATATAAATTCAATTATATTCTCCATATCTAAAATGAATTAAACAAGGTTCACTAAATAAGCTCAAAAACATTAAGCATAAATAAATAAAAATGCATGCTATTACTATGTCAATTAAAATTGCAACTAAAAATCTCCATAAACATACGTCTCAATGACATTGAATTCATATTTTTCAAATTCAACTACATTAAAATGACATATGTCACATTCTCTAATTTATTATTCCAGTAATTGTTTCAGTATTGGAAACTAAAAGGTCATTGTAGAAGAGTATACTAGCAAATAAAATTACAAAAAGTTTTTAAAATGAGTTTTATATTTTAAAATTACATTTTTAGAAGAGGTCATTGTTTCCTCTTTTTTTTTTTAAATGTATGACCCGACCAGGTCACGGTGTCGTCGGGTCACTGGATTTGGTCAGTTTTGCCTGGATTTTGACCGGATTTGACCGGGACGATGCATGACTGGTCCAATACTTCACCCGAACCGGTCTGATGACGGGTTCGCCGGGTTCTGGTCGACCCGACTAGGTCGATCAGGGTTTTACAACAGTGGAAAAAATGATCCCTTCCTTCTTTCTCTAATCTTATTTACTATATTTGTCCCTTCTTTTTCGATAGTTATTTAATTTTTTATATTTAATTTTTCAAATGGCAAGTGAATATTAAATTTTTAAAAAAAGTTCCATGTCAATAAGGTTTATCCATTATTGCTAAAGCTTGTTTTGGCATTAAATAATCTAGGATAGATTTAACCCAGATTCTGGTATCCCATAATTTAAATGTAAAATAAAATAAAATAAAGTTCCTTCTTTTAGAGACTAATTAATTAATCTCGTTGTAGCTATTTTCTTCATTTTTGATAGTTTATTCAAGTTATTATATTTAAGACATTAAATGGTTCGTGAAAATTCATAGAAGCATTCTGTATCTATTGTTTATCCATAATTACATAAACCCGTTTTGGTATAACACAATTTAAGGATGGATTTTATCCAGATTGCAGATCTTCTACAATTAAATTACAAAGAAATAAAATCATTTCTTGTATATCAAGAATAATCATAACTCATCATTTATTATTTAACCAATATAATTTCATTTATATTTAAAAAAAAACTTGTTATGTGATGTAAACTTAAAGTTAGTAGTTTTGTGTAAAACCTATAACTTGTTGAATCACCATATGTATTGTGAATTATATGGGATCATAAGATACAGAAACATAATAAAAATTAATTTAAAAATATATATTAAAATATTTATTTAATTATTTCTTTTATTAAAACATACTTTTCATATTGGTTTTGAGTTTAAATTACAAATTAAATCTTTATTTTATTTTTTTAGTAATAATAATTTTTTAGATTTTTATTTTTATACGAAAAAAATCGTTTAGATTTCTTTTAATTTAAATCATAAATCAAATTTTTATTTTCTTACATTAGAAATTATAAATTTTGATTTAATTTTTGTATCGTATGATACACAATACATATTATATAGTCCGATACAAACCCTTTTCTAATACATCCTACAATACATATCGATGTACTTGTGAATTCGTATCCTCGTATTTTTAATAATGCACTGGCAGCCCTCGTATACACAAAACCTATTAAATAATTTTTTGAAAGGGAAATACTAAATATCATATTCAATTCTAAAACTAATGATATTTATTTATAGGATTAATGTTTTTCCTATTGGGTTCGTTTTTTCTGCAGTTAATGCAGATAAGTTATCTGCATTTAACCCAAAATGACGTCGTTTTAGGGCGAAAATCAATGTGTTTTTGTAAATTTAATTTATTTCAGGGTTATAATATTTCAGAAATTATTATTTTGAGAGTAAATGCAGACAACTTATCTGCAATAATTGCAGAAATATTTTTCTCTTTCCTATAATATAATATCGTCTTGAGGTTTGATAAAAAAAAATGTAAGGTATTTTAATAAAATACATGAGACAAAAGAAAGTAAAATTATTAAAATATCATTTTTCCCCTAAATCTCAAAAAACATTATTTTGAATAGGGGTGTTCGCGGTCTGGATTGGATCGGTTTTAAAAACAAAAACGTTCGATCTAATCCCTTTGGTTTGGATTTTTTTCAAATCTGATCCGATCCAATCCAATTTTTTCGGTTTGGATTGAATCGACTTTTGATTTTTGAAAAACCTAAAATTTGTTTCATGATTATTGTGCAAATAACATCTTTTGTGTATATTGGCTTTGTAAATTTATTTATTTTTTAAATACAAAAATATCAGTAAACGATAATATAGTTTTTTTTTTTGGTAATGAGATATGAAGCTCTACACAGATGATTTTGTTGATGAGATGTGACTAGATTTTTTCTTGGGTTTAGTTGATGGGTTAATGGATCTTGGGTTTAGAAATTTTTGGGCTATGATTGAAGAAATGCCCAAGTAAGTAGAGGAAAATTATTATATTGGATCGGTTTTTATCGGTCAATCTGAAAACCGATTCAATCCAATTAAAATTTGTGATTTTTTGATTTATTCGGTTATTGGTTTTTCGATTTTGTCACCGCGGTTTGAATATGTTTGGATCGGTTGATAAACATCCCTAATTTTGAGGTTGCTGAAAATAATTTTATTTCTGATTATAGGAAAAATATTTTTTCTTTTATTTATTTATTTGTTTATTTTCAATAGCAAAACCGTTTAAATCAACCATTAAATTGCTTACCAAAAAAAAATCAACCATTAAATTTCCACTAGGAATTAGCATTGAATTTATAGTTTTAAAAAATGAAAGCGTTAAATTGATGGATTATGGAATTTTTTCGTTTAAGTTGCATTAAAGGAATTAATTATGCTAAATGCATCTTTTCGGTGTGGTAGGGGCACGTTGTACCGTTAGGATTAGGGTGAAAGTGGGTTGGGTCAAACTATATAGACTTACTGCCTAGCTTATATCAGGCCAGACTCCACCCATTATATCAAGCCAGACTCCACCTATTATATATATATATATATATATATATATATATATATATATATATATATATATATATATATATATATATATATTTTTAAGTAAAACAGACTCGAAGTTTTAAAAAATCCTATTTAGAAAGCAGGTTATAGGCTTCTTTTTTTACATGTCGGGCCTATAAGCCTACATGTCGCCCTATATCATATTATTTATTTTAAATAAAATAAAATAATATTATTCGTAGTAATACCAAATGGTGATGGTTTAAGCTGAGTAGGTAGTGGAAGGACTTAGGTTCGATCCCCACCGATATTATCTTTGGGAGTGACATAAGATCTGTACCAATCTTTGCAGTAGCATCAGGAGGAAGAGTTATTGATGCCTATTATTCTAGCTTGCTGAAGATACAATCCAAGTTTTAATATATGGAGAAAATTGGTTACGTAATAAGTATGACTTAACGGAAAAAAAGGTATAAAAAGGTTTTTCATTTTTAATCTTTTTTTTTCTTTCTATTCTTTATTCTTGTTTTTTGTTTTTTACATTTACAAATTGTTTGCCAGCTTATGTAACCTTGGAATTGTATTTGCAGGGGAAAGAAGATAATGAAAAGTTTTTGGCTACTACAAACATCATGATGTATTTGTTGGATTCATGCAGTTATTTTAATTTACATAGTATAGATTGATTTGTTGGATCTGATAAAATATATGTTATTTAGTTTGGGCATCTTGGTTTTAAAAGTGGCTTAAATGCAGACTGTGAAAAGTTATTGTGATTCATGATTTTGTTTGAACATTGAAATTGTGATTTTTGTTTTAACAACAAAATTTGAGTATTTTGTGAAATTGATTCATGTTCTGCTTGGAAGTTAAAAATTAACATACTAACAAGTCATGGCAGGCTATTTAATTTTTTATAAATGGGCCAGACCAAGCTTCAATTAGACTTGTACTATGTTATTGGGTTAGGACAAATTAAATTTTTTTGACATAAGCTTAACCTTTTCGGGACAAAATTTGGGTGAACGCAACACACTTTCACCCCTAATTAGGATCATGAGGAGAGTAACTTCAATGTCAATTAATGTGAAAAGTTTTTCTAGAGTTCCCTTCTTGTGTAAACCAAGATAGGAAACAATTAGCATGTAATATGAATTATTCTATTTAATAATTTAAATACATATTTATTATTTAAAGCATAGAGTATTTAATTTTGTTGATTGAGTAATATTAAGAGATATTATAAAATTATTAGTGTACTTTCTCTAACATCTTAAGCTTTTAAATTGAATTGATTGTTTAATATAGTTTTAGAGAGGGGCGAATCGAAGGAGGAATGAGCATTAGCAGTCGTCTCTCCATAAACTTTGATTATTTTATTATTATTATATGAGTTTGGTGTTTGTCATTTTAAATGACATAAGTTATGTCATTTTAGGAGAGAGATAGACACAGAAAAACAGAAATTATGAGAGAGAGAAAGTGGGTGGTTTTTTTTAATTTAAAATTCAAATTTTCTGTGTCTGTATCTCTCTTAAAATGACATAACTTTCTGTCATTTAAAATGACAAACACTTTTTCTTAATGCTAATAATTAATCCCTCCCAAAAATATACTTTTACTAGTTAGTTCATCTTATTATTTTTAATAACATTTATAAATTTAATATTTTATTTTATTTCCATCACATCACAAAATATTATGGGTCTGCCACCCGTCTTAGAACTTATAAACACACCATCTAGTATATGATTCTTGATATTTTATGGGGTTTATACTTCTTATGTCACATAAAATGAGAATTTTTGCAACACACACATATTTAGGTGAGTCCCATTGGAAAAAAGTAAATAAAAAATTAAAAATATTGGCACATAAAACGATGTGAGTGTAGCATAAGAAAGCTATTCTTATGTTGCATAAGAAGTATAAATACCATATTTTATTTAGGGAAAGTATGTTCTCATATTAGAGGAGAGTTATTCTTTCCTATCAATGATCCTTCAATTTTCATATAATATTTTCTTTTATTTATTTGTTTCCTCTTAACTATTTAAGTTTTTTGGGAGATTTGATTAGGTAACACGTGAGTTAATACTTAATAGCATTCAACTTGAGATCTGATGTTCGCAACTCCTCCTGTTTTTTTTGGTATAAACGACCGTACTAATACAATTTTTTTTTTTAAATGTCTGTTTTATAGGGAAAAATTTTTAGTGTTCCCTGTCTCATATGATCTTTCCATTGAATGAATAACACTTGTGTATTTTTTTTTATTTTTTTACTCTCTTCTCTCCCTTTTCTCCTGAATAGATGTCACATTTTCATTGATTTAGACTTTAGACCACTGAAAATAAATTGATGCTCCACAACCACCAAAAGTCTTCTCGTTTTATAGAGCTGGAGGATTTAGTCCCGCACATAAAAAAATGCAAGACAATGCATCGTGCTATGTGACGCAAAGTAAAGAATTTGAGGGAAGCACTATTTGGTTCTGAAGTAAAGTAAAAAATAACTCTTGTACCAAAAAAAAAGAAAAAGAAAAAAAACTCATATTATAAAAAAGAAAAAATATTTGTCATTTTAAATTACATAAACTTATGTCATTTTAAGAAAGAGATAAACACAAAAAAACCCAAAATTGCCATGGAACCTGGAACCAAGCAAAAATGGTTGTTGTCTGGCTCCTTTTGTTACAGGCAAATCTAATAGTTGAAAAGCAATTTTACTGTATCCAAAAAAAAAAAAAAAAAAAAAAAAAAAGCAATTTTACTAATTTGAATGAAGGACTCGGATTATGCCCAGTTGATTTTTCTTCGTTTTTGTAAAGCAAATTTGTTAGAAAAATATAATATTGAAAATTATTAATTCACCTTTATTTAACAACTTAAATTTTTGAATTAGAAATAATTTATTATATAATATTAAAACTTTCGTTATCAAGTGGTCAGAAATTTTGACAAATGTTATCGCAAAATCACTTCTCCTGCACAGCAAATGTGACTTCTCTTGTTCCACGCACTTCAATTTCCACACTTTACTGTCTCTTTTTTCTTCCTAACTTGAGGTGAACCCCGCCATTATTATGTCTGCGGGAACGGCGCCACTTCTTCTATGACAGAAGAAGAAGTGTAAAGCCCGTTTGTTATTAGATATTTATGCTTAATTTTTCTGCCAGTATAGCATTCCAGGGCAAAGCCTTCATTTCTCTTTTGTGAGTCTCATTGCCTTTGTTATGCGAGATTTATCTGCTTATGCCAGGTCACGTCATTCACTTAGTGACCTGGCATTCACTTAGTCTTGCACCTTTTGTCACTCATATACGGGATTTATTGTATTAAATTAAAAAATAATTTCAAAAGTATATTAAATTGATACTTTTTTAAAATATATATATATTTTAAGTTATTTTTTTATTTTTAGTTAATAAAATAAAATTAAGAAGTAAAAAAAAAAAAACGTGTCGGATGCGTGTCGAAAAAAGTTGACTGCGTGTCGGAGGAAAAAATTTATTATGATCCCAGTATTTGTTCTCATTCCAATAAGAATGCAACACTTGTATTTAATTTTTAGTTTTCTTTTTTTCTTTTTTTCTCTCTCCAACTTTTTCTTTCTTCCTCTCTCTTCAGGCCCACCCAATAAAAAATGCTCCTGGAGCACTACATTTCCGCTCGTGTCAGAGCGTGTCGGTGTCCGACACGCACAATTTAAAAAAAAAAATGAGTCGGTGCTTTAGAGGGTATTGTTACAACCACTTAGTGTTACTACCAATCAATTTCACCGTTAGATCGATTATGTTGATCCAACAGTTATATTTATTTTCATCTTTGTATGATTATGATTTATCATATTTAATACTTTATATTTATTTTTATCTTTGAATGGTTATGATTCTCCATATCTACTGCTTTCACATTAAATGTGAGGAATCATAACCATACAAAGATGGAAATAAATATAATCGTTAGATCAACATAATCGATCTAACGATAAAATTAATTGGTAGTAACATTGATAGTAACACTAATTGATTATTACAATATCCTACCTCATAAAAAAAAAGACAAAAACTTATATATGAAAAACATTGTTTCACTTAAAAATATAATTCCATATCTTCTTCTTTCTCTTCTCAATTCTTCCGCACTGAAAAAATCAATTGATCGTAAAGAGTTTAAGGTGTTGAGTGGCGCAGAGAATGAATGAATCATCCACCATTTCACATAGCGAAGAACTCATTGAAGATCTTTTCAAATGTTGGAAAGATCCATAGCGTGGTGTAGTTTATGGTGGTATGATCAGGGAGCTTTTACTCTCATTTAAGAGGGCACCTGGTCAAAAACCATTGTGAATAATCTTTTACAAGGATGGGGTAAGTGACAGTCAGTTCTACCAGGTTTTGCTGTATGCGCTTGATGCCATCCTTAAGGCTTGTGCATCCTTGGAACCTAGTTACCAACCTCCAGTAACATTTGTCGTGGTTCAAAAATGGCATCACACTATACTCTTCTCAAATAATCCCAATGACAGAAACAACACTAATAAGAGTGGGAATATCTTACCTGGTACTGTGGTGGATTCTAAGATATGTAATATTGTTGGAGATGAGGTATCTGTCATTGCACCCAACACTCCATCCCTTTATGAAGCTCATTTCGGGATTCCAATGGCAGGAGCTGTACTGAACACTGTTAATATTCGGTTAAATGCATCAACAGTAGCTTTCCTTCTTCGTTATTGTTCAGCAGCAGTTGTAATCATGGATCAATAGTTCTTTTCCTTGGCAGAAGAAGCTTTGCAAATCTGGTATGAGAAAAGCAAAGGCTTTAAGCCTCCAATTTTAATTGTCATTGGTGATGAGAACTGCAAACCTAATGAACTCAGATATGCTTTGGCCAAAAGAGCCATTGAATATGAGAAATTTCTTGAAAGTGGTGACCCTAAATATAAATGGAAACCTCCAGAGGATGAGTGGCAGAGCATTGCTTTGGGTTACACATCTGGTACCACTGCTAGTCCTAAGGGCGTGGTATTACACCACCGAGGGGCATATCTAATGTCTCTAAGTGGAGCTCTTATTTGGGGAATGCAGGAAGGTGCTGTGTATCTGTGGACGTTACCCATGTTTCTTTGCAATGGCTGGTGCTATACTTGGACACTTGCAGCTCTCTGTGGGACAAACATTTGTCTTCGTCAGGTAACAGCAAAGGCAACTGCATTTGGGATGTCATGTATTTTTATCTTTGACCCTGATATTGTTATAACTCAACCTCAAGGACGAGGTTGGTCTGAAGGAGGATGGAATGTAACGATAATGGAATATAACGGTAATGAGTATATCTCAATAACTAGTACTTATAGCAGTGCTCCTATAACAGTGTCCTTATTTTAATTCCTTAATTGTAATAGTGTTTTCTATTGTAACAACCTTCATGGTTATAAGTAGGTGTGTGACTCTTAGGAAATGATATCAGAAAATTGTTGGAATTTCTCTTCTCTCTCTCGTGACTCTTTCTCTCTCAATTCCCTCTTCTCCTCTTCTTATCCTTTCTGCATTTCTTTTCTCCTATAACAACCGTTACATAGCACACCTCTGTAGTGACTGTTACTGATCTTTGTTTATTTCTTTAATAAATTGTTTAATTCGTGCTGCTATTTATGAGAATGGTGCAGATTGAATTGCCTTTGGTGTAAATCGGAGGATTATGATTTCGGTTACGTGTCAGAGATCCTGCATGCCTGTAGTTACTCGCCGGAAGGACACCTTGAAAGCTTCGACGCCGAATTCAACCGCCTCCGAGAAATCTAAGAGTGAGAGAGATCAAACCATTGCCACGTTTGAGAATTTCAATGCTACAGATGTGTCGTATGGATCATTCAATATATTTTTTATTAAATATAAAAAAAAATTATATTATTCTTTTTTTATAATTATTTTATCATAGTAATATTTCTGCAGTTAATACAGATAAGTTATCTGTGTTTCTTCTTAAAATAACATCGTTTTGAGATTGAAAAATTAAATTATTATAATTATAAATACAATAATAACCCTGAAATAAATTAAAATTACAAAAATACCATAATTTTCGTCCTAAAATAATGTTGTATTAAGTTTAATGCAGATAACTTATCTTCCGTAACTGCAGAAAAGCGAACCTTAATTTTATTTTATATTCCTATATTTATCTTTTTAATAAGAAAGTATCTAATGCATGCGGGAATGGATCATCTTATGAAAAAGTGGTCTTGTTATTGATCACAATCACTCATTTAAAAATTATACATTTTTCTCTCTCTTATCTCATCATCAATAAGTGATTATGATTAAATAACATGATCATTTTTTCACATAAGAAAATCAATTCTAATCTAATGTTGTTGTACCAAAAAGATGCCGGCATAGAAGAGTGTTTTTTAAATGAAATATTGTCTTTTCACTGTAATAACACAATATTTTATCATTTATAATAACAAATATGTGTCTCTTATTAAATTTATTCTCAAAACAAAATGTATCTTCTTTTATACTTAATAATTCTCAATAAGAGTTAATAGATTATGAAGATAGTTATATATATTTATAAATTTTTTATTTACAAACTACATTCAGTATGAGTTGTTATATTTCAATCAAAAGTGTATGATCAGTCATACTTAATAGAATTTGTAAAAAAAAAATTGTAAACAAATGCTTTCCTGTAGATTATCATTATAATGCATGTCTTAGGATACACACATATATATTTATATATATAGGACTTTATTAATCTCCTTTTGCATAAGATACTTATATTATGTTGTAGAGAGAAAATGGATGTGTCCCATAATTAAAAGAAAAAAGAAAAAAAGAAAAAGGTAGAGTACCAAAATCGAAGTGAGAGAACATGAGAAAAGTTATTTTATGTAAAAGAAGAGTAATATTTTCCATATATATATATATATATATATATATATTATCACGCACACCGTTTGTTTTTCTTTGACAACCATGAACCATCCATCAAAAGAATTGATAGATTTTGTTTTAGTAAAATTTAACTTTGTGACCAATAATATCTATTTATCTTTTTTCATAACATGTTTGTAACGTCATGCATCGACTCGATCCAATACCTTTTATTATATCAATGCAGTGAGAAAATTAAATACAATTAATACATCCAATACCTTGCATGTCTTAGGACATCCTAAGCTTTTGGTTGGTATATTAATCAAGAATTATGAAGACTACGACTTTGGACAGGTAAACGCTACAATTTCTGCCCTATAAACTGGATTTTAGCATATAAGATGTCGTTAAAGGAAAAACTAGGAATAATGTACTTATCCATAAATTCTAAAATTTTGATATACTAAAGTAGACATCTTGAGGTTTTCAAGATATACTATTTGAATAAACATAACTCAAGATATGATTTTACGAAATTTACTGCTCAAAATTAGATTTTACAACCACAACATCCAACTTCACCGAATTACTGGGAACAAAGTTTCCACTAAAAAATTATAAAAATTTTCAGAATTAAAGATAATCCAATTAGTTTTCTGATAATGAAAAGTTCAGCATATTAGGACTCATATAACTCAACTTATGCAGTTATTAAAACAGTTATTAAAAATAGAATTGTTGTCGTCTAGACATTTGACTTGCAGGAATTTCTGGAAATATAAGACAACTGAAAATCCTTAAAATTTTCAAATTTGGAGGGCTTTAAGTTAGCTTTACATAGTCATAAATTTCATATAATTTAGACTTCTATATCTTAAGTTATTGTCAAAAGAGTGTAGACTGTAGAGATATTACCTAATAACCCAAAAAGAAACATCTATTTGCTCAAAATCCAAGTTTACAATTATGTTTGGAGTTACACATAGCTCCATGATTTAATATTTGTATAAAACGTATCAAAAACATAGTTTATATTCATCATTCATGCCTATAACTTACATAACACGACATTACATTTCAATTGTATACATAAATTCATACTCTCTATATAATATACCAAGAGTTAACATTCAATATGCAATAACATTGGTTGCAGTCTATTTAATCGCAAATAGTCAACGACATGATTTTCAAGCCTACTTTATTATGTGCCAAATCTCATACAAGGTACAAATAATCTCCTTAGCTTACATCTCTTCATAGCATAAAGTTTTACATTCAAGGAGAAAGTACGCATCCAAAACAATTTCAACAATAATTAGAGCACAAAATAACTAAACATTTAGCTTCCTTTTTCTCTTGAGGTAGTCACCATTTCATTTGCTCCTGAAAAACAAATCCCATAAAGGAGTGAAATATGCTTCTGAGTAAGCCACTAAGAAGTCCCTATATACTTGGCCCTCAGCCAACAAGTCTAGGGACATCTTTGCAATAACCCGCACCATGGTTAGTTAAAACAAACATGATTCACTTTATTCATGAATGCAAGGACAACCATGATTATTACGATGTTAAAAGTGCATAAAAAAGTGAATAAACATAAACTAAATTTGATAAAAAAGAAACTTTGTTTTCAGTTATAATTATCAAAAGAACAAAATATTGAACTCCTACAATAGAGGTTTTAAACAACACCCTTTTATAGATCAATTACAAGTCAATTCAAAATTCAAAATATTAAAAATGAAAAAATTCCTAAAGATAAACATAAATACTAAAACCAAGGAAAGAATATAAAAAATTATAATTGACTACAAATCAATAATCATTAAACAAAACTAAAGTAAGAAACAAATAAAAAAAATGCGCCTAAATCCCAAAACAATGTACATGCATATGCATGATTCTAAATCACTATACCCTGCTAGAAAAATATTCGTCTTTGAATATACTTCAACTTCATTGATGGTAGCTAAAAGTGGGCAGAACCCATGACACAATATTTGCTTAAATGAATCAAATGCTTCCTCATTACAAAAATTCTGCACAATACCAAATATAATAAAAGTCCACATATCACTTGAGGCTAACACCATCATCTATAATCATCAACCTGAAGATCTCAAGACCACCATTGTTTGTTCATTCTTACGTGAAAACCCATATTTCATATTATTTTGAGTTACCACCTAAGAATCCATAATAACGATCTTAAAATTATATTTCACCAAACTAAATGAAGAATTCAATGCCTTATTTGCAAGGCCCTATTGAGCAAGCCAAAAAGACATCATTTAGAGCTACTAAGTCTTTCACAACCATCCCATTAAACACCTTACATGCATCCTCAACTTTAGCGCATAAAGATTTGATCAACAACATGACCACAAGCTTTGAGAACATATAGAATCACGAATATGTTGTTGGACTTCAACCCTTAAGTTGTTTGCATCTCATAGAACATGATAAAAGCGCATTCTTCACACTCTGGTTCTCCATCAAAGTCGTCAAAGACTGGATCACCAACATAATCTTGCTCTCCATCAAAATCATCATAGATTGGATCATTGTCTGTTCTTCATCGAAATCAACATAGATTTGATCATCATCACAATCTCATTCTCCATCGAAGTCATCATATATGAGACTATCATCATAAACTAAAGTTTTAGAAAATCTCAATCGTCATCTCACTATCTTAAAAAATGGACTGATTTCTAGGCCATACTCCTAATGTTGTCCCCAATTTAGAATCCTTAAATGATTGAGTGATTGGTGTCCCCCTCTTCATTATTAGATGCGTCCTCTGATTCCAATTCTTATTTGGATTGAATGTCCAACTTTGTCTATGCAAGTTGTCGCTCCAAATCTAGGATTCACTTTCTCTGCACTTCCATAATTGTCACTCTAAATCTTGATTTTTGCCTTTCGATATCTTCATTTCCAATGTCCTGCAGGTCTTCCCAACACGGTTATCCGTCATCTTATCCACGTCTCATGACATCATGTTTCCACCATCCACGACCTCCACAATTATGTTCAGTCATTGGTTGAAAACAACCTAGTGCTCTTATACCTAATGATGTTAGAAGCACATAAAAAAGTGACTAAACAAAAGAAATTGGATTTCGTAAAAGAAAAACTCTTCATCCTCAATTATAATTATCAAAATAAAAAAATATTCAACTTCCACAATAAGGGCCTTAAGCACTCTTTAATAGACCAATTACAGGTCAATTCAAACTTTAAAATCTTAAAAATAATAAAAATTTCTAAAGATAAACATAAATACTAAAAACAATAAAATAATATAAAAAATTATAGCTGACTACAAATCAATCAACATTAAATACAACTAAAGTAAGGAAACAATTAAAAAACAACGTATGCATACATTACATGCACAATTCTAAGTGCATCAAATTACCATTTGATTACTTAACGCGATTCATACAAAATTCATTATCTATAGTTATAGTAAACTTATCAATCCATTGTATTACTTATTCCTACCATCATTTACATATGTGGCAAACAATAACATCATCATACCATTAGTTGCACTCATGGAAAACATTACATTCCATCAATTGCATTCATGGAAATCGTCAATAATTTGTTGCACAACATTACTATACTATAATTTGCATCCATAACAAACATTGTTTTCCATCATATTGGGCCTCGATTGTCTACTATTCTATGTGTTGAACTCAAACACCGATGGATGTCCCCATCATTTTAGACAATCATTCATTCATCGTGCATGTAGCACCAAGGTCACCTTATTTTATAAGAATCATGTCTCTTTCATTCTTTTTCTCAATTACCATGTATGTGTATGTGTGTGTGTGTGTGAAAGGTTATATTTACAAACTCTTATAAACTCAACTATATATTTTTGGGAATAGACTCAGTTAGGAATGCATTTTCGGGAATACATAGTGTAGTTTGTAAATAAAAAGTTTATAAATATAACCTATCCCTATATATATATATATATATATATATATATATATATATATATATATACAATCTACAAACACGTTCGTCAATGGCTCATACACTTCCATGATACAATGACATCTAAGATTGCTATTCGGCTAATCACATGGAAACACCACCATTGATAACAACAATTGTTTAGCAATTTCAAAGGAGAACTGGCTTGACCACTATATGGAAATCACTCGCAACATTAATCATTTAAAGAAGATATAGTCTGTAGTGAGTTTTTAACAAGAATGCATATGCATCCTTGTAGGTACAACCATCATTTTAGGCATCTAAGTTATCCACAAATCAATATACATATATTCAAAATTGAGAATGCATGTTACTTCAAAAAATTTGGATTTTGGATATGTTAAAGTAGATATCTAAAGCTTTTTAATGACATATAGATCATACAATTTGGATTAGCATAGCTCAAGATATGCCTATTTTAAACATGCTTTCCAAAAAAGAGTATACAAACAGAACAATAGACTTTGAACAATAGCTGGGACCAATTTGGTCACTATGAAATTTCTATATTTTCATATTTGAAGAGCTTCCAATTAGCTTTAAATTGATGCAATTTTCATTTAATTTGGACTATTCTAACTCAAGTTATCATCAAAATGGTGCAAACATGTCATCTAGTAACCATAGACAACACCAATTCACTTTTCATTTGTGAATAACCAAACAAGGCATTCATAATTTCTACATAAACATTTCTAAACATCAGCAAACACCATCTTAACTTTAGTTTCAACATGTATGTAGGATCTCAGCCCAAGCTCTACACTTTATCACACAAAACACTCAAATTTGGTCATATGTGGCTCGACTTGCCACTATTTTCTATACTATGCTAGGCAATTTCTCAAACACTTTACAAGCATGCAATTAGTTAGACTACATGTTGGTTAAAGAATAAAATGGGTATCCCACTACCACACTAACTACAATAAAATCTTGGATCATGGATATCAATGTCATATACATATATCACACACACACACACACGCACCTTATCACACACAACAAAGGAAGACAATCCCAAGAGTACCACTATTGTGACATTAAAATCGAGGAAGCAAGGAGAGAAAACAGCGTTCGTAGAACTTACTATAACTTGATTCCTTCACCTAGGCTGTGTTTCAGCCTTTTCAACTTTAAGGCACCCTTTTTCCTAGATTTTTGGATGCATGCAATGGTTTTTTCAAATTTTTTATCTTTCTTACAACAAATGCTTCAATCAACAAAAAATGAAGGTAGTGACTAGTTGAAGGAAGGTGGTCCAATCACATGAAAATGGAGGATTTTCTTGGCCATTCTTGAGGGGAAATCACGATATGCATGGATAAGACAGAAGATGTAGAGTGTCTTTTGTTGATGAAGATTAGAAAATGGAATAGAGGGAAAAAAGATGGTAACCATAAATGGGTTTGGGAATTTTCTAAGGTAGTTTAAACCCCATTTAAGTTTTTACACACAACTTACATTAAAAGTTTATTTCTCATACATAATAATAAATAATATTATTTATTTTATTCTTATCTTTTTTTATTATTTATTACTTCTTTATTTTGACATTTCATTTGTTAGAACTAATCCTATGACACCATTTTCATAAACCCATTACTAGTGTTATTAAACCCGGCTCGAACCAGTCGATTTGACCCGAAAACTGTCACACAATCGGTCAGAGTCAGTCACGGATCGACCATGCAATAGACCCAGTGAGAATCGATTCGACACAACCTATTTTTGGCAAAAATTGATGACCCGACCAATTTTTTTTAAACCGGTTGAACCCGTGGATCATGTAATTTACATTTTGTATTAAAAAATTGTTGAATGTTGTGTTTTTACACTAGTATCAGCAACTCAAATCCCTAATTTGCAAATACATGTATATATATATATATATATATATTTAAGTATTTGAATATTTTAATAAAATATAAAGTTGAATATATTTATCTGGTTAACCTATTTAACCAGTAACCAATTAGTTGAACCTGTGACCCAATAAACGAGTAACTTGACCGAGTTAATGACCGGGGCAGGTTTAATGACATTGACCATTACTCTTTCTTACCCACAAAACCATTATAAATTATAGTTAAATGAAGGTGTGATACTACTTCCTTCATTTTTAAAACTTTGTCCCTATAATTAAAGAAAAATCACTTATCACTACTCATTTACCAATATCTTCCCTAATTTCTTAACTCCGACGGTAAATGAAAGATCTAGTAAATAAGTCAGATGTAAATGCTAAATTTAAATTTCAAAGTTGTTTCACGGGTAACCAAATACTTTATATGCAGTAATACTAGTTTACCTGACTGCACACCAACAGATGCAAAATAGCCAATCAAAGGTATAAATTTGAGTTACTGTTTTAACAGAGGTTTATGCTAAATATTTTGCAATTTGAGACACCAATTAGATATAAAAGGAGATAAGATTTCTTAGAATGTATTAAAAGGCACAAGAGTTAATTTATACACTTAGTTATATATCAAGCAACAAGTGTTATCAAACAATCAAACAAATACACTTAATAATATATCAGATAGTCTTGAGAAACATTGATATACGAATCAATCTAGAAATTTCAATAGGTCAGTTTAATGCTTACAAAAATTCTAACATTTATTGAGACTTTCAAGTGCAAAACTATAAAAGGAGATAACCAAACCAAATTGAAAACTAATTTGATAAAAATGTCAATAAAGTGTGTGAAAGTATAGTTCTCACAATATAGCAATGAATCAACAAACCCAAATTTAGATAAGTTTATGCACATCTCAATCTAAGGGGTCCTGAAAGTTATACTGAATCAATATAATGTGCAATTGAGGTCTCAAGAAAGAACAGAAACAACAATACACATAGTTTCAAATCATATGACTCACTATGAGGTACAACAGAATAGATCAAAGTAATAAGATCATCCACAAATACAAGTATTGAATTTGGGCCAATTAGATCAGTACACCAAACTTTAAGTGTAAGCAAAATTAATAATTGATTTGCACTTATATGGACAATGCAACATAGATATCATAATTTTCTTGTAATATGACTGACTAACTCAATGAAACCCTTAACATTCAATCCATTTTTCTAGTTGGATCGTAATCAAATGCTATGTTCTGAGATAAACCCAACATCAAATAAGAATCAGATGTCTGGTGTACAAAGGAATGCAAAACTAAGTTCTCTCATGCTAATATCATTATGCTAAATGGAAATGCTAAAAGGATTCTTTAGTCAAGACTTTATTTAGCAGTAGTATTAAACTCTTTTGCAAGGATTCGGTTTTTCAAACAAAATTGCAATACAAAATCAGGTCAGGCATACACAATTCTCTCAAATGTAACCAAGTTGTACATGGTAACTCTCACTTAATGCAGTTTCAATACACAATCAATTTTTTGACAAAATCATTATGTTCAAGAGTCAAAGTGCACCTAATTCTCGATACATTGTTAAGAAGTGTACCACTCAATATATGCATTTTACACATCAAGTATATACTTCTGCTCACATTCATATTCATATACTCCAACAATTCTAAATGCAAGGTTGGTTATTCAACCCTACATATTGTGCAGTCGAAAGCAACCCTCAATTTCCAAAACATGACTAATGTATATTTACATACTATATATTTACATACTAGTATTTGTTAATCCAACAATGTCCGATGTGAGAATTATATAAGGTATTCTCTTTTTACTCACAAGATGATGAACTAAATTTTACAGCTACCAAAAATGTACAAATGTTTTTAAAGAGGTATTTATTACTTGTTTACATATACCTTTTAGCCAAATAGTCAAGTGTGTGTGTGTGTCTTATATATAAAAGCAATTTGAAAACTTATGCATTATAGAGAACATAGTCTACTTTTAAGAATGCTTGTCACTAAATTGTCCCAAGATCAGCAGATCCCCTAACATACGACATCATATTTTTGTGATTATAACCTAAGGGAAACTGAATTTTACATGAAAGAGTCCAGAGCATAGTAGCTATATTATCACCACATACACAACTTAATGCAGCTACGAGAAAATACCAACAAAGAATTCACTATGCCAAACCAAATTCCAAGAAATGATTCCTATTATTAATGTCAATTCAAAATTAAAGATCTCAATTACTTTTACAAAGCCTATTTCAGATTTTCAGAACAAATTCAAATTTAGATTGATAACTTTAGTTAATTGCAAGGAAATATTCAAGATTCCATTAATACAATTCTACGGGTTGCAAATTTCAAAAACAATTATATCAAATTAACAATGTTATAACATCTTGGATATCTTTGCAATTGATGTCTCAATTCAAAATAATTTCGAATACAAGACTTACAACAAAGGAAAATGAATCAATCAAGTAATTTTCATTAACAACTATCGAATTAACATATTTATACAATTCAATATACAAACAAGATCTTTCAAAATCTGATTTAAACCAAAATAAAATATTCAAGAACTTATCAGACTTTGAATAGGAAAATAAATGCAAGCACGGGCTGAAAATTTCAGGGAAAAACATATCAATCTCTATATGAAAAACATGTGACAACAGAGATGTAAATGATTGCTCACTCTACTCATCAGATAGAAATAATTTTTTGAATTACAAACGACTCCAGAACTCAAACAGTCACAATCTTTAAGAAGCAAAGTAAGTGTTTAACCATTTATACATACAGCGAGAAAATACATTCAACAAGTCACAATCTAGCAGAATCATATCAATTGCAAAAATGTGTATTCTTTTGTTCCGATCATGGAATAGATGAAATAACTAGAAATGCAACCACAACTACAATTTAAAATCATGTTTGCTTTTATTCTTTCGCAACATAATTGCAATATAAAAACTTGGATAAAAGGATAATGGATTACTAAGAGAAAAGGTGAAAATTTAAATACTAAAAAAAATTAAAACCTAATTCTTTATTCTTTTAGACTCTTTCTTAGAGTCAATGTATCACCAACAATTTAAAACCTAAATGAAAATCAATACAATAGAACTTCAATATATGACTTGACTCAAAGACAATAAACATCACCTTTGTACAAAATTAGTTAGGGTTAGCGACACACAGTCACTGTAATTGAAGGCACAACTTTATTGGTTTGAGATCTTTTGAATCACTATTATAAAGGCATGAACTCATTTTTTATGATCGCTCAATCAATAAACAAATTTACTCTCTTTATAAAAAAGGATGTTCAATCAACAAGATTTTATTTTTCAGTTCATCCCTGGAGTTGAATACCTCATTCAATAATTGTTTTTGATCAAATACAGGGGAATCAATAAGGCAAAGCCTTTATGATACACCATATCTGACTAGATCATTGATAGAGAAAATATATATGCTATTTCATGAAATCTTTATTTTGATTCAAAATCATGGTGTAATGTGCATTTTCTTGTCCTAATCATGGAAGAGATAAAATAACTACAGTTGCAAAAATAATTATTGCCCTGTTTCGATCATGGTATGGATGAAATAACTATTGTTACAACCACAACTATAATTTGAAACCATGTTAGCTTTTTATTCATTTGCAAATCAATTGCAATCATAGTTGCAATTGAAAACCTTAGATCAAAGGATAATGAATCACTAAGAGAAAAGGATAAAAATTCAACAATAGAAAATTGAAACAGACAACTTTATTCTTTCAGACTCTTTCTCAGAGTCTCTGTATCATTAACATTTTAAAGACTCAATGAGAATCAACACGATAGAACTTTAACACATGACTCGACATCAACACACTCAACATCAATAACAACATCACCTTTAATCCAAACTAGTTAGAGTTAGGCGACATAGATGACATAAAACACTATAATTCATAATTGAAGACACAACTTTGTTTTAAGCTAAAATACCACATTTAATGATTGTTTTCACAACCAATATCACGACTCATGACACTAAACAAAAGGAGAAACCCTTTTAAAGCTCTAGAGCCTTAACTCCAGATTCAAATTTCGCAAAGCAGGGTCATCATCATTCATGTCAGCCCAATTAACAAACTCATTGTTATCAATGGGTTTATCCAGCAGGTTGATATATGCCCTAGTTCCATCAATTGGAGACACTTCCATCTCTTCTTGGTGAATTGGTGGAACTTGAAACTGTGCCATTCCATTTACATTATTCCCAGCAGATGACATATCTTGTGGTGGAAGCTGGAGTGGTTGAAATGTTTGTGAAGCAGCAACCTGCAGGCTAGCATAGGAAAATGAGTTTGTTCTTGGCTGAGGCATCACCATAGGTTGTTGTGGGGGTGCTTGAAAAATCCTAGTGTCAGCAAAGTTTCGATTTTCCTGGATTAGCATTGATCTAGGAAAATTAGGTTGCAAGGGGTTGGGAATATGTTGTCTTTGGGAATTGTTATGATTTGATGAATTTAGCCCTCTAATGGCAAGATTTTCTTGAGCCATGTGATAATCAATATGGACCATGAGCTCTTGAAAGCAAGGGAAACCTTGGCCGCAAATTCTACATGCAACAATGTTATGCTCAGGGCGTTGTGTATAATTGAAGGACATTGTGATGATTTAGGTCAAAAAAATTATGAAAAGGCACAATGTGAGCATTCAACTCCTCAAATGAGGCTTTTTATAGCAAAAAAAATGTATATGCACATTAATTGCTATTTTGAATATTTGTGGTTACATTTATAGAAGTTTAATTATTGTCTGTCAGAACATTTATTATATTTGTCCAAATAAAAAGAAACGACTTGACTGATAATTTGAAAATATATTTCAATTAATACAAAATATTTAGTGTTGAGACCATATCATACTCTGAGGACAAGGTGATCGTAGGAGGTTGAATGAGAATACCCTCCAGATTATACCAAATAAATAAATAAATTATGGGAAAAATGTTTCTGCAGTTAATGCAGATAAGTTATCTGCATTTATTCCCAAAACGACGTCGTTTTAGTATTGAAATCTTAAAAATTATAAATATAAAGACTATTATAACTCTGAAATAAATTAAAATTACAAAAATACCATGATTTCTGTCCCAAAACGACGTCGTATTGGGCTTACTACAGATAACTTATCTGCATTAACTGCAGAAAAAACGAACCCATAAATTATTTTAAAAAAAGGATAACATAAACTATCATACTGCCCATTAAGGTATTAAATTCATTTTACTATGGTAATTATTTAAATTTCCAAAATATAATTTAAAGTTTGGCAAAATGTTTTCCACCTAAATGTTAAAGTTATTAATTGGCATTCATTCTTTCTCTAATCTGATTTATTATATTTGTTCTTCATTTTCGGTAGTTATTTAATTTTTTTATATTTAAGCTTGGTAAATGAAGATTAAAAAAAATTAAAATTTCAATATCAATAAAGTTTATCCATTATTACTAAAGCTTCTTTTGCCATAACATAATCTAGGATAGATTTACCCAGATTCAGGTCTCCCACCATTTAGAAACTAATTAATCTCGTTGTAGCTATTTTCTTTCTTTCCTTTTTTCTTTTTGGTAGGTTATTCAGTTTTTTATATTTAAGACATTAAATGATAAGTGAAAATTCATAAAAGCATTCTATATCTACTGTTTATCCATAATTACATAAATCATTTTTGGTATAACAATTCAAGGATGGATTTTAGCCAGATTGCAGATCTTCTAAATTAAATTACAAAAAAACAAAATCCTTTCTATACCAAGGAGCACCATAACTCGTCAGTTATTATTTAACCAGTATAATTTCATTTATATTTAAAAAAAAACCTGTTATGTTATGTCAACTGAAATTTAATAATTGTGTACAATCTATAACCTACAAATTCTAATAATGAAATATTTATATCTGAATTTATATTTATATTATATTTAATAGTTTCACACTTTCTCTCACCCCTCCCTATTTTTTCATCCCTATATAAATTAATTTTAAGGAAAACACTATATATAGCCATGGCTGTGTTGCCCAGGTGATGACCAAATGAGGTTAAACACCTTCCTTATTCTCAGTTTTGTTAAATATAATTTTTATTCTATCTATATATAATATATTATTCTAAATTTTATATTATTCTTAATTATCAAATCAGTTATAATATTATTTTGAATGAAATTTATTGAATAAATTGTTAAAGACTATTATATGAAAATGATTTTGTTTCAAATTATAAGAAAAAATTCATAATATAGTTAAGAATGAGCTAAATATGTGTGTGAGCAGGCGTGTGTGTATGTGTGAACATAAACTATATTGGTCATAGTTTTTCCCCCTTTAAATTGTATATAAAAGGTTAAGAAATGCATGTAAATTTGTCTAAAAAAAGTGAATTGTTTAATGTGTCAAATAAATATAGTGGTCTATATGATTATAAAGTTAAAAGTGTATCTAGAGATTATTTCATTCAGAACATTTTTTATTTAAAAAACAAAACAAACCAAAACCGGTTAAATTGTAATTACATGTACAAAAGAATAAAACACCAATAGAAATATATACATACATCATTCACTACTCTTCCATACTTCTCGCAAAAGCTCATACCGAACAACCTTACGGCCTCCTTTTACCACAGCAAAATTTTTCTTAGATGCAAGTGAGGAATCATCCATGCCAAGAGTAGAAAGGGGAGAATCTAATTCATCAAGTTCATCATCACTGGTATATAACTTTTTGAGCACAAATGACCCACTTCTTAGTAAATTTTGGGTTCCCACTTCTTGTAGCATGCCCACAATTGAAGAAGCTGGAGGTGGTCCATAGAATGTGGAACAGGCCGTGCATGGAAAGCTTGTGATGGAACCTTCATCATCCTGAATATCCTTAAGTCATGAAAATCCACCCCCACCACAAAAAAAAGAAAGAGTAGTTTCATTATTTGCTTTTGTTATTGTTGAAAGGGAAGGGACTAAAACAGTATAGAATGTAGACATTGCAATTACCCATTGACTACACCATAGTTATTGCTTATATTCACTGAGGAATGAAAAGCATACTAAAATTCAACCAACCTCGTTGTTCAAGGCCTCAAGAACAGCATCAGGGATAGGTCCTGGGGAGAACTCGTCGGGGACAAAATTGTTGAAAACATGTCTTATCAAGGATATACCAAATCTAGGGCATACCTACGTAAGTTTTTACATAATAAAAATTCAGAAATAGTTTCCCTAAAAAATAAAAAAATAAAAACACAAGTCAACAAACAAAAAGTTTGACCAACCTCTTTTCTCATAGACCCATCTGCAAGCATTTCAAAAGGAAGCATCATCAGATCACTTAATGCATTAAGGAGATGGAAAGGTTTGGAGGGTGGTTCCCGTTTTGGGTCATCATTTTCATTGCTATCTTCATGAGAGTCACTATCATCCATGCCAAATAAATCTGAAAGCCATCTTGACCAGTTACCAACCTGAGTAACAGACAATGAAAAGTTAACCAAGAGAACGAACATCACAAATCCTTCATGGAACTACAACCAAGCTTTATCTCAATAGGCCAGGTTGACTTACGTAGATCAATCAACAACATTAAGCTCTATTACAAACCAAATTTTCAGTAAAACCATTTACAGGAATGTCATTCTAATTAGTTTCTCAACTTCTCTAAGGTCTTTCTCCACCCTTTTTAATTGGACTAACTTCCTTATCCTCTTTTCTCACTGAAACCTCTACTGGTCTTCTTGTCACACGGTATCAACTTAGGCGAGTTTCCATCATCTTCTCCTCAATTGATGCTACTATAACTTTCTACCGGATACATTCATTCCTAATCTTTCTTTACTTGTGTATCCACTCATCCAGCTCAGCATGCTTATCTCTGCTCATACTTATTAATCTCGGATAGCGGCGCGTAGCGGTTAACCCTCCAAACTGCTATAGCGCTATAGTGGGTAGTGTTACATCGCTACTTGCAAAGTGTACGTGTACCTAAGTGATACACTAAATTGTACTCCACAAATATAAAACTTAAAATATGAAAATGTGACATAAAAAGCAAATTTGAAGGATCTCAAACTCAAACATAAATGATTTCAAACATTAAAATTCAAATCATAAGCAAATTGAAGGAATTAAAGTTTCAAATAATGTAACACCACAAAATAAAGTGACAAAATTAGTCAAAATTCAAATTGCCACTTAAGTGAAATGTCAAAATCAAAGAACTTAAGGAACTAATCATAATTGAAATCATGAACATCCAAATCTTCATCTGCACTTTCACTTGTATCTAAGTTGTAAATCTCTTCCTTCTACGACGAGAACACTTTTGCAGAAACTACTGTAGTGCCGCAGCAATAGCGCCGCGATTCAGCTGCAATAGCGGCCGCTACATCCGCTACACTTTGCCTGACCGTCGCGGTGCGGTTTGTGGCGGTCGGCCACTGCACCGCAACGCAACTCCGCTATAGCGCGCTAAAGCGGGGCTATTCACAAGTATGTCTCTGCTACATTAAATTTTGCTCTTATTAGCACTTCATTGCCCAACATGCACTACCATAGAACACGGCTAATTCTATAAGTAATAAAACTTATTTGATTTTGTACCATCATGCCACAAATTTACAAGGACAACGTAAGGAGTATGTCAAAGCAAAACTTCAAAAACACTCATGTTTTAATTTTATTAGTTATAGAATTAGCCATGTTCAGTGGTAGTGCATGTTGGGTAATGAAGTGCTAATAAGAGCAAAATTGAGTGCAGCAGAGATAAGCATGCTGAGCCGGATGAGTAGTTGCACAAGGAATATGTCTAAGCAAAACTTCAAAAACACTCACGTTTCAAAAACACTCTAAATCAATGTTAACTATGCTTCAAAGTTCAAAAGCTTTGAATTTTTAGTGTCTTTCAAAATTTTAATAAGTTTAATGAATTCAAAATCACACTCTGGAGAAATGAAATTTGTTTTTTAGAAGAAAAAAAACTCTGCAAATTGCTATTAAATATTTCTGAACTAAAAACAAAAAATAAAAAATTAGAGTTTGTATCTAACACCCATCCACAACCTTCCACTAGCATTAGTTTATTAAGACTCAACAACTGACAGATTGTTTTTTCAATAATTCCGCCAAAACCTAATACGAAACTTTACATCTTTGATCGGCTATCAAACTTCCTCAAAGTCATCCTAATGCATATGATACAGAGGAAGCATGCGTTGCAAGTAAACATATATAAAGTGGTGCATGAAACATTTGGGATATAGGACACAAATCAGAAGATTATGATAAATCTTGTGCATTAAAAAAGAAGAAAGAAGGTAAAGAACAAAAAAAGTTTCATCACTCACAGCATTTTTCAGTTGCGCACCAGCCCCAAAGCCTGATTTTCCAGCTGGAATAGGAAGAACCTTAGAATCACTAATGGGATCAGATATAGGATCCGTGGGCATCTCTTCAGCTGATTCACGAAGAATAGCATTGAACATTGCCACATCAAGTCTATTAACTAACTGCTCCATCACCTACAATCATAAGAGTCCTATTTCAATCAGGCTGCATTTCAATTTTTAAGTTTTAAAGATAAGAACTAAATAGCCCATATTATCATTAAGAGAAAACAAGAACATGTACAAAATCTATCCAACTTGAAAATTTTCAAGAATAAACCAATGGTATGACCAAGTGTTACGACTCGTTATACCTCAAACACCTGGCAGTTAGTCAATTAGTAGTTGTGGTTGTGGACTATTCATTTTATTGAGGGCTTTAATTACAGCTATGGGTAGTTAGTAACACCCTATTAGGAAGCTAGACAGTTAGATGTATAGGAGGAATTCACGAAATGTGCATAAAAGGGCATAGTTCCCGTTGTTAGGCACTTTTGGCTGAATTAGTGACTTACTGAGTAGCTTCTCAGTGTGAAGGGAATTCTCCCTTGTGAAGAGCATAGCTCTTGAGTTTCATTTTTCTTAATCAATAAAGTTTTTCCTTGCATCTTCAATCTTTTCCCTACTCCCCATTCAATTTCCATTTTTCAAATCCCCAACTGTAACACCAAGTCTATACATACAAACTATTAAGCAGAAGCAAATAATAAAATAATGAATGGATGGAAAAAGCCTATGTTTACCGCAACAATCAAGAATCACATCAACCCAAAAGCAGCAAGTCCCCGAATTGTTTTTATCTCTAACAAGCCCCTTCATCTTGAAACATAGACAAAGCACACCTTATATAAAAATTCAATTTATATGAAGAATAGGTGTGACGAGGATTGAAGTTATGAACACATGGTCAAAGAGGCTCTATCCCATGTCAATGATCAAATCAAGAAGAAGCTTAGGATGTCAGGTGTTGGCGGCTTGGCGCGAAAATGGGGTTTTATAAAGGTTCAAGGAATGAATGAACAACAGGATGCAAGTGCAGTCTATAAGGGTGTTCGTTACCATCTGCCTATATAATAAAGTACAAATAGTCAACTATAAAAAAACCAATCAGAACGCAACAAACACACAACCAGCCATGGATAGAAAACTCAATGCATATGTTGGTTGTCAAAAATAAAAATTAGAGAGAAACAAAATTAAGATATTCTCAGGTTTGGATTAGCTTAGCTAAGCTCAAAAAAGTATAATGATATAAAAAAGCAAAAACAGCAGTAAGCCTAAAATACCACCATATTCACAAAGCATGACAGAAGTTGCTTTAATATTTTCTCCTACCTATTTATTATCTTTCTATATTCTCACTCAAGCACAACACTTCCACCTTATGGTTTTAATCACTTTTAGCTTTCAATTTATGCTCACTTGTCTGTTCACATGCACATCAATACCCCTTTTTTTTAAAAAAATGAAAAAAATAGAGAATATAGAGAATAAATGATTTTATGATCTTAAATAAATACCCACTAACTATAACTTCCAACATTTCAAGATAAGTATTAAGCATCAAAGTGACAAAGTCATCAAGCCAGGAATTTTGCATGATTATAAAAATATTTGTACATCTACATCTATACACATGCATAAAAGCAGAATATAAGTATGAATCCAGCATTGCAACACATTGTATCAAGATATATCAATGTTAAATTGTACCAATCTAGCTATCACAGGCAAGCAGCCACAGTCATGTCCTCCAGCTCGAAGAGGGCAAAGCCTTTCACAAGCATCCTTGAAAGCTCTTTTCCATAAATCAATAGAAAAGCTTCCTTGATCTTGATCACCTATTCCATATCTCCTCCCAGAGATTTTCCTAGAGCTAGAGCTCTTAGCAGCTGCAGACTGCATATACGGAGTCAAAGTCTGGGGACAACAAACACCAAAAAGTATCAGCAAAAAATACAAGGGCATTCAGTTTCAAATCAAAGTGTTCTGAGAGGTGATCAAGAAGCAGAAGAAAAAGGAGGAAAAAATAAAGGGTTGATTCAACCTGCCACCACACAGATTCAACGATTCGAGAGAATATCCACGCTTCAACCTTTTCCAATGCAACTAAAAATGTTTCTGGATCCTCCCAGCTATGAATTTTTTTTTCTGCATTTTCTTTTTCTTCTTCAGGAAGAGGGGAACCATTTCCATCAAATTTCCTATTGATGCATGGACCGTCACCAAGGTGTATATTTTCAACTCCTTTGCTCACAATTGCTCTCAGCAATATTAAATTTGAGAACCAGAATGTCAACCTATTCATGGTTAAGAAACAATAAACTAAGAACTGGTACAACATGCATGCACATAATGAAAAGTGCGCAGAGGTCTTTTTGAAAACGATGTTAAATCAACCAGACTTCAATAGATGCAACAACAACCAAAGCTATTTTTAATTAATCCATTTGATCCATTTTTCTTATTGGAACCTTTGTTGGTCTTCTCCTCACATGACCAAACCACCTTAGGAGAGTTTCAATCATCTTCTCTTCAATAGGTGCTTCTCCAACATTCTCACAAATACATTTATTCCCAATCTTATCTTTTTTGTATGCCAAAACTTCGACAGACAAGAAAATTTTATAGCTGCTTTTCACAGATAAAGAACATTTACTCCATATATCAGAACATAAAGTTACTTTCTTAGGTTCAGCTTTTATCAAATCTATTTTATGCTGTTTAGATCCATAAGAACAAGATCATCAGTTAAATACTCCTGAAATTTTATATCATTTCATTATACTTAGAAAGTTATGAAATAAAGTTTTATATACCTTGGAACATCATTTCCACATGCTTTAGAAACCAAAACAAAACCAGAGATAGCAGTCTGAGCTGCACTAGCTATTTTAGCAGGGGAGCCAACACTACAAGCATTGAAATAGAATCTAGAAAGGCGTCGAGCAGGTGCATGGACCTTGTTTGATGAGCTACCATGTTCAGCAACAACTGAATACATCGAAACTTCAAGAGCAGCAGCTTCCATCAGCTCTTCTCGAAGCATTTCAACTTCAGCCTTCAATTCAGTTTTATCATTAGGAAAGCTTCCATTCAGATTAATTTTGTGACAACCAGTACCAACATGAACATCATTCAAAATATTAATTTCCTCCGCCTGATCTAGGGTCTGATTCCTGATGAACAGTCCATATCTCTCAGCAGATTGTGAAGGAAACGTTACATTTGTCACATCCTCTGCTTTATCATTCATCAAAATATTTGTAGGATGTTCATGTGATTTTTCACTTAGTAGAAGAGTATCACTATTTAATTTTCCTTTCCTTGTAGAATCATCACCAGAAAAATTATTAACAAGTTTATTTTCCAAAAGCTCATTCCTCATAGTAAACTGTTCTTGTCGTTTTCTTCTCTTGTCCATTTTCTCTTTGTCCTCCATAACTCCAGCGTTAGAAAAATTGCTAACTCTCTGTGGATCATAATTGTTATATCTCTGGTCTCTTGTGCTATCTTCTTGAGTCACGCTATCCTCTTGACTCACTTGAGATTGGGAAGATCTTTCAAATTTTGGTTGCATACTTGATGAAATGTATGAAGGGGAAGATATGGCTCTGACCATATCACCCTTAGTGACATTTTGCTCACAGGATTGTTGAATGATTTCTCGAACTTCAGAACTTGCATCAGCAACCTGGACACTTCCCTCAGAAATTTTAGGTAAAGAAGACCTGCCATTTGCAGCATTTCCGATATCTGAGCACAGAAAGACAGATGAAGAGGGATATTTGAAACTGTTGAACTTTGTGGATTCTTCATCGTCTGTGTTTCCAAGTAAGCTAGAAGAAGTACTTTCCGAGGGTAGAACAAATTCTCCATTATATCCCTTTGATCCTCCTTTGCTGATTTTGATGCAGTCTGAAATCAAAATGGCAACAGGCTATTAACATGGCAGAAACAGCTGCATTTCTGTATAAAATATTATTTGTCTAGATATCAAATAATCAATAGAAAAATTGCATCATCTGTAATGCGTTTACAATTTTACATAGTTCTATCTAGTCCCTTCACTATATATCTACATAACATATAAAAAGGATAATGTGTCAACACATTCAGAGTTCAAATATTTGATCAATTTATACTGGATCTAAATTGACAATTACAAACCAACCTTACAGGTAGTTGATATACAAATGTGCCATGAATAAACAAATATAGGATAATGTCATCTCATCTCCTGAATATAGTAAGACCAATGGAACATGAATTCCAGCAAGATACAGCTAAACACAACAAGCATGTTGATGTATATGATCAATGCATATTTTCATACCAAAAATAAAGAGAAGAAGAATTAATTAATACCATAACCAAAAGTAAAGCATCATAGCAGTTTTTGTTGAGCAAAATCCAGCTCAATACGGCGACAGCAAGAATTTGAGGTCAATTACTACCAAATCATAATAAACAATGTCCATAAAATGTAGAAAGTAATCCGTTTGCTAAAGTGACAATGATTTGATCATTTTGCATTAAACAAGAATAGTACATAAACAATTTTAGTACTTTTTAACTTAGAGGGGGCAAACCTCCTGTCTTCTCTGGAGCAGATCTGATACTTTGCAAGGAGGTATTTGAAGGAATGTCATCAATGTCATCATCAGTAAAAGAGGCAATTTCATTATCATCATCTTTTAGTGACTGTGATACAGATTCAGTTTCTTCCTTGTCTAGTGACAATTCTTTTGACAAGCTGCTGGTTGGTGATGAGCTGGAACACTCTATATCAAATGGCTGAATATTAACATAAAGAAATGGTTGGGTTGAGTTTCTGAAACTCCTCTTGCAGTTCAACACAACGTTTATGGCTTTAGTTTCCTTAATAATTCCAGAATCTGCAAGGTTAATTGTGGCTGTTCCCAATAGTTGACTTTTAACTGTCTTGTCATACAAGTAAAATTCTAAGCAGTTCTTCTGGAAAGTCTCACGGTGTTTGCCTTTCTTGGATGCTTCTCTCCACAAAAGAACTGAAAGCCTGAAAGATTCATTAAATTCGATTTTTCCATTGGCAGAACTGGAAGCCAGAGACCCAGAATTTTGATCACCATTTTCCCATTGCAGTAACACAGATTGAACAGATCTCAGTGATTGTGAAGGGGGCCATGGCTTGATCTCCTGAACATGGATGATGTAGTGAACTTGGATTGAGACACTTTTTCTACTCTTTGATCTTATTCCCAGAACCATCTTCACAAAATATACCAGTGCTATTCTTGGTGGGTATGCTGACCCACTCTAAATGATGAAACCTAAACACAGGACAAGAATTAGAGAAAAAATGAGGATGTTTCAAAACATTTCAAACGTACTTAACTGATAAATTATTTTAGATAAATAGATGACAAAAGGTGGAAAAAAACATCCAGCTTTGATTTGAAGAGTAATATGAGAACGTGAGAAGGTCTCCTTATTAATAATAATAATAAAAAATACATTAAAATTCAAAATACAAAACAAATTGTGAAGCCAGTGAACAATGCATTCCTATTAATCAGAAAAACAGAGTGAGACTAATTCTTCTTCTTTTAGTAACAAATGAAAATTCAGAATACAGCATAAACATCAATGAAAAAATATTTAAGAGGAAGAGACAAAAGCTACAGACCGGAATGAGGTAAGAAAGAAGAAATCTAGATGGAGAAACACATTCAGATTCTAGATTCTAGAAGAAACAGCTTAATACATACATGCAAATGGTAGCAGACAAGCATAAACAAACACTTAAAACTTGACAAAACTCAACTCAGCAATAACCAAAGTGATCAAATGAAAACAACTGTTAGAGAATAAAATAATACCAAATAATTATAATAATAACCGACAATTAACCAAACCAGTTAATTAATGCAATTCAAACCCAGAATGAAGGATGAGATAAAGATGCTAACTTGGAATGAGATCAACAAAAAAGAGGACCAAATTGGGCACAATAAAATTGACGTAGGATGGAGCCCATTTGAGAAAATAAAGAAATAAATAAAAAAGAGAAACTGGCGCGTGTAAAGGAAGAAGATGGTGATGAAGAAGAAGAAGAAAGTGATAGTGATTGATTTTTCAATTGATTTGAATGAATGACGTCAAAGAAGAATAATGTGGGTTGAAAAGGCACAAAACTGAGAGGCTAAGAAAACGAAAAGTAAAAAAGGGAATACATACATACATACATGATACATACAAGACAATATGAAAAGCATGTCCTTCGCACACAGAGAGGGATACTTGGAAAGCGCCAATTACTGGCTGGCCCACTCTGACCCCACACTCACATTCACATTAACCACTCTATAATTCTATTATTTTCATCTATAACTCTTAAACTTTTATCGGTGTATTTGGAGAGGCTCAACCTTTAGTCAGCACTGTTCTCCGCATTCTGGATTAGTCTCATAGCCGGCTCAAAGAGTCGAAGCTCGTGGGGATACCGGAGGGAGTCAACTCGTCTCAAGGAGATAATTAGGGTTGGGTAACTCCAAAAAAGAATTTTAAAAGATTTTAGAGTCAATTCAAATCTGTTGATATTCAATCAGGATCTTAGACAAAGGAAAAATAATCATGTGGTATTAAAAAATTTGACGATTTTAATGAATTTTCTATTTGTGTAGATTTCACGAGACTTTTTAGTGAGAAATATAAATAGGATGTCTCTCTTACAATCTCACTCTAATCCCTAGAATTTCTTGAGATTTTCTCTATTGCAGTGTCTTCGTCTTCTTTTGACAATGACCCGCTTGAAACTGGGTTTCGTCGTGGGAGCTTCGTCAAATCTCAAAAATAACATATTTTTGAGCGATTTACAACACAAAATAACCCAAAAATAACAACTCAATAAGATTTTAATCTAACTCATCTCAAAATAGCAGATTTTGAAGCAATTTTTTAGAATTTTTGAAAGTTTAAAAAATGATTTTTCAAGCTACTGGTCATTATTTTTTTTGGTACAAAAATGTGTGATTTTTGTATTAAAAATAACTTAAAACAGTGGGAAAACAATATGGGAACAAAAAACCCCCCAAACCAATTTTCATTTTACATCAATGAAACAAGATCAATTTAAACAAAGATTGAAACTTTCATAATATGAATCCTATTTTTCATAACAATACATTCATGAACGAAATTCTTTTGTTATAGGAAACGATTTCAAACAATTTTTGTATCAATAGATCACTACAACTTGTTTTTCAAAACCCCCAAAGCAATTTAAGGTTTCAATGTATCGATTGAAAATAATTTGAGAAATTTTTTAAACTTTCATATAATAAAACCCAGAAATTCAAATTCAATTTTTTTTAGAATACTCCATGAAAACATGCATATGATATATGGTTAGAAAACTCTCATCATGTAGAACAAAATCCTCAAGGTTTACAAGATTAATTGCAAAAAAATTCCAAACGAAAATTTATAATGAAATTTACTATTTGGAAAAATTATATTATGTTTTACTTTTTTTATTAATTTCATTGCATTTCTTTGTTATCTTTTTTTTATTGACTCTTGTAATTTTGAATGTTTGTTAAAAATTCATATGGTTTTTTAAAATCTTATAAATCTATATTGTCCTTTCAAATCTTATACATTCTATTAAAATCTTTTAAAATCAATCTTCTGAAATCTCGATTGTAAAAAAACGTTTTTAAAAAAAGTCTTTAAAGTTCTTTTAATTCTGAATACTGTTTTAAAATCTATAAGATTTTTTATCTTAATTTTTTTTTTAAAACCTTAATCCAATACACCCCCTAATATTATTGTATAATATTATGTAGTATGATGTACCACCTTGCTGTTCATGCTCTTATGTATTTTATAAATTTCCATCATAAAATATTTAAGAGATCTTCAATACAATGAATATTTGTTTAGTGACGGTTTGTTTGTTTATGATTTGGTTGAACGTGTGTACGTGACACAATGTTCAATTAAAATTATATATATAGCATCATTTAATATATGTGTCAAACTGATTAATTTATTGTGCGTTGATTAATTTATTGAGTGTGATAAAACTGTATATTAAAATTATATAATAAATATTGGAATATATTTTTAATATGATCAAACTGATTTGTCATATCTAATAAGGAGTAAACTACGAATATTATACTAATCTCTTCTCTAACCTATGTTCGTCCAGCATTGAATTAGTAAAAGGGAGAGATAAATTATTTAATATTATACTAGTTTCACGTCAAATAACTAAACAAGAAAGTTCGTGATTATTAGTTAACCAGTCCAATTACCAACTTTTAGAATTATGGTGGGGACTTGAGTCCTGGATCTTTTTTATACCAAACCAACCAATTATCTTTTTGAGACAAATAAGTTTATTTGGGTATTTTCATAAGTTTTGATTTTTGAATCAGCTATTAAACTAATGCCGAATGCAAATCGAAGATTAAGGTCTTATATCTCTTCTCAAGATGACATTGATGGAGAATCGAACCGAAGTCTTTAACTATCTACTCAATTTCTCTACACCAACTGAACAATTAAATTTGATTATTTATGATACAATTAACTTTGATTTTATGGGAATTACCTACGAGTACTATACAACCAAGAAAATGGGTTAAAGCTCTTTAACGTGGTCAGCTCTTTACCACTTTGTGCGCTAACTCGGGATGAGAGATTAGTCTTATGGCTATCGGCTGTGAAGATACCCGGATGTAATCCAAAAAAAAAACCAAAAAAATGGGTTAAAGCCCATACTGTTTTATTTAAATTTCCATTTGTGTTATTTTTCTCTCAATCCCAATATGAATTGCTCATAATTTCTCATCTTATCTTTCGATTTTATTTTCTTTCTATTTTGTGTAACAATCTTTTGATTTTCAATTGTTTCTGATTTTCGTTGAGATTATTTAAACCATTCACAAAATCGATAAAAACTTCAATATATCGGAACTCTATGCTCCCTTTTACTAAATAGAGAAAAAAAAATAGACTTAAAGAAAAATATAAAAAAAAAAAGCATAGGTCAAAAAGAAAAAAAAAATCATATTTAGTAAAATGGAGCACCGAAAGTTTTTCTCCACAAAATCCACCCCGTGATTTTCTCCTTTTAAATTTCTTCTATTTTTTAATATATTTATCTATTTGTCAGTTTAACTATATTTTCTTTTGCTTTTAATATTCATCTGTCTATTGTTTGAACTCGATAATGTGAATTAAACCCAAAAAAGTTGTGCAAGGTCTAAGAAATTTCTGAAGAAATTGGAATATGAATAATAACGAAATGAAACGGCACTCCAATATGTTAGAGCAATTGATTTTAAAAGAAATAATTGTTTAAAACTGTTCCCGAACATGTTATACCTTAAGTAACCTTTGAATGTTAAATTTTTTTCTATGTGCTGAATGCTATTTGACAATGTTATTTGAGATACCTAATTTTTTTCTAATTTTATCATGGAACAAGTTATTCTACCTACTTTTATTATGTCTATCCTTTTAATACCGTTAGATTATAATCACATCCAACGGTAGAGATTTGTGAAATAAAATAAATTATTTTTTTCCTTTCTTTTTCCTCGGTACCTCCCACACCTTTTCTCTCTCCTCTTCTTTCTCCATAATTTGTTTTACTGTACAACAAGTAATTCTAAACACCAAAACCAAGTTTAAGAAAGAGATACTTTCTCAACCATGGAGGTCTCCACCCTCATTCGCACCATTCAACAATTTAGAGGTCCCTGATCCAAAAATTTCCCTTTTTATTTATTGGATTTTCTTCATTTTGTCGGTGATTGGAATTATGGGGATGAGGCTGCATCTTTTTGCTATCTCTTCCTTAAACTTGGTTTAGGAGTTTAGAATTACTAGTGTTATAGTAAAACAAATTATAGAGAAAGAAGAGGAGAGAGAGAAAGTGTGGGAGGCAATGAGGAAAAGAAACGGAAAAAATAATTTATTTTATTCCGCAAATCTCTACCGTTGGATGTAATTATAATCTAACAGTATTAAAAGAAGTAGACAAAGGTAAGCAGAATAAAGATAGGTAAAATAACCTATCTCATATTTTATACTACAAATCTCCAACGTTGGATAAGATTATAATCTAATGGTGTTGAAAAGAGTAGACAAATTAAAAGTGGATAGAATAACCTATCCTTTTTATCATATTATGAGTTAATCGTACAAATGATTTTAGCATCTTTAAACTCAAAAACATTTTTTTTCTTAAGAAGTTAGACCCAACCAACTTGGCTTATTCTTATAAACATTTCGTTAACACTATGTACTCATTATTACGCATTATGTACTCTAAGTGTATTTAATAATTTCACTTTTAAATGTAATAATTTATTTAATAAATTTCTTAAATGATAAATTTATCTCCCCAACCCCACCAAAAAAAAAATCACTACGGATCTTTTGGTAAAAGTTGATATGACATTTTCTCTTCACTATATAACAAACATAATAAACACAATTAATCGTGATAAAATTTGTAAGGAAAAAAAAAAAAAACATGAAAACAATGAAAACTGGGAAAAAAGAAAAGAAAAACTTAAAGATTTTTTTACAGAAATTAAATTTGATAGGGAAAATTCTAGGAAATGTGCATATGAACAAGAATAACAAATATGCAGCAGCTCGCACCCTGTCCGAGGCACTTGCTATTCTTAGTTTCTCACAAAACAGATTTGAGGGGAACCTCTCTACAGCAACACTATTAGACATCTACCCCCAACAAGGCCTCTTCAATTGTGTTACTGCTTTGCATATTCAAGAGTTAAGAGTGCACAGATTCATTCTTAGAAGCACAATCATCCATAGCCTTTTCTTCACCTGCAGTTATGATATCTATTTATGACTAACACCAAATGCAAGAAATAGCATATGCATTATTATGAAGATATGCAAAAGGTTGTTATGTAAATTAAGATTTATAGTAGGACACAAAGATAGCTTCACATGAAAACTCTTTCTCAATAATACATTATAATAACAATAAGTTTTTCACAATGCATTATTACTAACATTGATGCTTAAACAGGGAATGCTAATATCATTACAAGAGACATCAACATCCATTTGCTTGAGTAAACCAAATTAATTAATTAAATGAATAGAAAACAGTACTGAACCTACCTAATTAATTTCAGAATGGGGCCTCAAGTGATTCTTCCCATACATCTCCACTGGCATTTGATAAATCTTCACCATCTTCTTCCATAGAAAGCCTAATATACTCTCTGTGTGCAAAACGATCCCACTCTGTCAAATTTGGATCCTCACGTTCCTGAACAAAATGGCCCCCCTTGTAATCAGAATTTACTAACAAAATTTGCTAAAAGCCTTCATTGATAATGAAATAGGATCTAAAACTTGCTTCTACCTGACGTATGAGAAATGGATCACGAGTCTCAAAAGCAATAAACTTGTTGAGATTGAAAAGAATATTGAAAACATTTCCAGAAAGTTTGCTGCCCTTCACATCTCGTAATGTGATATATCCTTCATTCTGCAAACATAGAACAGTTACCACTGGCTATACCTGCAGATGAATGAAACAGAAACAAGAAAAAAGAACAACCAAAGATGTAAGAATAAGAACAAAGGAGAGACCTCTGGTCCGATCATATCAACAATCTGACACAATATATCTTCAAAAAGCACTGGCTCTTGGGCCATGCACTCCATCCGATGTAACTGCTCCTCATAAAAGAACTGCATTTCATTTGGTGTCAGCACTCCATTTCCATCCAAATCTATGCATTTGAACCTACAAGAATTTAAAAAAAAAATTAAAAAAATCTTAAATTTCTATTTGAAAGCTGAGGAAGGGAGGAAAAAAAATTGCAGCTAGTGAAATTCAGAAAATGTGACAGACGATGAATCTACATTCTAGAATTGCATGGAACCCTCCAAAAACTTTTTAAATTGTGACTATTAGCAGTAAGCTCCGATGGATCTAAAACAAAGACCCAATTTAAATTAGGCATGGACAGCAGGCTTATGCAAGTGCTGTGTTGCTTAAATTAAAGTATGTTATGAAATGTGGAAATTGCTGCATATGATGGTGTGCTGTTTATGCATCAGATCATGTGACTTTACCAAAGACAAAAGATTATTTACACCAAAGCCAAACCTTGGCATATTATCATAACTAAATAAATGGACTGATGAACGGATAGAGAGGTATTAGACAATAACTAAAATTTTATTTTTCCATGATGAACCATAAGTGACGATTATAAAGAAAAGGTGAGCATCAAGTTATACAATTTAACATTAGCATGTTATATTGACAACATGGCATGATAAACAGGCAATAAATTAGAATGTCCCTAATATCCCTAAGAAACGTGAACTGCCAAAGCCATCCATAAACTCTATATCCTGCCATTAACAACATATATTAATGCCCATCAAACCCATCACTAGTAGCTACTACATTCTAGGACATTGTCCTTAGTTTAGACAGGTCAAAGGCATGATTGCTTGGCCCTTATTAATCAGTATACAGCATGTAATAAAACTTTAAAATTGATAATACTGACTAGTAAAAAGAATGCTTGAAATTATACGACATGTCAAAATCTCAAGAATCATGATTTAATAAAATTACCAATCGAACAATTACAATATGGAAGAAGAGCAGAAAATATCATGATTACAATATAAGGAAAGAACTAAGAGAAAGATCCACAAATGAAGTACCTATGTTTTGTAAAACAGCATGTGATATCAGTATTAAAGATGTTTTAGACACATTACAGGGGGAATTGATATCTTCAGACCCAAAGAGACCAACGTCAAGTTTATTTTTTCATATTAATAATTTAAAAAATTCTCCGTATAAATCAAACAGTAAAGAAAATAACTTGCTTTCATTTATTATCCAAGTTGTCATATATCAGTCAAAATGTATGATTTTCTATGCTGCTAAAATAATCCCCAGTATTTGAGAAGTCCAGGAAGCATACCAGTATTCTAGACTAGGTTCAGATGACTTATCTTCCTCTGCAAGTATGAAATAAACAAAATCTTCATAATTCATCTTCCCTTCAACTTTGCTGGTAAATTTCCGTGGAACCTGGCACAGTTTAAGAATAAATAAGACAAAAGAAATTAAATTATAGAACTGATTTGATTTGATTTGATTAAGGAATCAATTTCCCAGTTTGGAACTCATTAAAAAAACAAAATTGAATTGATTTGTAAGTCTAATTCCATGTTTGAAATACCATAAAATGAATGAAACTCATTCTTTTAATTTGCTTTATTACCCTTAGAATATGCAGAGTGAGCAAACTAATAAGGGCAAAATTATCAATTCAAATAATTAAAACTATAATCAAATCAATTCCAACCAAATTACAGTGGATTTCTAAATGCACACAACTTAAATCAAAAGGACTTCAAAATCAAATTAATTTCTAGCTTATAACTTTCCAAGCAAAGAATTTTATTTATAAGTCAAATTAATTCCTAAAATTTGTTCCAACCACACAATATAAATTTTCAGTATGAAGCTTGCTATAGCCGTGCACGGTAAAGCTGAACTTGGCACACTGAAAAAGATGTAAAATACCAACAGACCTGGGAAAAAATTCTATCAACAATCCGATATGTAAGAGAATGATTCCCATATTTAATAAGGTTCTCTCTATCAATGAAAAAGTCATGATCCGTGTCGAGCTCCCAAAATTTGCAGTAAATGACATAAAAATGCTCATATGAGAAGTACCTGAAATTTCGTGAAGATAATTAAAGAAGCAAATACAAAAATAAACAAAAGAAAATTTAAATTCTATAGAAATAACTATATTGGAAATGAAAGTCAATCAAGTGTTTGAAATATATCTGGGATGATCAAATGCCTCAAGATTGAACATAGACCAAGTAAAACATGTAAGAAGCATAAAGGAAGGTGCTAGCGTATTTAAGATTGTTTCTTCGCACCAAATATTGATATAGGATGAAGCTTTTTTCTTGGCTTCTCTTTGGTGTTTTGCTTTTTTAAGGAGGTTATAAGAAAGTTTTGACCCCGAAAACTAAAGGGCCATAATTTGGGTGAAGGATTCTGGGAGATTGATTGCTAGTTATGATGATTAAATGTTCCTGTATTATTCCTCCAGCAGTTCATATAAATCGAGGCATAAGCCAAAGGCAATTGATTCTATTACTACTAGGATGATTAAATATTCCTGTATTTTTCCTCCAGCATTTAGTATAAGTTGAGGCATCAGCTGAGGGCAATTGGTTGTGCTTCAACCTGAAGCCTTTCTATATTCTCTCGCTCGCTCTATCTAACTCACTGCCAAACTTTTCTTTTCTCTATAATTTTTAAACACTGCTCAGGGCTGCTTTAAGGGAGTTTCTCTCTTAGATATCCGAAGATTGGGCAGCTTACTGCATTTTTAATTTTCCTTGTAATCATGTTTTTAGCCTTCCCTGTTTTAGAGAAAGTTCCATCCTCCCCTCAGTTGATTGTCATCTCTTTTCTATAATATAAAATTTCTTCTATTAAAATGAAAAAATAAAAATAAAGGAAGGGAGATGTTTCTTATTTCCGCAATACAAGGGCAAGAAAAAAAACAATTCAATAATGGCAAGGAGCAAGATCTCTTTCTCTTGGCAAAATCATTATTCTATAGGAGTTCATGCTAACAAACATTAGCAGTAAATTTCCAGGAATACAAGGTTAAGCTTTCAGAAAAAAAAAACTAGTTGACTTTTCACACATTGTCAGCTAAAAGCCATTACCTCAGAACTTTGTTAATATCCTCTTCCTCATCTACATGCTGCATGGCATCAATTAGGTTCCCACGTTTCAATTCCCTCAGGGTAAGTCGGCCATTTCCTGATCTATTCATGTAGTAAAATATTCTGTGTATGACGGTCTCAGCTGTTTAAGCACAAAACATGTAGCATTAATACCTTAAGAACTTTTTGATAACATAAAATAAGAAGAATCATTAGATATATGATGTAGAAAAAGAATGGTAAACAAGAAATATGTTAAAAAAACTGAAATTCTGATGTTCAAGTTCAGTAAGACAAAATTTCCGGAGACATAATATGCCTTACATGGCAACTCTATGATCCTAATTCTACTAAGATGGCAACTGACCCAGACATAAGACTCTTGAAATCCCCAATTATATTTATATCAGCTTAATATAATTATCATAAAGATCATCCCCTTATAATGAATAAATAAAAAAAGGAAAGAAGTAGACATGTACGTGTTTGTATACACACACACACACAAATACAGCAAGCCTAATCTTCGAAATTAGTTGGTGATATAATCTTGCAACCCTAGTTCATATTTTATCTATCTTTTTTTTTACTCTCTCTTCATAGATGGTACCTAGAGCTGGTTTCTCAAAGGAACCCTAGCCACCATCAGCTCTGTAAAATAATAATAATAATAACAAGAAGAAGAAGAAAGGACTCAGAGGTCTCTTCAAAGATGCCAAATACCCTCTCTTTAGCCTCTAGAAGGCAGATTGACAACCACAGATGTGGTTTACAGCCAGATCATCATTTGTTCTCATTACAGATTGCACAGAGAGTGTCTTCCTAAGATCACGGCCTGATTTGAAACAAGAAAGCTTCAAATATCCTACATATTAGGCCAAAATGGCTTTTTAGGTTGAGTCCAGGTGTTGTTTTGTTTATTTTGCTCTGTTTTTGGAGATTTCAGACAAAATATAATTTCTTGATGATTGATGGCTGGTGAGTTGCTATTTGATGTGGGGCTGTTGATTTCTTGATGTGACAGTGCTGTTTTGTTCTTGTTTAATGTTTTGTTGTTGTGCATTGGTATTTTTATTGAGATTTTCCTCAAGTATTTGTCGAACTAACAGAAAAAAAAAATCCAAAAAAAATAAAATAAAATACTGTGGGAGAAAGTACAACTATGGCAGAAAGCAAAGCAATGGAGTTTATTACTAGGGTTATGGTTATTACTATTGCATCCAAAATCATCCACACAAAGTTGGAGAGTCACAGTTCTAACTACATGCAGTGGAAGTTTATGGTTGAAAGTTGAAACAAGTTTTGACACCATGGAGAGGATGAACATTTTGCAAAGCGTTGAGTCCAAAAGATGAGAAGACTGCAATGGGTGATAAAAAAAATGTTGGGACTTTGAATTATCTGTATGGGAGAACTCAGGATTGGATCATTCATTGTAAAACAGAAGGGCAAACTCCAATACACAAGGCTTCCCAACTTTGCAAAGGTGGGGGTAAGGGCTGATTTTACGCAGCCTTACTCTTCTATTTTAGCAAAGAGACTGTTTTTGAAAATCCCAGGTGTTTACCTATGGTGGGAGCAGCAATCTAAATAACATAGCATCCTTGAACATAGTTATACTTTCCTACCTAGTTACATTGCCACAAGGACTGCAAGTGGGTTAATGCGATGAAAATGAATTTTGATAGTTCTATTGCAAGTTTGAGTTACAACAGACTTAAGATATGCCTATACCTATACTTTTATCTTGTAGCCACGTTAACAACATTTTGTCTGTTAATTTCCTTTGTTTTCTAGCAATTGGCCATTTTACAAGAGTAGGATGTAAAGAATGCATTCTATCATGGCCACTTATTTTACAAGTAGCATGTCAGCCAGCCTGCATTCCAGCATGCCCATTGTGAAAGCAGAGAGTGGGAAGAAAAAGCAAAAACCAAAGGAAATCATTTTTATTTTTTTGTTAAAAGTTTAGATTAGAGTAGACACACCCCCTGTAAGGTCAGGGAAGACCACTGACCCGATTGAGGATTTAAAGTGGGAAGTGGGATTATATATCACCCACCAAAGAGGGAAACAAATTAGCTAAGAATTGAACCCAAGCCATGGCTAGCGAAATCATATTTTAATTGGAAAGCCTTATTGTCAGACATACAATTAGAAATTAGCCCAAAAATAAAATACCAATAACAAACATTCCAACCTGTCTAATCAGAATTAAAAACTCTTGAAAAATATTAGGCAAGAATTGTGACCTAGAGATCTACTGATATACCAAAAGAAACAAATTTAAAAAAAACAAAAACAAAAAAAAAAGACACACAAATTTATTAATCTAAATAGTATGGTCATACCATATCGTTCCTGAAATTCAGGCGTGCTTTGCAAAAACTCCAACCCAGGATGAGCAGACAAGAGTTCCTTCAAGACAGGTTTGAAATCATCCTACATCCAAAATAGATAACGTAAATGCAATTCTAATATGTAAAATTTTAGCGAGTACTTGGTAATTCATGTAGAGAGATAACAAATAGCAAATCGACTTGAGAGTAAGGGTACGGCAGCCTATTAAACAAAGCAAACCTGTACAAGGTATGTTCGATATGGTGGCTTCAGTATGGTATATATTTGTGTGGCTAAATCCATAGCTAACATATTGCCCTGAATCCAATAGTCAATAAATTGATCCCTACAATATATGTTAAAAAGTAGAGGCATTGTTCAACAGCGAGTAACATCAATACCAAATGTTGTACTCAAACAGCTTCATAGTAAATTATGATATTTAATCTGTTCATTATGAACCAACTACCCCAAAACTTAAGCTATTATGTGAACACACATGAATAATTTTGTATTATATCTCTCACATGCCTCCTCACGCAAGAGCCCTTTAGGCTTGAAGTATGGACAATACACATACCTACCTACCTTGTGTTGAAATTCAACTTCCTTTATTAGAAGAATGGGGATGGTAAGGATCGAACAGTATATCATTTGGTCATAGAGGCTTTAATACCATGATATGAACCAATTATCCAAAAAACTTAAGCTGTTAGGTGAAGACACATGAATGAGTTTATATTACATTACTAACACTGTTAAACTTCTATTTCTCTATGAAAGTCACACATAATTCATTGAGATAAAAGACATTTTGCATAAAAAAAAAAAAATTGTAATGAATTTCACAGTGGAAAGCTGAAGGGGATATTCACCCCAGCTACATGTTGAAAATAACTATAGCAATACATCTCAGAACAAACGAAAAAAATAACAGAAAATGTAAAACACTGAACAACTATCAAAAGGATCTTACAAGCAAATTACTCTTTATGCCCAAACGATATCTAGGAGGTACTTATGGGGGTCACAAACTAGTAAGTGGTATAAAATAAATAACACTGACCAAGTAACAAGAAAATGACTTGTACAAGCAAGGGTCCACTTGCCTCTTCTTTTTTAAGAAAAATAATGTCTTTTGATTAAAAAACATGTTTAAAATTTTTTATAATAATTAAAGTACGCTTTTTTCAAAAAACAAAAACAAAAACCTAAAAAATAAGTTTATTCTTTTAGTGCTTTTCTCATAAGCTAGAAAGAGTAGTTTCTGAGAAAAGACAAAAAAAAAAAAAAAAAACTCTAAAAAAAGTTATCATAAAAGCACTTTTTTTCAAAGTTTATCCAATCATTCCCTAAACTTCACTACAGTCTCAAGAACAAATCAACAACAGCATATGTGCCATATACTCCTCCAACTATATGGGCCTTATAATCCCTACATAGATTTATCCAGAGAAGTACCGCAGAGAACTAACTTGTACCCAGGTTAGTTCTTTTTATTGGTTCGTGAAGCACACATAACAAACTATCATACAACATAAATGTTATGATTTAGAATATAGGTTATGGGTTGATCTAAGGTTAAAATCTTTTTCTTTCCTTTGAGGGAAGGGATGGAACTAGTAAAAATCTAAAATTCATTAAACAGCCCCAACACCCAAGGAGCATAACCGATTCATCCAGCAAGTTAACACTTTCAACAGCTCATTCTATCTGCAAACATCTGGCAGCTCTATTTTTCTAATCATTTATTTATCAAATGTAACAGAAATAGTATATACAAAAAATTTAGATCTAAATCTAATAAAAATTCAGAATTATTCATCTTATGCAATAATCTAGTTAGATAGAATGATCCAACAAGAAATGTGGTACCTTGTTATGGTTCCACTAAAATTGACATCAATCTTTCTGAAAAGAGCAGTGGATAAAAAGGAGGGAAGTTTGCAGATCTCTTTCGTAACAGACTTAAATTCTGCAAATTAGAATACAAATTTACAACAAAAGTTGAAAAAGAACAAGTATTTCTCTAGAAGAATCTGTCATAATTGAGAATATAGAACTAATTAAGTCACAAATATCATGATCTCACCATGTAATTGTAGACCATCCAAATGGCCATAAAATCGATTATCAATCTCAAACAGGAAATGCTCTTTCATTTCAATTGGAGGTGGACGTCCATTTTTGAAGTAGAACTGCAAGCACATTCAAAGTTTAGCTAATAACTGTGAAACAAGGAGTTAATCCTTTCTAGATATAACCCAAAATAAAGTTTGGAGAAAAAATAATAAAGAATTACTTAAGACAATAACAAATACCTGAGGAATAATCTCCCTTACAGGTTCACTGACTAATTTTAGTGGAGAACCTAATGAAGAAGGACTAGTTCTCTGTTTCATGGTACGTGGGGAACCAGATGAACTGCGTGGAGAAAGTGGTGGTGTACTCCCAGCAGGAAATAAGGAAGGTAAAGAGTTGCTTGACAGAGTATTTGTATTTGTTGAGTTTTCAAGTGCATTAAAAGGTGCTCCTGCCTTTGCATCAGCAAGCAATGACTTAACCTGTGTTTATAATGCATCAATGACAATATTAACAGATGTAGCTTGAAAGAAAGAAACATAAAATACATCTAGAGGAATTTAAAAAAAATTAAAAATGGAATGGTGATGTTTTGGAGAGGGCAACACAAAATAGATTAAAACATGTCTAGTTCTAGTACTGCATAATTAGGAACTCTATGGTCATGCTATTAAGGGTCTGTTTGGATGGGCTTTAAAAAAAAGGACGTCATATTTCAGTAGTCATTACATCCCGCATTTTTCAGGTTCATGAATTTGAATGTTGTTTTTTCTTTTTTTGTTGTTGACACTGATCTTTCTCTAGTTATGTTATTACTCATAATAATAATTATTTTTATGTTTCTTCGAAGAGAAAATTAAATTTTCTTTTAATATGTAACTTCTGCTTGCTCTTAAAAATCTAAATTTAACTAAAATATGAATGGGTTACTCCTTCAGAGTCCAGAAGAAGTCCCAATAAAAACTTAATATTTAGCAAATCTTGCATAATTTAATTTAGTTTAATTTCTCTTCACAAATTAGGGATGTAAGTGCACTTTGCACCCTATTAGAGAGAATTGGTATATACACCAAAGCATCACCACTTGGAAAACCTCATAATAACATTGCCTAATGGCAATTAATAAATGTTAGTACCTAAGCCGGTTCCTGATGAAATACAACCATCTAGAAGCTCCAAAGTATCAATAGAAGCTCAACATTATAAGTATTCACCTCACATGATCTAGCGTGAAAGCATATCAGCACAAGCACTTTATAATTCCTAAACCATAACCTCTCTATCAGATGATGATTAAAATGAACACAAAAGAGCAGTTGTTTGTCTATTATCAGAACATGAAAATTATTCAGACTCATAGATTCACTTGAAGTAAAAAACGATTTTCTACGCTCCAAAAGTCATCTTGAAGGTGGAGGAAACTGCCAGAACTCTCTCTATAATTAAAATATTGAAACAGAGATGATCTTTTCTACTGTTGGGTCATTGGAGTCTTAAAGTTCCATCAAGGCATTAACATTAAATAAAAAGGGGTATTTATATTATTTAAAATTATAAAAGCAAATCTGGATAGTACGAATTCCCGAGATCAGACATCTCCGTCAAGTGGCAATGAACTAGAGGTTACTACAGTACACTCAAAAGGAAGGACAGGAATGCTTAAATGAAGACCAACAAGCTATTTACAAAAGAGCATATTCAGAACAGTAGATGAATACAAACGGAGTTTTAGTTGCAATCATGTAGCTTAAGAGATTCATAGGATCCAGTAGAATAGAAATGACTAGTCATTCACAGATTAAGGATTAAAACCTCATTATAATAATACAAGGGATTCTTTTTTCCTTCTACAGAAGTTTTCTATCTTACTTAACAATGTTTCGGTCTTTCCCTTTCAAACTTAAACACCTCTGGTCAAATTTTAGTTCAATTGAGAGTGTGAATAGCCAAAATCATTCATTCATATAAAAGTATAACTGGTTAAGTTCAAATCAACCGTGTATGTACCAGGCGACAAGTATCTGGAAGCGAAAGCCACTGTGAGAATAGCTCCTCAGCAACATAAGGACTCGATTTCAGTGCAAAAGGAGAAACCTCCTGAAGCTGCAACATATCTGGGTCCAAAGACACCAACTCCCTAGTTTCCTCCACATCCATCACAACCCAATTCTATTCTACCTCTCATGCACCCAACAACCCCAATTTTCAATCACAAATTCACAACACCACAAAAACCCTAAACCCCACCTCTTCAACAATCGCTATGATTCTTCCCTCTATCCTTCTTCCACCACTTGGGTCAGCAAAACCCAGTTACCAAGCTGGCAACTTTCAGCAAAAAACAATCATGGGTAGCCATGAACTACGAGAGAAGAAGAAGAACACAGAGGGCCCTTTTTTTGCTTCACTTCATTCGAACACTTGAATAAAACTAACACGACCCGGAATTGGAAATTCCAGGGAATTTGAATCCAAGGGAGAAAAGAATGGTTTTGCTGAGAATCAGAGAGGGAAACTTTTCGAAGGGAAGAGAAAATTTGACTGTGAAATAGATGAAAAAAAAAATGAAAAAAAAAAAAAAAGAGAGAGAGAATAAAAGGAAACCCTTGTTTGGTTTCGAGGTTTGAAAAAGAAATGAGAAAGAGGCAATGGAAAAACGGTAGTGAAGAATGAGAAAACACAAGAGAGAGGTAAAACAGTAGAGAGTTCTATTTATCTGTTGTTCTGTGTGCTATGCACGCACTGTACCAACTGAAACTGCCGAGACTGAGTGTCAATAATGAACGAGTGATTGCAAAACTGAATGAGTTGGGGGAATAATTTTGAATTTTTTTCAGGTGGGAAAAATGATAAAACTATTTTTTTTTAGCTTTAATTTAGGGCTTTTTTAAAAATGAGAATGGAAAATCTTAAGATGATTTATATAAATAATATGAAAAATAAATATTTTAATCTTTCATTTTGAATTTAAACTAACAATTTTATTACTAATAAAGAAGTGACCTTTCAATATATCATAAGCACCAGGACTTAACTCAGAAAATAAATAAGGGAACTAATTCATGTTTAGATTTTACTAATTTCCAGGATATAATCAATTTTTCCAAAAAAATTATCGAGTATGAATGTTTTTACACCATAAAGTATAAGAATAATTCTCAATCCAATATTGGTTTGGCCTACCTACCCACAAAATACTTCGAGTAAATTTGGAATCCCTGCGAGTAAAATGATGCGTCATTTAATTTAGAGGATTCCGTAATGTGGCTCGTTGCTACCAGCTTCTTACCCTTTCTGCATTACAATTATTGCGTCTGTATTGGGATTTGATGCATGTCTCAACATAAGAACCACGATTCGCATTTTAAACAAATGATTAGTGTATCAGAGTCTTGTTCAAGAAGAGGCAAAACTTACAATAGATCTTCAAATCCATATTTTAACGCTTGTAGGACTTTATAGCACAGCACCAAATTAGAAGTATTTCCTATCAAGCCTACCACAAGTGTCATTCCTCGTTTCTCTTAAACACCAAGTCTTGTAAATTCTGCTTGAACTGTTGCACGAGCGTCAATGCACATTATAGAACATAGAGAAGGATTTGAGGTAAAATACTGTGTAATCAGCCCACAGATACAAGAGGGGATAATCAGCACGTACAATGAGTAATAGCTAAAATATTATTCATTATACACGTGCTTCAAATCATTTAATTCTAACAGGCATAATAGTCAAACTGGCTAAATGCAGAGCAACCTCTTCTCTTTCTCTTATCCATAATTGGAGCCAACGATTCCATTCCCTCAATGTACATTAGAAAGAAATAGTCAGGTACAAAATACGCATAGAAAGGGTCCAAAACTAGCAAAGCATTTTTGCAGCTTCTTTTCCTTCAACAAGAAAAAGAGAATGTATTTATTACAAGTTGCCATATATTAACAAATTCCTAATACAGTATATCTTCATGAATGGGTCCATGCTGAAATAATCATGGAAGAACATCTGAAGAGGTATAAGAGGAGTCTGCCAAAGCTTCATGAAGAAATTTCGATGAGCTTTTAGCCTTGAATGGACCCAACATTGGATGGAAATATACAGAGTAATCAACAAGCATGGACATCTCAAAGGAAAGTATGAGAATAGAACTGAGACCTTTGACACAAGAAGTCTGCTGAACACACAGTTCTTCATTTCCTTTTTCCTGTACCAATTGACAGGAGCTCAAAGCTCCTGAGTGCATCATCCCGACCCCCTCTTGTCCCTGAAGCACGAGTAAAATATGTTTTGGACTCAAATCCTGGTTGAGACCTCTGAGTTGCAGATAGACGGCTACTGCTCGAAACCAGTCGATTGGAACGGCTTTCACTAGGCTCACCAGAAGAGCTTGGTCGGCTGCTTGATAAGACAGGCCTTTTTGAGGAACTGCCATTACGAGAAAAGCTGCGTGGCCTCTCAGAATCAGCTTGCTGCAAAGAATAACCATTAGTTAAGGAGTAAAGTTTAAGCAGTCAACTTACAATTCATAATAAAGTTTGAAGGTAACCAATCCATACACAGAAAACAATAATGACACATGTACTAACCACGTCTTTGGAAGATGGCACATCATCTGAAGACCTATGTAGAGCAAGCCCAGAGCCACTCCTCCTTGCAAATGCCTCGACTGCACCTGAGAATCTATCCCGAATCTCTGGTCCGCCTAAAATATAGGTAAAAAAATTCTTCGCTGATGAAAGTTTTTTTGGTACAGCTTGTAGCACTAAAATAATGCACTACTTCATCGAATAAAATGTAAATACTCAAATTGTTTAAACAAGTGAAAATAATATCAGTTCAAACCGGATGATGGGAATGAAGCACATAGACATAAAGAATAATAGAACTTTAAGGATTATGAATCCATAAGACATCAAAATTATTTATCAGCATAGCAGTAAGCTACAGGAGAAGAAAAAAAAATTCCAGATCTTGCTGTAGAAGGAGGAAACCTGAAGGCCGTTCTAATCTCTCTCCTGATTGTCCTGCATTTATGACTGGTTTACCACTTGGCTGTTGAAAATGCAGCAAAAAATTTGATTAACAAAAACCTTTACTTTTGCTAGAAATGCAATGAAACCACACTTCTTGTCTCTTCATAGATGAAAATCACAAGTACTCACTCGAGCTCTAGAACTGGATCCAATTTGTGGATACTTCAATATAGTCCAATCAAATACATAGTCAAATTGATAGCCTGTCATAGCAACATTTTCAACCTACTTGCAAATCCTTAAAAAATCTGTACCCGGAAACAGCAAAGCTTATATATACAAAGTTAACCTTCTCGGATGAATAGATCCCGAAAGAGTCTCTTAAGATACGAATAATCAGGCTTATCTTCAAACCGCAATGAACGGCAGTAGTGGAAGTATGATGTGAATTCCAATGGATATGACTTGCATAAAACCTGTCTCAGAAACTCATATAATAAATTTTTTGCACCAGATAAAATTGCGGAAAAAGAATTTATTTATTGCAAAATCAATTGTAATTAATTAAAGAATATACATACATACACATACACACACATATATGATGCAGAAAAATACTTGTAGTGAACAAATTCTACCAACAATTAAATCAGCAACAAACCAGCAGTCATCCTAATATGAACAAATACCAATTATTCTTGTTAGAATATCTAGAAGATGTCATAGAATATCTTAAAATAAGTTTAAAATATCTTAGATGTTCTCCTAGGATTGGTTTCTATATTTCATAATTATTTTTCTTGTTTTAGGAGTCTACTATTAGTATAAATAAGGATTAGTACTTTATAGTTTGTGTCATGTCAGTATACAAAAGAGATTATTAGAGTCTCTATTATCTTCTTTTCTTCCTCCACTCTATATCTAAATTCATATAATTTTAACATGAAATCAGAACGGTTTCATACTCCATGACTAGCCCTGTCACAATTCTTCTACCGAGCTCCCCCACAGCTAGAGCTCGTCAACTTTTACAGTGAGTTGTGTCCTTCTGGCTGTCTCGCAGGCCTTCTCCAGTCACATTTGTTGCTGTCTCTTGCGTGTTGTCTTTCTAGCAGCAATTCAGTGTCTTCCGGCCACCGTCATCATCAAAAAAATTTCCACAAACCTTTCCAGTTGGTGACCCAACGATCTGGTTCGTCCATTCCAGCCTGGTCGACCCATGCTCGCATTTTTTGCCCAGTTGTCAGTCCTGGGCGTGGAGCTTTGTTTCCGGCAGCACACCATCAGTCTAGCTCCGTCATCCAGGTCTGTCCCTGATCTATGCTTGTTGTCCCCCTCCCCCTCGAAGTCTATTTGGAGTGCTCCTATCTCTATCCTGCACTGTTCATTGCACTGTTTATGGTGGTTCATCAGGTGGTTTGTTGCATTGTGGTGGTTGAGTGGTTCACTACTGGTTTGTGGCTTGGTGTTTGCTCCTTGTCATTGTAAGCTGATTTGCCACTGATGATTTGTGTCATAGTCATCATTGGTGGTTGTCGTCCATTGTGTATAGTGTGTTTTGGATGTTAAATCTTGAATCTAAAAGATATCATATAATATCTTAAAATAAATTCAGAGTATCTTAGATGACTCTTTGGATTATTTTCCAATGTTTCCTTATATTTCATAATATGTTTCCTTATTTTAGGAGTCTACTATTAGTATAAGAGGAGGGATATTCTTACTACCAAAATTTTCCACTACCAACTTACTATCTATCTAATCACCATTAGATTAACATTTTCTCTCTTTTCAAAAACTTTTTAACATTCTTTCTATTTGATCCAATGGTGATGTCATAGGTAGTAAGTTAATAGTAAGAATTTTTGGTAGTTAGAATATCCCCACTCTTAGTATAAATAGGGATTAGTACTTTGTAATTTGTATTATACAAATGAGAATATTATTTAGTTTCTATTATCTTCTTTTAGTCGGAGAGCCTTGTACACCGGGATTTGCCTTTTTTTATATTATCTCCTTTTCTTCCTTCCCTTGATACCTAAATCCCTATCATTTCAACAATTCTAATCATCAAAACATTCACAAAAAAGCTGTTGCGAAAAAGTAATAATACCTCTATTGGAGTAAGCATCTTCTTTTCACTTATCCTATCGTATTTTTGCTTTTTAGTGCCAGCTTTCAAGCCTTGCCAAGGGAGACTGGAAAAAAATTGCCAGTGTATATTAAAATACAATGAGAAAGATGATTACAGAAGTAAGAATCTCAGCACTGCAATCAACCTTCCTCTCAAAAAGTACATCAGCACATAACCAAGCGATTCTAGATCATCTCTTCTGCTTTGTTCTGCAAGAATTATCAAAACAGGACATACTATGAATTTGCATCCATTTTGAATTTGAAAATTTTAAGAAAAGCTTATTGATCAGGAGCTGCAGCCTGCAACACATTGCCTCACTCACCAACTCCAAGATGAGTGTTGACACTTGCATACCGAGCAGTTCCCGTGAGGTTTTTGTTTTCCCTGAAAGAAAAGTATTGTGACTATTCATGAAAGGAAAGGATATGTAAACAAGTGATGGATTCAGAGGATGACACATAAGAGAAGTTAGAAGTGAGCAGATGGGAGGATTTTCATGCTTAGTCAGGCAGCAGGTGCAGGTTCAAGTTTAGGAAATTAGGAATATTATTTTGGATTTTGGTTCAGGTTCAAAACTAGTAATACTCAAGTTGCACACACCAGTTTAAGCCCTAGTAAAATAAAACCTGTTAGCCATCCCAGGTCCAGCAACAGATAATATTATTCATCGAAGACAAGGTCAAAACAACCCGAGGAATCCAAAAAAAGAAAAGGATATCAAGTACCATATTTATTTAACCTAAATGAGCTGGAAGACAGTTAACAACGCAGTAAAGTTCCAAAAATAGCAAATACAAGAGGGAACAACATTTTCGAGGAACCACATGAAATAAACTTTGTAACTTCCTAAAGTAACGAATGAAAGATAATATTGGACCACATACTCAAGGAAAGAAATGAAAACAAGCTACAGATCCTGCCCAAACAAAAATCTCAATTTTGGTACCTGTATGGTATATGCTTATGGGTTTGGAGATCCCGGTACTTTTTTGCAAGGCCATAATCAATTACGTATACCTGCTATGTATAAAAAACAATCACAGATAACAACATAGGATTTAAATTATTGATATAAAACAGGGGTAGCTGCAACATAAAGCAAAACCAACTTAGCATGCATATTTTTGAAATTTTGGAAACAACCCTTACAACCGGAGGACAAGAAGGGCATTGGTGCAAATACCACTTGAGATGTTAAATAGGTGATATGAGAGAGACAGAGAAGCCTAAGGACAATTTTTGGCTGCTATTTTAGGAGCAGGCAAAGCATACTATCTTTTTTTGGTTAAAATAGATGACGCATGTCCAGCAGTAAGAAAATTCAAAGGTACATTGTCAGTTGACCTCCTTTTTCTAAGTCACATCTTTCGTACTTCTTAGGTCCTACGACATTGTTTCAATCTGAATTTGTTTGGTAAACTTAATGCGCAACCTGATTTTCAAGAATATATTGGGCTCACCTTAAGTTGACCGGGATAGTGAATAGTTTGGTTCTTAGGCAATACCAGGAGTATAATTTTTAAAATTACATAAACTTCCTTAAATTATTAATTTAAAAAAAAGGAGTTAGATGTAAAAGCAAAGAAGGTGAGTGGGGTAGAGTGAGAAAGAAAATCAAAGATATGCTAAAAAAAAACTATAAAAGTAACAGGAATCAAAGAATTAAAGGTCGAGTAGCAAAGTCATGCTGTGGTTTACAACAAAAAGGAGTAGAAAACTTCAACTAACAAATTCCCTGTAGGAAGAGCTGTCTAAGTTGAATCATTTTGTATGTCTGTGGTTTATTGGGCATGATATAGTATTAACCAACGAAAAAGTTTATTTACAATGTTCAAGTTCTGAATACTAAATTACCTATCCTAGGGCTACTACACACTAGAGATCATTAGGAATTTACAACCAAATTGAAGTCTCCATATATTCACTAATCTGAATGAAATAGCTTTGATCATAATCTTAAATCACAACTGATACTTTAGAATACAAGTGAGCAGTGAGTCATGCATAAATACCCAACCAAATAAGGGTGAATTCAAATAAATTCCAGAAACACAACATACCTGATTTGCCTTACGGCCTAAACCCATTAAAAAGTTGTCAGGCTTTATATCACGGTGCAGAAAACCCCGGGAGTGCATATACTCAACTCTGTTTATCTAGGCAAACCAAATTGAGAAAAAGATTAAAATACAGCAGCTGTCTGTTAAAAATATAGTTTTCTTGAAATTAATACTTACTAGCTGATCTGCAAGCATCAGAACTGTTTTCAGAGAAAATTTCCTATTGCAATAGTTAAACAAGTCTTCAAGACTTGGGCCAAGAAGATCAATGACCATGACATTGTAGTCACCCTCAACTCCAAACCATTTTAAATGGGGTATACCAGCTTCAAAAATTAAAAAATGAAAATGAACACACTAATCAGACAAGCTCATACACTAATTTTACTTCATGACAGTGAAGTAAACAAATGTATATCTTGCCTACAAGAAAAGAAATTGAAGAAGTATAAATTAGGAAGAAAAAGGAAAGAATGAAAACGTACTTCCCCCTTGAAGAAGTATATACAATTTTGACTCATAGTGAAGTTGAGGATGCTTGGTCTTCACAGATTCCTGGCAAACACAGGAAGAGAATGGAAAAAGAATTGACAATAGCTTAATTTTGAAAAAGCTAGGGAACAAATTGTCACAAAGTGACAAAACTGAGGCTGATTAATACAGGACCAAAAATCTGTATCATGTTATGCTCAACAGAAAATAATATATGAGCAACAATAAAAGTTACAAAGTATTAAGCCTTGCATTAAAGATTTGAAGCAACTGAAATTTGAGACATCATCACAGTATCAGTTGTTTAAAAGGTCAAGCTAATGAGAAAATATGTTGGCCCAACAAATGTGCATAAATATTGAAGCATGAAACAGCATGTCAAATAATGTATGCAAATCAAATCTTAGACTATAGCTTTTTCTTCTATCTTTTTCCTCCTTTGCCAATACATATAAACACAGTCCAATGATGATCACATAATATAATTTATGCCTAATGCCAAGACTCTTGGTTCATCATATATAATTATTTAAATATTCTCCAATCATGCCTCGTAAAGGCATGTGACATTTCCATTAATTAGTAGTATATCTCCATGGGATTTTCACTGCTGTCAGATGTCACAAAGGAAACTGCCAATCTCCCTTTAGTTTTTCATCATCAAAATTTTCAACTCAACAGTTATCCCAAAAATCCCTTTCTTTTAAAGGTAACTTCTAAGTAACACAGCGCAATAAGTGAAGGTCATGCAACCAGTAAACAAAACCACAGCTACTACCATAGCCTTAGTGACAGGCCTAATGTTTCAAAAAATAACGAGATACCAATCATTTCACTTCGACAACAATAAAATTCCATCTATGCACTAAAAACAAAATATAATAAAATCAAAGGATGAGATAATACTTACTACTTTTTTTTTTTTTTTAGTATCTCTTACTACCAAATTTTAACCGTTGATTTCCATCAATCTAACGGTTTTAATTTATTGAGTCACATTTATTAATTAATTATTAATTCTCAATAAATTATAACCGTTAGATTGACAAAAATCAACGGTTAAGATTTGGTAGTAACAGGTAGCAAGAAATAAAGGTAGTAAGTATCATGGTAGTTAAAATCTCAATTTATCACTACGATAGTACGTTTTTACGGAAAAAAATTATCAAAATAATTTTATCAATATTCCAAAAGCTTTTATATTTTTACGATTTTTTTACGTTTTACTATTTTTTATCGCCTTTTCGATTTTGAGTTGAGTACAATCTCGATTTTAAATTTTTAACTACCTTGGTAACTATAACCTCCCCCAAAATCAAATATCAAACATTTAACATTCCCAAACATCAAATAGAAGCCAATAATTGCACTCACCAGCTTGACAGCCACTTCCTCTCCATTTTGTACATTAACACCTGAAACAAACAAAAGCACCAGAAGACCAAAAGAGTTGTGACGTCCAAATCATTTAAAGTATACAACGCTACCAAAGGAAAAAAAAATACTTGATAATATGCATACCCAAATAAAGCTCTCCAAACGATCCACTCCCAATCTTCCTCCCAAGCTTGAATTTTCCACCAATAACATGATCCATGATTACAAACGCAATCTCTTGATCCTTGCTAAATTACAAAACCACTTTACTATGGGGGGTGGGGGGGACAATTTTTGCCTATTCCGAGTGTCTCATCAACGATCCACCTTTCCTTCCAGCACAATCTCAGATCCAACGAGATTTAACATTAACATAAAGATCAGAAATTGTATTGAACAACTCAAAAATTCAGCTTATATTAATCCCAATACCCAAAAAATCAACGAAAAAAAGAGAGAGAGAGAGAAAAGAGCTAGAATCTACAAAACACTCAGTGCTTGTTAAATCGAAGCACAACCACGATACCGGGATCATTCAATGAAACATCTTTTCCACTTCGGAGAAAATAGCTAAAATACCGAAAAAGGGTGCAACAAAAATCGGAGTAACTTTGAGTAGATAAAATATAGTTTGCTCCACAATAGTGAATACTGTGCAAAATGTGAAAGTGTAGGAAGAAGAAGAAGAAGAAGGGAGAGAAATCTAATGGCTATAATAGTCTCGCCCAAACTGTGTTTTATTTGGTATCCCCTTTCGGATCTGTCTTCGAGGACAAGGAGTGAATTTTCTAGGAAAATTTTGAGATTCCGGGAAAAATAGAAAGAAAAGAAAAGAAATTGGGATGAGAGAGAAAGAGAAAATGGAAAGAAAAAGTGATGTGAGGTGGGAGGAGGGAGGAAGGAAAAGAAATCGGATGACTGTCCAAACTAGTGTGTCATATTATATCACTTTTTGTTTATTATATTTTAAAGTAGTTTTGTTAATTTTAATTTGTAATAATTATTGTTCATTTTCTAATTAAGAGAAAATTTAGGGTCTTAATCCAAAATATAAACATACTTTACCGTCAAAGAATCACCAATCACTGATTGGTAATCACAACAATTGATAGTATTAAACTATGGATTTTATAAAAATTATGTTACAGAAAAAGTGATTATGTAATATTATAGAGATTCGTTTTGTGTGCCGTAGTTTTTTGTTCTTTTTTTTTTAAAAAAATATGGATCCCACAAAATATTGTGTGTGTAAGAAAATTTGTTGTGTCATGTTAAATGATAAATGCAAACCCTTTAAACTATTAATTATCTTCTAAAAAAAATAAGAGAGAGATCTTAGCAATAGCTCATTGTAGATATTGTTAGCCGCGTCTTAAGTTTTTTACTTTATATATGGGAAATGTTTTTAGAGAAATTTGTAGCTCATTTCAAAACTATGTAGCAGAATATCAAATCAATTTTTAGGGAAATTTGGTATAGGACATTGAGGTTGTTGTGAAGCATAGATCGCTGGAGTGAATTGGCGTAAACCAGAGAGAAATTCAGGCTTCGTGAAAGAAAGAAAAAAATAGAAGAATTCACAATTTTGTAAAGTAAAATCACGGCTGGTGCTTTAACAAAAGAGAGTATTTTAGTTTTAAAAATATTAAAGTAGAATTATTGTATAATTTTCCATTATTGGAATTTCAAAAATATCACTCACATGATAGTTTTATTTTACGGGATTCTTGTTTACAATTTTAATTCCCAAAAATCTCATTTTCTCTTAAAATTTTTAAGAATTCTTACATTTAAGGTGAGTAAACTAAAATTCCTAATGTGAGTGTTATGAGAATTAGGACAGTTAAGTGATTGTGATGTCTTAACATAATAAAAATAATTAACAGATACTTATGAGCTCAAGTACAAGGGCAACCCCTCTAATGCCTGCAATTGCCTGTCCTTATACTGATTCAACTTTTATACGGCAAGAAACCAATTTGCAAATTTTATAGTGAGTTTTTCTTTTTTCTTTTCTTTTTTATACATAGTGAGTTTTTCTTTTCTTTTTTCCAATAATATTCATTAGCAAGATTTACATTTATTTTATTTTTTATTTTGGTCGGTAAGGTTAAATATTCTTTACGTTAAATTCTTTGTTGTTTCTGTGATTGTTAATAGGATTGTCAAATTGGACAATCCCAACCGGTTTATAATCAATAAATATGAATGAGAATGTATCAAGTGAAAAAAAAAAAACCCCCCTAAAGCTCTTAGATGTATAGCTTGATTTTATAGCAAACCTTATTGTTATTTTAAGAGAAAAATATTTATTATTTTAAAGAACACAATTTTGTATCATTTTATATGAAATGAAATTATTTTGATATATATTTATTATCTTTTATATTCGTTCTCCTCCACAAAATTAAAAAACAAGAGTATTATGGAGAAAAAATATATATAAAAACGAATAAATATGCATCAAAATATGATTATTTTATTAGAAATGACATAAAATTATGTCTTTTAAAATAAAATAAAAAATTTCCTTATTTTTAATGATAAATAGATACAAAGAAAGTCATCCCTTTCAGCGGAAGAAAAATATATAGATACATAGATATTTAATGTGGAAAGTTTTTACAGTTCCATTTTGTATGTGATTGAAAATTATTTTTACATAATAAAAAGTATGTTAAAGTTTTTTATAGCGACACATTTCAAGATTTATGTAGTTTCTGTGTGAAAAAACTCTATCAGTGTTATTCCACAGAATTTATATGCTTCCAGCTTTATCTTGTAAGCACATGACATAATAGGCTAGGGAAGTGTAAAAAATATTGGGTATGGACTGGCCTATTAGTCTATGTAGGCTCCAGATTACAGGTCTAGTCTGACCTATATTTAAAAAACAAAAGCCAAGGCCTAAGCCTGTTAGCCTGTTTAAGCCTATGAAACATTCAATAATTAAAAGAATAACTAAAATAATATTAATTTATTATTCAAAATTATTAAAATAATAGTTTTATATATTATATTTTAAATATATAATATAATATAGGCCGACCTTAGGCTTATTGGCCCGACATGTACAAAAAAAGCCTATGGCCTATTTTTTAAATAATTTTTTTTTAAAGCCTAGGCATGTTCTATTTTACTATTTATAATAAGGTTCAATCTAGCCTAATATAGGCTAGTCTATAAGTCCCTGTAAATCGGTCTAACTCATTTACACCCTTAGCAGTGATGTCATAGCTAGATTCAGGATTTAGTCTGCCTCAAAGATAATGGATTAGATTTTGATAATCATAATTCCTAAGCAGGGTAGAAAGATTAGTAAGGCCCAATTAAAGCGAACTTTTTTAATACGCTCAAAAAATTGACACTTGTATTATTATTATTTTTCTCTTTTCTCTTTCCTTTCTCTTCAATTTTTTCTCCCTTTCTTTCACCTCAGTCCCACCCAATACTTTTTGGTCCTGGACCACCGGAAGTTCGCTCCAATCAAAGACACTGATTAGTATTTTTTTTTTTTTAAATACAGATTTTTTTTATGGAAAAAGTGTTTGTCATTTTAAATGACATAAAGTTATGTCATTTTAAGAGAGAGATAGACACAAAATAATTTTTTTTATTTAAAATTTAAATTAAAAAAATCACTCACTTTCTCTCTCCCATGATTTTCATTTTTTGTGTCTATCTCTCTCCTAAAATGACATAACTTATATCATTTAAAATAACAAACACCAAACTCTTTTTTTATCAGAAAATATGTGGTAACTAAATATCCTTGAAACGTGAGATATTCATGCCATATTGCTGTACGACGTAGTTTTTTTTTTCTTTATAATTTCTTTAGCCACGAATCCTTATTCTAGCAATCCATACTCTTCCTGTCTATTACTCCAGCGTTTGACAGAGAATAATTTTTTTAATCCAAGAATTATAATTTTTAGGAATATAATGAAAAAATCACTTTTTCATAAATGTTACCAAAATACTATTTGGTAAATCAAAATATTACTGAAATTTTATCCCAGGAAAATATAAAATTTTTCCAATATCTAGAATTCCAAGAATACCACCTGGTGGTATTGGATGGCATTTTGGAAAAAAAAGTATACACAAAATAAAATCCCAAAAAAATCAAATTCCTGAAAAGATTTTCACAAACCTTATACCAAACATGGATAAATAGGATTATCACTGCTACTTTTTTCAAGAATTTCAAAAAATTTCCCCTACCAAATATTTCTTAAGGGGGTGTTTGGTACGAGTATTTGGTAGGGAATGATAGGAAAGTGGAATGAAGAATATTTATTTACCATGTTTGGTATGAGTATTGTGAATAAAATGTCAGCAAATTTTTTTACCCGGTATTATCCATTTGAACTACACAAAGGCAAATTTATTTCCCACTTAACCTTTAGTATTTATTTTTTCCTTGATCTTGGATTCTCAAAAAATAACATTTGATTAACTTTTTCCCAAAAAAACGTAACATTTGATGATGACTCTCTTGGCATATTCAAAAAATTGGTATTTTGATAATTTCATTCACATTCCCATCAATATTTTACCATCAACCAAACATAGCGTCAGTAAAATTAACTCAACTTTCCCTGCAAAATTTTGGCCAACCAAATACTTTTTTGTAACTTACCCGGGATAAAAAAATTCTTACCAAATCCCTAACAATCTTATTTTCTCGGTAAAAAAAAATATCTCTTATACCAAACGCTCCCTAATATTAAACTTATCAGCTTGTTATCATAAGCATGAATAAAAGGCGGAATTTTAGGCTTTGGTGCTAAATCTAATTTTTCTTTTACCTCTATAAAAAAATTGCCTGATATGGCTTTTGAGGCTATCCCAATTTAAATTCTCTCATCAGATTCCTTCTTTTTGAAATAATACAAATATTTATCTTTTGTAATTTATTTATATTATTATTCTTTTTTTTATATTTCTATATTATTAATATATTCTATAATATTCATATATTATAGACTATCTTATCTTACATTTATATAATAGGTAAGGATCATTTTATACCAGTATAAATTATACTTTCAATCTTAGTTGTTGATTCTCTTTATATTTATCGGCTCTGATTTATTAATTATATGAGCCATTAAATGCAAGCAAATTAATGATCAAAATTTGATGTAAAATTTCTTATTCTTACACTGGTACAAGATTAATCTGCCCCTTGTATAATAGTGTATATATATAATGGGTTAAAACTTTCTTATGTTACATAAAAATGTCCAACTCATTCATGCACAAACACAATAGCATGGGTCCTATGGAATTTTTTATTTTTTTTTAAAAAAGAAAGTTGAAAGCAACGTGTTTTCTATCTGCAGGAACGGAGAGAATTCCTATGTAACATAAGAATTTCAATCCCCATTTATAATAGTATATGTAATTTTAGAATTAAAAAAAAAATCTTCTTGATGAGATAGTTTAGGAATCGAGTTCCTTTAGTACTTGTTGCATAAGTTTTACCTGTTCTTTCTACTTGAATTTATCCTTTCCCAGGCAGTGTCATCATTGACATCGTACCTAGAAGAGTAGCATTCTTGCGGCACTGTTGCACAATTAGGAATGTGATGCGGCTAATATATCAATTATGGTGCAATTTGTGTTCATTTGGCCAAAATACAGTGTTCATTTGCCAAGCAAAACCAATGTGAAGAGATAATCTCCATATTATTGTTTGCCACATTGTTACGTGGTTAGTTACCATGGTAGCCCATGTGCATTTTCATTTCACCTAGGTTGATAGTTGTGCTTTCTTGAAGAAAATAATAGATAAGGAATTAATGTTGTATATCCAAAGATTATGTAATCTGTCATGCCATAGGGCGTCATTAACATGATAGATTATGTTATGTAGGGTGCCTTCCTCCTCCCCCAGTTCCCCATATGAAAAAATAAATAAAATAAAAATAAAAAATAAACTTGTGGCTTTAGATAAAGAAAAAGAAAAGAAAGTGAGAATAAGGATTCCATTTGTAAAAAATGGAACTATTGGAGTCAGATAAAAAAAGAAAATATTGCCATAAAACTAATGAATCGCTACATGATAGTCAAAGAATGTGAGAATTGCACATCCTTGTCAGCACTTCAGCAGTAACTTAATTACAAGGAATAACTTAAATATTTAACACCTTGCAGCTAGATAAATGGTGAACAAAAGAAAACACCTTCAACTAAAAATGTAAAGAATATATATACCTTAAAAGATTTTTCTACACAGACAAATATCCTAGTCAAGCCAAAACCCAGCTATCCAAAACCACAAAAGTTTCAGAGCCTCCGCTCCCATAACCATCCACGCCAAACTAACAAAAGAATGTGGTGAAGAGTAAAACAATCAGTATTCAAACTGGCATTTGGTCGTATCTCAATGGCCTTCTAAAATTCCTGTAAAATATTATTAGTTTATATCATTGCGTTTCACTCTTCTCAGGAACTTCAAGTTGAGTAGGTCAGAGTTTTATGAAGCTCCCTTGGACAGGTTGATCGGTAGCCATAGCCGATTCGTCATCTGTCGCATGTAATTAGCCCAATTTATTAAAGAATGGAGAAATCTGAACCCAATTTATTAAAGCGTGTAATTAGCTCAATTTATTGAAGTTTTCCCCCATTTATGCCTCAATGTAATGTTTTAAGTAGTAGTTGTCTCTATAAATAGCTCTTTGCTTTTTGCACTTGACGTTGAAGTGTTCAACATCAATACTAATTACTAATATACATTTACTGTACCTAGCAACATATTTTTCCAATTTCACTAGTTCTGTATAGTTCTATCTTTGATCCAGGATCCCATGAGTGATACTTTAAGCAAATATATATTTTTTTTAACGTTTTCCCAGGAATTGCTGATCTATTACTTGAGACAACCTTACTAACACAAATCTTTAGTAGTTGTAGTTTATTATCATTAACATAATTTCAAAAATATTACCAGATAAAATTTTCGAAAATTTCTGAGATTTGAGAAGCTACCCTGTAATGCCAAGTATGTATATTTCTATAACGGAGTCATTTGGAGCAATACTAGTAAGTGAAATGAACCATTAGATCTTAAGCAAATCATCAATACTTTCACAGTACAGGAAAAAAAAATTCAAGAGAAGAGGAGAACAATGAGGAAATTCTTCTTACCAAATAGGGTTTTAATAGATGGCCGTTTAGGTTTTGTGCTCTTCTTCTTCAATTCAGCTGATAAGTAACAAATTATTTATGAAGATCAGTGCAATGATGAATCAACTAGGAAAAGAATAATAAAATTTGGGACTTGGGGGAGAAAATCATAAAGACTACGAATGCATAAACTATAATAAATAGCAAGGCTCAGCAGAATGACCTTAATCGAAATCACAGTTCATTGAAATTAATGTCAATTGATGCATCAACAAACAAAATTAGTCACTAACATTAGTTTCCAAATATAATATACGCTTCATATGCATCAAATGCAATAGAATGACTGCACAAGAAGCCTAAACGCAGGTAAACAAGAAATATGCAAGGGGTGGCAATAACGATCATACTTTTCTTTCTTTACTAAGCAGATGCACCAATTTTTTATCAAAGAAATGCTGCATTAAAGTCCTTAATAAAATGGGTTCAAAAAGCTGACAGCCGTTGACAAAACTTAAAAAAGTAGGAACCGGTTAATTAATTATTAGGGTTTAGTGTACGAGATAAAGTTATCTTCTATGATCCCAAAATCATGTTGTTTTACGGTTTGAGAAGAAAACAAATATAGGGCATTTTGGGAAAATCTATGTTGCAAGTTATAAGTAAAATTATCAAAATGCCCTCTATTTTGTTTTTTCCAAACCCAAAATGGCGTCATTTTGGGTTGCAGGAGATAAAAATCTGTCACAAAAAAAATATTTTTCCCTAATTATTAAAGGGTTTTAAACTTCTCCTGCAACAGGAGAAGTTAATCTCCTACTGAAGACACAGTTGTGGTGGGACCCACCACCTATTAAAAAAAAAAGAGTTGCACGAAATTCAATGGGTCACATGCAGGATAAAACACTTCTCCAACAACACGAGACGTGTTTTCCCCATTATTAAAAAGTAAAAGATATTTGCATAATCTATGCGAGGTAATGTGCACAATCTGGACCATTCAGAATAAGGGTTCGTTAGTTTGTATTTTTAGAAGAAAAAAAGTGAATTTTTAATTAAAAATATAGTCTTTTTTTTAATGTATGAAATTAGATAAGGTTTTTTTTTTTTCAGAAGCTAAAAAAAGGAGCTTATGAAAAAATGCTCTAAGAAAATAACATGTTTCTTAGTTACAGCCAGACCAAGGTGTTACCCAATGGCTCACGTGAGAGTATGTGAGGAGTGTGTGAGTGTAAGTTTATGCAAATATCATTACTCAATAAGATTTTCCATCCCTTAGTAATGAACTCCTCATTTTCTGCTCCACAATATGAAGCTCAATCATTCAAGGTTTGTGAAATAAAATTGATAGAGCATAAAACCTTCCATTAGATTCACAAATTTCACAGGTACAAAAGAATATGAGTACTAGAAAAAATATATGAAAGCGGAACTTTTTTATTATGGAAAGAAAATAATGAAAATTAGGTGAAAAGGTAATATAAAGGAATTGCAACAAATATATACATCAAATTGAAGATGTACAAACCAATTCCAGGTAGTTGATCATCATTCACGATTTCAAAGTTCTTATATGTGTAGCCAACGAAGTTAACATCTTTAGATGACAGCATCTGCAGCAAATAACACGTCAAAGTTACATACACAGACTTGAACAAGTACATTTTCCTCATCAACACTGATGATCCATGAATTTTAAACAAGAGGTATTTGTATTCAGAGCTACTGTAACCAAAAGTAGTGTGAAATTCCAGTGTCAATTGTCATATAAGGTAAATCAATTCATCTGTAAACTAAAGGTTTCTATTGACAGTATGCTACAAGCATATCCACAAAAGTGATCCAAAAACAACTAACTAACATTGAAAGTTACTCAAACTATTCAAAGGACCTTACTTCTTACTTATTACATGGCATGTTAAATGTCCAAGATATTTACATAAAAACAGAAACCAAGGCAGATAAGTAATAGACAGATTACTAGATAGATAGACATAAAACAGGAAAAACACATGACAGCGGCTTTACATTGGATAAAGATCCCAAAAATCTCACAAAATATCAGTTAAGCATCATAGGAGAAGAAATGGGCTAATGGAAGAGTCAACATAGTAAAAATCATGCCCATTAAATTAACAAAGCCACAATTACACCAACTATATAAGAAATTTCAATAACAAGAGCGAACCTTTCTCCATGGGCCTGATTTTGAGGAAGGTTGAGTTTGGTTGTCCACCTGCATGTCATTAGTACATCACGAGAGCATGATATTGGTTAGCAATGACAGACTATAAACTGTTTTATATCCTTGGACATAAACGTACATAATATACCTCTTCAAACTTCTCAAAATTTTGAGTATCTAATTCATCATTGACCTCAGGAATAAAAGCAGCTTTCATTTGGTACAATTTGTCCCATTCAATACCTTTGAACCATGGGTGAGCCTGGAAATAAAAGATCAGTTTGTTAATACAACTGTAACCTAAAGTAAATTATATATATTCAAAAAGAATGAACACACCACAATACCTTTATTTCATCAGCCCCTTTGGTTCCAAGCCTCTGCTCCACATTACATAGGAGTCTACTAATAAGATCCTTTGTCTCTGCAGATAGTTTAGCTTCTTCTGGAAATTTTAAATGAGTTCTCCAATTTACTATCTGCAAATTTGAAGGAATGGGATAGATATGATCATAATTGATGAAGACAAAAATGTGATAGACAGCAAAAAGAATATATACAGGGAATTAAGATGGACACATTATAAAATGCCAATCACAAAGATCATCTATTACTATAAAATATCAATTCTAGTCAATGAGAGAATGGTCGAAATATATTTAGTGAGAAACATGCTATTATAAGGGGGGAAAACAGGTTATATCATGGGAATAGAAAGATGCAATTTCTGACATTGGTATCGGGAAAGCTCATCATTTTTTTTTCTTTCAGATAAAGCCAATAACTCTTAAGGCTTTCAGACCTATCCACAGGCAAATGTCAATGATAAGGTCATATAGAATATTGATAATTTCTACTCAGTATAATATATGAATATAGGCTTCCTCTAAGCACAGGAGCCTACCCAAATTCAATGAACTCAAAGTTCTACACATGTGCTAAACCTCAATCCATATACATGCATGATTTGTTGTGATTCATCAACAGCTGATCGGGACATTACCTTTCTACACGTCGACATTGGTTCATCTGAATAAAAGGGTGGATATCCCACTAGCATTTCATACATTATAGCTCCCAGAGACCACCTGGAAGCATCAACATGATCTCATGATTCTCATCAGAATATATTGAAAGAATAAGAAGTTTATAAACCTAGGGAACTTTGAAATTAAAGCTAGAAAAACACATTACCAGTCACATTCCATGCCATATCCTTTTTTCAGTAGAACTTCAGGGGCAATATAGTCAGGTGTTCCAACCGTAGAATAGGCCTGCAGTATTGTAAGGAAAGAAGAGCTTCAAATGCCATAAATATTGAGACGCCATTTGATCACAAGAAAAATTAAAAATTAAAAATATAACCAACCTAGTCAAAACAAGAGGTCACCAAATTTATAAACATAATGAAGAATATCGAATAAAAACAAATAATCCAACACTTAACATTATAGAATATGCATAGTTTGAAATTAATAAGGTAAGAAGTAAAAAGGACAGTCAACCTGAAAGTTCGTAAGCAATAAAACTGTCGTGCCTGTTCATGTATATTAAGTGACTTACAAGCATTCGCCTATTTTTCTGCCAATGCTGCAGTTGCTCCTGCTGAGTTCTTTTAGGAGCCACAGGACGTCCATCACTCTGAAGGGCTCCACTTCTGTTGCTCCCAATAGAGAAGTCCTTCTCATTAAGATTACTGCAGTCTAGTGGCTTACATAATCCAAAGTCCGATAATTTCATATGACCATTTCTATCTAGCAGCAAGTTGTCAGGTTTGATATCTCTGGAATGCATATCAAAATCAGAACATCAAATGATTTTCATATTAAATTTTTTCCATGATGTAACATTATTATTTAAGCTTGAGCTTACCTGTGAATATAATTATGTTTATGAATTGACTCTATAGCTAGGACAGTCTCCCCAACATAGAACCTGGCCTCATCTTCTGTCAGTATATCCTTCCGCATGAGCAATGTCATCATATCACCACCAGGTAGATACTCCATTATGAGATATAAATACTCTTCATCTTGAAAGGAACAATAAAGCTTTACAATGCAATTGCTGTCAACTTCTGCAAGTAGGTTCCTCTCAGCTTTTACATGTTCAACCTAAAAATACATAAAGGTAACCAATGAGGATGACAAGATAATATTCATTTTAAAATTTCACGAGGTGAGTAAGTTCTGATGATTTCAACACCTGGCCTCTGCGAAGCATCTCTGATTTCTTAAGCTTCTTCATAGCATATACATGACCAGTTGCCTTCTCTCGACAGATTCGGACCTATGCATAAAATAAAATAAATTTGCAAAGCCATAAAAAATCATATGACAAAATTTCCACAATAGAAGTTACAGATCCTACTAGAAACCTGAGTTATTACGCATCGAGAGAAGCAAAAAAATTATTACTAGAAGCCAAAAAGTTTATGCAATCAATACACTAGTCACTAATCAGACCTCCTCATAAAGCTCCAATGGATAGTGTATGATGGAAATGGCTAACATACGAAACAAGGGCCTGAGGTTGCTTTGCAAATGGAATAATTCAAAAATTCATTATGATAGACAGTTTAAAATAATGAGAAGGGTCTATATACCAAGGTTATCAAGATTGTAAAATGAGTTATTCTTAATGGTAAACCTCCACTACTACTGTCAATTTTGAAATGTAAAATTGCACTGCTGTTAACAATGTTGAGGTGCTACTTCTCCCTAGCTGGCACACCCTAGGCTATAACTTCAATCTGCATTTTTCCACCATAAGCATTGTAACTTGTAGAATACATATGGACTCAAACAGCTAAAGTGATTTCCATTACTCCCAATCAAATTAGAAAACTTTGGACTCCTGTGCACTTCTAAATATCATTAACAGCCAAGACATAAAAAAATACAGGAACCATATGAATGTAAAATAAAAAAAAGTTAATGTCTTAATGATAGATTTTTGGTTTCAATCAACATCTGCAGTCTCCACACGTACATATCAAGTCAATTCCTTTTATTTACTTAAGGAAACAGTAATGCTATCACCAAGAACTATGATACTAAGATAAAAATCATTAAGATCAAAGTAACATATGGGAAAGATCAGAAACATGGTTTTGCTTGAATGAAAATAAAGGTAGGCTATACCTCTCCAAAAGCACCCTTCCCTATCATGGTCAGGGGCTCAAAATCATCAGCCCCCATCTTATGCCTTTGAAGGCGCATGTATTCCCTCTCCTTTTTCTCAAAATACTTGAGCAAGTTGTTCTGCTCTTCCTCAGAGACTTCAGCATCTGCCAACTTTTTTTCTAGCATATCACGTCTGCAAGAATAATGTTTTAGACTTGTTAAGAACTTACAGCAATCTCCATTGGCAGAATTTATTTGTACATAATTATAACAGCTCATCAGAGACAATATAGGACAAGATGTCAATAATATCATACAAAACTATATTCCAAAGTCAAAGAATACTAGTTGGCACCTTATTGAGCTGGGGCAACAAAGAGCAAGGACATTAAAGAAATCTCATTTATATTTCCTTATAGATGACTATAAGTATGCTTAAACAACTACTTTAAATGGCACAAAAATCATCAGTAACATTAGATTGCACAATCATATTGACCCAAAATATAAGTTGAAGTAAACATACCGTTCCTTTCTATCCTGCAGGTCCTTCATCTGCTTCTTATAATGGTTTTCTATGTACTGCTTTGCAGCTGCAACCTTCTGTTTGGTCACATTTGAAGGTGCTTCTTCATTTGTTGGGGGTTTTGACCCTTCTTTTGCAATGCCTATATCCTTGTTTTTTGAAGTTGGTGTTTTTTCCTTTGACTTAAACTTATTAAACCAGCAACTATCCATTTTATTAAGCTCTTAAGCTGCTGTGTAATATACTCTAATTCACCAACCACTAGAAAATAGCAGCTTTGTCAACCAAGAATCTAATTTTGCCAGCCATGAAAATCAAGGAGACATTGTTCACCATAAGAATCCAAGGCACGTTAACTCTTACTTCTGTCCAAATAGGAGAATAAATGGCAACGAATCAAAAAACTTTAGCATCGATCATATTTTTTCAGCTGATCAGAAGCAAAATTTCAACAAAAAGATAGAGTATAAAAATAATCTAGAATCATCAGATCAGAAGCGACAATGGATACTAACAAACAAAAATAAACAAAGAGAAGTTTAGGAGCTGATTTGGTGTAAGAATAAAGAACACAGCACAAAGGGGAAAGGGGAGATAAAAAATAATCCTATTTGAACTAGATAAATTGTGAGAGCAAGTGAGCAAATGCTCTACTAAGAATGTAATTAAACCTAAACACAGCAAAAGTGGAACAACGCAGCATAAAGTTCAGAAAATGTGAACTATTCGCTAAGATCCTTATTTTGTAGCAAAACTAGACTACAAAAATCTTTAGTTGATCAAATTTGCAATGCTTGAAAACTGATGGAAACAAATTGATTATCCTCTGTTCAGTTCAGAACAGTTTAATAGCACAATTGAACTTGAGGTAAACTATTAGATTTCCCAAAAGCCTAAAACAACGTAGAAACCATGGAATTCAAAGCTTCAGAACCTATTTTCTGTCCAAACAGTGATCCCCACATGCTCATCACCCACACTCCATTTCACACGGTACAAGTCAAATCCCTCAAATGGGCAAACAGAAACACGGTCAAATCATAATTTTGAACAACCGCAGTGACCCCATCACCATCACCATCACCAAAAAAAATTGACTTTTACTTCACTTCTCACATGTTCTAACCAACCAAACCAAACACAATCCTAAAAAAATTAAAAAAATTAAAAAAAAAAATCAAATTCAAATTCAAGATACCCATCATCGAAATCGAAATCAAAACCAATCAAGCAGCACTTGCACAAGTAAACCAACTTGAAATTTGGACTGAAAAAATAAAAGGGTGTTAGAAAAAAAAAAAAAAAACCTGAAATTGAGAGGAATCAGAAGGTTGTGGAAATGGAAGGAGTGAGTCAGATATAGAGAGAGAGAAAGTGTAGAGAGAGAAATTAAAGGAGCGAGATTATCGGGGTTAAGAAAGAAGGTGGAAGGGACTTAGAGAGGACCACTTTGCGATCATCATTCTCATGCCCCATTCGTTCCCTCGTTTACTCTTTTTTTTTTTTATTACTATTATTTTATTTTATTTTATGTTCATAGTTGGAAATCATTTAATGTCTCTCCTTTTTAATAAATCTTTTGGTACTTTCTATTAAAGTGTATTCCACCAATGAAAATATTACATGTCAGTTAAAAAAAAAATTGTCACTTTTTTTTTCTCTCCTCTTATATGTAATGCTTTTATTGATAAGATGCACTACTTAGTCTTGGTACAGCAGTAGTACCAAAGATTTATTTCTACTTTTTGCTTTTGGACCTATGGTAGCAGGATTTTTTTTTGTTTTCCCCTAATTTCTTAGTTGGGTAAATAAGAATGCATCGTTTAGTACATAATTTTTTAAATTTTCCCGAAAATTTGATTTTCCCGGAATTTTCTTGTGTGTAAATTTTTTGAAAAAATCATCCAGGAATACCATCCAGAAGGTGGTATTTTAAGATTTATATGGCAAGGGAAAATTTAATACAACTAAACACAACATCAACAAAATTAACCCAATATTCCAGGAAATATGTTAGTATACCAAACAACTTTTTGGTAACATTTCCAGAAAACTCATTTTCTCATCATTTTCCTGGAAATAGTGATTCTCGGATAAAAAAAAATTTCTCATGTACCAAACGCCCTCTAATAAAATCTCTCTCTTTCTTTGCTATCAAAATTTATATATACACCATGAATATGGATAAATTTTCATTTTTCAATTAATTTTATTTATAGTTTATTAAATTATATTTATTTTTTATAATTTTTTCTTTTTTGCCATTATAAATTAGTAAATAATTTTAAATTTTCAAATGATAGCTCATTATTTAATTCAATGATTAGTACCAATCAATATTTCAAACAGAATTAATCTCACACCAAAGAATGTGATGATACCCAAATAGGAAAAAAAATTGGTAAGACCAATCGATGAAACTGTAATTTGCTTTATAATTACTTACTACTAAATAGGGATTTAATTTCTTAGACAGTTTTAACTATTTGCCTAAATAAAACTTAGAATCCCAGATAATTCATATTAAAAATGATTGGACAAATAAGTTTGCGAATATTTATGGATTGGAGAATTAGGTTTTCTAAATGAGAAGTGGATCCTCTCGTATTAAAAAATATATAATATGATTATGTGAAAAATCATATTCATACAAAGGTGAATCAATGATAATAAAAAGAAAAGAGAAAAAAAATATTAAAATAGATACTTACAAAATCATCACCATTTTGATTCAGTTTTGGATGATTGCAATTTTTTCACATGATCATATTATTTCTTTTTAACATGAGAGAATCTATTCCCCTCTAAATTTGGTAATTCTATCTATTCGATTCTTATAAATTTTTAAAATATACTATCTCTCAATAGTCAATTCCTCTTATTTTCAATTTGTTTATGGGAAAAATGTTTGTTTATTTAAATGATTCAGCATTTCAACTTATCTAAATTTACATTGGAATAATAATTAAAATAAAATGGTTATCAAATTAAATCAACATTATTATCTAACGATTTTATTCATAATCTTATCTGTATATCCTAAATCCTTGTAACATGTGCATTATATTATTCCAAAACAAAGAGTTTTATTTATTACACATCCTCAGTGCCACCTCATACTCCAATATCAATATCATGGTTACCATATGCCTACCGGCTTCATTGGCTTGCTTTTGACCATATTCACTCTACGCCCACCACCCATTAAAGCCTTGATATTAGATATTATTCTCAACACAATAATAGCAAAAAATTAATAAAGCGAAAAAACAGATGAAAATAAAAATGCATGTTTATATATTACACATAACTTATAAGTGACAGGTCCTTATGTATACATACTTGTATCATCAAGTCTACTATGTCTTGGTTATTAAGTGTAGCTTACATAATACCCAAATGCAGGCAAAATTTTGAATAGCCTTATCCCAAAAATTGAGAATCAAAAAGAAGGGAATGAAATGAAAAGAAAAGAAAAGAAAAGAAAAACATTATGTAATGCTACAAAATGAAGTCAACCACTGCCTCCCCCCACTTGGGACGTGCTTTGATCCCTTGTAGCAGCAGATAATATATAAGAAAATGAAAATGAAAATGAAAATGCAATGGTAGCCCTATTCATTATTCCGTATCCCTAAAGCTTTCACTGGTCAGCCACAACTTCTTCTGGATGATAAAAACAACTTGATCACCATCCTGTACAGAGTCAGAACTGGAATCTGCAGTTGCAACTGCTTCCCAGTGGAAAGCAGTTAGGTACTTCTTTATAAAATCAATAACCTGAGGCTTATCATGGATGATTATAAAACCAGTAGGCCTAAGCATGCGATCCATCTCAATTAATAGGTCCTCCAGACTGCAACCTTTCTTTTCTAGGTCAGAGAATACAGTCCATGCATGGAGTAAATCATAAGTCCGGGGGTATGTTGAAAATGCTTCACACCTGTTTAAGATGTGTCACATCAAAAACTCAAACTTTGAATCCAATCAATTCTCATCATTCATAGAGGAACTACTAATAAAAAATGACAGCTGAATTTATAATCTAGAATAAACAACAATTCTCAAGAAGTGCTTAATTAGTCAAATCACCCAACCAGCTGGGTCAATTAAGATCTCTGCATATTAATATATTTTATTTAGTCTATATAAACCTTACAAAATCAGAAAAAGAAAAAGAAGACACCACCCAAGAGATTATTTGACAAACAGCCATGAAAAATGAGACCCCGCTTAAATTCTATGGTTTTATCCCCAAAAAATAAAAATAATATATAATTAACACTCTTGAAGTAGCTATACAGTAGAATGCAAGTTAATATTTACTTTCAAAATGCAATTTTTGTGTAAAATCACAAGAGACATAAATCAAAAATCTGGATTGATTATGCTTTTTAATGAAATAAATTTTTTATTCTAAGATTATGACAAAAATATTATTTTATTTGATTAAATTATCATTATGTTAAATTCTGTAAAGTGTCTATTTGGAATAAATATACAGAACAAGAACCATATGAAAGATACTTTAGGGGGGGGGAAGCCTCATTGGAAAATGAATCTAGATATCAGAAGTCAGAACATGTATAGTTCATAAGAATAAAATGCCTCAAATGCATAGAAAGATATCGAAGAAGCAATAAATTTATAACGCAAGTAAACCAACTTCAATACCAGTCATGAGTAGTGCCTATGAGGCCTCTGTCATATATAAGCTTAAGTGTGTTTGGTCCATCTTGAGGTACAACATTCATCACCCAAACATCCTTGCGTCTTAGAGCAGCTGCAAATGAACCCATATCTGCTTTCATATCCATAATATTTCTCAACGTGTTTGATTTGATTTTTGGACTCAAGAGATTCCAGTACTTCTCAACTCTCCTTTGCCATAGTTCCTATACCACGTGACAAAATTCAAGACAACATTTGGTTTATCAAAATGTATACTGTTATTATACAAAATCTCTCTGAAGTCTGATCACAGTGAAAAAAAAAATAATTTAAAAAGTTAACAAGAGGATCAATTGTAATTTTGAATTACCGTGTTCTTTTCAAACATTTCATTTGAATAGCCAAAGTCAGCTAATCTAGGAGGAGGACTGCTCAATCTTGCCGGCCATGGAGCTAATCCACTACCCTTGGCTCTGTTGTCATCTGTTAAATCAACAAAAGTTTCAGTAGGTAAGTTTCATACACACAGCTGTAGTTAATTATAAAAGGCTAAAACTCTTCAAAAAATTATCCTCTTTAATAATTAAACAAGATTAAACAAAAAAACTAAAGCAGGATTTTAGCAGCTTGAGATACAAGCAACATGCACTTAAAGCAAATTCACAAGGCACAACGCAGAAAGGCTCACCCTTGCATCCATACAGTAGCATAGGATGGGAAATTAAGAATGCACTTGAAATTAATAGATATTGAGGATTTCAATTAAGTGCACTCAGCAACAACAGCTCATAGCAGGTTATATGTGGATGATATAAACCAAGAAGACTGGTGAAGGGGAAGTGCAATTGCAGTCATGATGGATGCAGGTCTATATTAAAACACATCTTCCCATTCTTCTTTAGAGAGAAAGGAAATAGAAACACCGTAATTCACTGTTTAACAGCAGTTCTCGTAAGCTAATATTCCTCTACCAAGAGAGAAGTAGTCCATGGACAGAGTCTCAGTATGCAAGCAAGCCTTATTTCTCAGGTCCATTTTGCTTACTTGGATGAAATCAAACAGTCCATTGCAACTAAAGGAAATAAACTCTTATTGCCCGAATGGGCCATAGAAACCATAGAATAAATATACAATTGGAAAATACACCAGAAAGAAAAAATGCATGGCAGTAAAGAAGCCACTATTAAGCCATACAATGCAAAAACCACCAAATAACACTGTGATAAAGGTACTCACGATCACTGTAAGGTGTTATGCAAGCTTCCATATTTACTCCCCAAACTGCATCTGGATCATCATCAGACTGGCAAAGAGGAGGGCGAGTACCAGGTTCTCTGTCCATATAGCAGTCATTTGTCAGAGGCTTTTGCCAGATGACAGTTTGGTTCTTTTTTGCAGCTACTTTCCAACACATACGCCCCACAAGGTCACTCATTTCTCTCCATATCCTTAGATCTTCTTCATCCTGAGCATATGCTTCTGGAGATGAGTATGCAAAATAACCTCCTGGCCTGAGCAATCGGTCAAGTTCAAGAAGTAGTATGCCATCTCTTTGAAGCCAATCAATTCGACAACGAGAACAATGAGCAAGTTCAAAAGATCTGCTGGGGTAAGGGAGTCTCTTAGTTCCTAAGACACCAAGATATGCAGGAATTCCTCTTTCTAGGGCAAATTGAATTTGATTTTGATGTACATCATTCGGTGCCAAAGACATTGTAATGATATCGGATGAAAGAAGATAGGCTCCAAAACTTGCAACACCACAACCAACATCAAGCACTGTCCTTAATCTTCCTTCATTATTTAGAATATTGTTTGAAAAGTTAAGCATCTGCAAATGCAAACTGGAATGTTAAGATAATGATTTATACATGAAATACAAGCAAATCTAGATAAACAGAACACATCAAACAACCAGCACTGGTATTGAAAAGCATAATAACTTATTTAAAGAATATGAGTGTTATATGTCTAATACATCCCCTCATACAAGAACCTGTTAGACTTGAAGTGAGGAAAAAGAAATGCCCACTTTTACTTTGTGATGAAATTTAATTTAATTATAAAAAACGGGGAAGCAAAAGTCGAACTCTTGACCACTTGATACAAAATAAAGGATTAATTTCTCTAGAAGCTTAAGCTACTAGGTGGAGAGTGGAGACATATGAAAGGTTTACAATATCTCCACCAGTAAATGAAAGCATATTACACAACTAGATGTGAAAGACACTACATGTATGTGCAAATAAAAAAATATTGAAATAGTGATAAAATGAAAGAAGGTAGGAGAAAGAATAAGAGAGAAATAAACAAAGTGGAGATAATATATAAGGTGTAGGTATCTAAAATAAACTATTATTATATCATTTTAAATTAACCAATTACACATAAAACCTTATATGTTTCATTAATTTATTAAAAAAATAAAATAGGGAATATTTGGAACTTCTAGTTTTTAGGCCATTAAATGAAGATGGAAAACTGCAAAAAAGTTCTCATTATTAGCAGTAGGCATACAAATAGATACTTGCATAAACACACATAAAATACAACGGAACTCCGAATCCGAAAACAAAAATAAACGATTTCATCTTTCTTATAGAGAAAACCAATAAAGCGAGATGCAGACTTACATTTGCAATTGATGCAATGTACTTATCAGCTCCATAGTGAAAATGAGTCCCTCCTCCAGGAAACACTATCTTTTCACCTTTTACAACCATCCAATTCTGGTCAGACTTCTCATGTGCAAGGTGAGTATGCGGGATATTTGCTTTCCACACCTCATCTCTGCTTTGTGGCCATTTAATAGGGATCTGCAACATCAAGGAACAACAAATGTTTGAGTAAAATAATACATATGTATCAGACGATATGTTGAAAATCATATCTACTCTTAGCAAATCTTCACCTTGTATCCTGATGGAGGAGGAATCAAGCAATTGTATCGCCTTTCTGCAGGAGGACAATGCCTCTCGTAGTGTTCCATCAAAGACAGGTCCAGCTTCATCCTCATTTGATAGATAAGATGTCTATCTAAGCAGGGAATCAACTCTGAATGACGATCATCACAAACCTTCGAAAACAGAAACAATGTAAGTGCCATTAGATTGATGATGAGCCAAAAGGATAGCCACATTAGGACAATGTGCATGAACTTGATTGTGTCTGCTTATTTATGTAAAACGAAACTAAAAATTTTATTTTCACTATGCAAACAAGATTCTTGTTGCTTGATTTGGATACTAATCGTGGGTGTGGAATTGGTTTTCTTCAACTCCTAATTTTCCATTTGACGATACATTTTAAGCATTTTACTTAACTGACATCTAGCATTTATCTGAAATTCACTAAACTTGTATACTTGTGCTGATGAGTTTGGCAACCTGAATTTGAATAAAAACACTGTTTAAGAGAGTTGATTATTATTATTATTAATACAAAGACAAATTAAACCAAATTGCGAAAGCACAAAATGAAAGATCAGAGCAATGACAAGAATGTTGCGTGAAGACATAGAGTGAATGTGCCCTAAGTCTAAGCTCACAAAGCAACTTACAGGAAAACTCTTTGGAACAATATCGGTCCCATCTCCCTGCCTGAAACTTGATGAAGATTCATCTTGCTTACCATCAGTGTCATCATCCGCACCCAAATATGATGACCCAAGTCTTTTCAATGAGTTGCTGCCATATCTAAGAGCAGATGAACCGCTGTTTTGGGAACCAAAGATGGATCCTCTGTACACATACAGAAAACCAAGAAAAATTGCCACAATACATATGGAAGCAACTAAGCGCTTCTTCTGAGATCCATCATATCTTCCCCTCGACATTTATAAGTTGAAAGTAATACAAATCCAAATTGCAACTTCCACTGTTCAGTTATGAACTAAAAGATTTTGATTCACCAGACATTCAGCGTCAAATTCACCAGACAAACCCCACTAAATGTAGCAACCCCAGTACTTCAAATTAGAATCATAATTCAAAATACAACTTCCTCATAACACACTTACTTAATGATTAACCTGCAAATAAGGAAGGGAACAGCAGTCAGCAAAATAAATACAGAAATTGGTTACTCTGTTGTGTTATTGTTATGATTTTTAATTAAATCACATAGATGATTACCAAAAAAAAGTAAAAAAAATCAGATAGATTAAAGGAATAAACACTATGAAATCACAAGAGCAGACCATTATTATACTTTTCCATCATGAAAACGTTTAAACTAAGATAAGGAAAACAGATCCATATATAGAAACTAACTTTAAACTTCTTTATTTCCTGGTAGGAAAAAACTCAATTAGAGAGGTAAGCAGGGTAACCATTCAGCAAAGCAAGCATTATCACATCATTGAGGATATTCAGAAACAATTAGAAGGATAACGGCAATCGATTGGCTCAATGCATTCCAGCTAAAGCAATCCCTAATCCTAGTAACATTAGGTCAAACAAGAAAATGATGGCCAAGGAGAAGTAACCAAATCACAAGGAAACCGGGATTTATAAATTCATAATATATTGCCTAATCTAATTAGTGATCAAGCATGCAAAATCCTAGAGTGTAAGTGAAATAAAAGTTACAACTCAACCCACGAGATTCATTCCTAGTTTTCAACCAAATTCTTTGGACAAAACGTGCCAGAGGAGGGAAAATGAAAAATTAAAATTAAAAGTGAAAATTAGCAATGATGACAATCATGCTAGCCATCCAGCAAAGTGACAGCAAACCAGTGAAAATTGAAAATGATGGACCCATATCACCCCACATGAAAAGAAAACATGATCTAAATTGACAAGTAAACGATTCCTTTGCAAAAATATGATTAAGGAAACCTCAACGGTTTTAAATCGAGTAACATTAATCATCTTAAAGACAAACAGTAATCATAAAATTAAACTGAAGTCCCAGATCTGGCCCAACGAAAAACAATAACTAGCACATAGGTTCAAACCTCAGAGCCATTGTACACACACACACACACACAAAAAAAACAATAACTAGCATTGAAACGAGTAACACTCATTAATAACAGCAATCAAAAACTAGAGTCCAGGATACATTCAATACATCAGTTGCCACAAATATCACCATGGGCACTAAAACAACCAAATCGAACACACCCATATCACCAAAATGTTCCAGATCCATCACAATCCCAAAAAAAGGGCAAAAAATAGTAGAAAGACATTAAAAGCTTACTGGGTTCAGATCGAAATCCAATTGGGTATGAGAAAAGGAAATAAAAAACCCAGCTTTACTATAGAAACGAAAAAGGCTATATGAAGATAAATAGAAATAAAGAAGAAGAGGAGCAAGAGGGAAATTAGATCTTAATGGGACACAGTAGAGTAGCGTTAACTGTGAAGGGTTGAATTTGAAGGTGGTGTGTGTGGGTTTTGTAAGAGTTGCAAGCTGCAAATTGAAGTGTGTGATTAAGACTTTAATGGAAAATGAATTGAATAACGTGTGGGTCAGGTCAGTGTCAGAATCAGCAGGGTTACCACTTACCAGTTACCACTACACTACAATTCCATTTTTGGAGAAAGTGGGTTTCCACTTAACATTGAACAATTAATATTCATAATCAAACTGGCCCACACCCACTACTCCTTCTTCTAGCCGTCGGTGATGTTTATTTTCTGCAACAAATTGAAAATCAGGTCAAAATTTAGAGGAGAAATGTTTTGAAATATAAATAAATAAATAAACAAACTAGAAAAAATGACCCTGTTTTAATGCTGTTTCAAAAAACAGTTTTTTGATTTTTAAAATAAAAAAATTTGTTTGATAAGATTTGTTTTGGGGAACAACATCTCTCAATTCAAAGGATATAACTTTATATCATTTTAGATCTTAACCGTTGATTTCTGTCTATCAAAAGTTATAATTTATTGGATCAAAATTATTAATTAATTAATAATAAATTTGGCCCATTAATTTTGATCTAATAGATTATAACCGTTGATAGACGAAAATCAACGGTTATGATCTAAAATGATATAGGGTTATATCCTTTAAAAGGATAGATATTTTTTCCTTTTGTTTTGTAAAAAAAGTTTTAAAAATTATAATTATAATTTTATTTTTAGAATCAAATTTGAAAAATATATCTGAGTTATTTTTATTTTGTGTTTTGACTTTTATTTTTTAAAATAAAAAAATACAAAAAACACATGTTTTTATAACTTCTTCAAAATATTTTTTTAAAAAAAAAAAGAAAAAAAATGATCAAACAGACCCGATATTATCTGTTTTTGAAGACATGTTTTTTATTTTTTATTTTAATTTTAATTTTAGGTAAATATTTTTATTTTTATTTTGATAGACTTTTGAAGACATGATTAAAATGGGAAGAGAGAGAAGATTATTTAGCTGATACGATGAAATATTAATGGTTTTGGTATGGAAAATTGTAAGTGACGTCTGGATGGAAAAGGTTGAAAACTGGAATTTGAAATGTTTATTATTTAAATTCATTCTTGAGGAAAAGGTCATTAAATCTCAACTTCTTGTTTTTTCAATTAGTGATAATTAGGGGGTGTAAATGGGCTAGGCTGATCTACAGGAACTTACGGCCTAGCCTATATTAGGCTAGGCTTAGTCTGTTACAAATAGTAAAATAGAACAGGCCTAAGTTTTTAAAAAAACATATTTAGAAAATAGGCTATAGATTTTTTTGTACATATCGAGCCTATAAACCTACATGTCGGCCTATATTATATTATTTATTTTAAATAAAATAAATAAATTATTATTTTAATACATTTGAATAATAAAGTAATATTATTTTAGTTATTATTTTAATTGTTAAATGTTTAAAAGGCTTAAATAGACTAACAGGTCTAGGTCAAGGCTTTTATTTTTAAATACAGGTCAGGCCAGACTTGTAATTTGGGGCCTACACAGGCTAACAGGCAAGACTAGACCCAATATTTTTTACACAAACTTAACCTATTTAAGTCAAAATCTAGCCTATTTACACCCTCAGTGAGAATACATTCATAGATTTAGTTAATTGGATAGGTTATTTGCCATTTTTTTCCGTTTCAAAATTTACATCTAACTTCATTTTTTTGTTTCCTATGGTTTAATTAACATCACATTTTTTTTTCTTTAAAAAAATCTGTATATAAAATTAGTAAGTATTTTGTTAGAGAATTATGTGTTTATCTAACAGTTTAAACTTTTAGATTAGATTGATTATTTATATTTAGAAAAATATTATGTATTGCATTGATATTTTTGAATTTTAATGAAATATAAAATACAAAATAAAATATTTAAATAAACAATTTTAAAATATTTTAAATAAAAAATATAACTATGATATGTATAATTAATTTAAATAAAATTAGAAAATTCAATTATAAGAAAATATTAAAAATAATAAATTATATACTCATAATTAATTTAAAAAAAGATAGACATGCATAAGCTAGGATTTTTTTTTTTGGTGAATGCATAAACAAGGATTTAACTACTCTCAATAAGGCAAACTATAATTCAATGTGTAGAAGTTGTTTTGTACAAAAATTTGATAGAATAAATTTTATTTTTTTCCTCAAATAATTTTTTAATTAATAATTTGATCCTTCAAAACATCAGTTTATATTCAAATAACAATTTTTTGATATCAAAATTATCTAAACAAAAGTATTATTCACTGTAATTAAATTTATGTATAAAAATTATTTAATAACCAACATAATTTCACTAATCTTTCAATGACCAAATTTAATTTTTAATATGCTCTCTACTGTCTTTGCATGATTCTAATAATCAATATAATTTCACTAATCTTTCAATACCGTACCAAATTTAATCTTTCTTTTTTTTTGGTAACATAACCAAATTTAATCTTTAACCAGAGTTTCTACTATCTTCCCATGATGCGTGAGAGTAAATGAACTAATTGAGTGTCTACTCATTTTCATATATCTAACCATGTGTTAAAGTAAAATAAAAAAAATTGATAAGTTTTAAAAATTTATAATCAAATTAATTTATTAATCATATAAGCCATTAAATGAAGACAAATATGTTTCTCTTTATTTATCTTCCTTCATGATTTAATATGAATCAGATGATATAATCACGTTTTATAGGGGGGTGATTTTCACCATATAATTATATGACATACAATTCCCATCAATGAAGTGCATGCTTGTGTAGGGGTGTGCAAAAAAACTGGTTCAGTTGCTCTGCTTTTGATCAGACCTTGATCTGACCCATAAATACTTATTTTTTTTGAATTGGTTTAAATATTGAACTATTTATATTTGAGTCAGTTTTAGACTTGACTTGTTTTAATAATTGACTCATTGACCCAAAACTTGACCCAGACCCATTTTGTGAAAAAAAAAAACCAAAAATCACCGTAAGACAATTTGAGGTTTAGGTTCTCTCTTCTCTCGATAAGAATGGAAACAAGCTTGATGAGGTGTTGGAATACGGGCCAAGGTATCTTGTGTGATCTAAATTTTAGTAATATTATCACAGATATGGTAGAGAGAGAAATTGGATCATATCATAGGAGTGATCGGAGATCAATGTGAAAATATATTTGTGATCTAGTGACTTTGAATCCAGAAGGGATTACAAATTCATAGGTTTTAATTTTGATACAACATGTGATAGGATAATAGTTATTTTGTCTACCTGGAGATTTTATGTGCTATAAGCCTCCAAGATTCCATGGGGTAGTCAAGAAATGGGATAGATTGGAGACACTAAGACAATTTGAGGTTTAGGTTCTCTCTTCTCTCGATAAGAATGGAAACAAGCTTGATGAGGTGTTGGAATACGGGCAAAGGTATCTTGTGTGATCTAAATTTTAGTAATATTATCACAGATATGGTAGAGAGGGAAATTGGATCATATCATAGGAGTGATCGGAGATCAATGTGAAAATATATTTGTGATCTAGTGACTTTGAATCCAGAAGGGATTACAAATTCATAGGTTTTAATTTTGATACAACATGTGATAGGATAATAGTTATTTTGTCTACCTGGAGATTTTATGTGCTATAAGCCTCCAAGATTCCATGGGGTAGTCAAGAAATGGGATAGATTGGAGACACTAGTGTTGATTAAATAAGAGTTAGTCATACTACAGAAATTGTTCGTAAATATCTGTTAATTTTAATTTCTTACATTGAGTAAATGAAATCTTTACGCTGATATTTTATGGGATAATTTTCTGTTTGAATTGTTTTTTTTTTTTTAATTTATCATCAATTTGGAGCTTTTTAGTGATCCAATAAAATCATGATAATTGCTAATTGCAAATATCAATTATGAGTTAGAATGAGCTACCCATGACACTGATTAGTACCATGGAATAGTAATATTAGCACCTTTTTTGAAGAATTGGTATTTATTCAACAAATATCAAATTTATTATATAATTTATATATATATTAAAACAAATAAATAGTTAAATTACTTGAGTTTAAAAATTAAATCAATAACTATAAAAAAATCAAATAAAAAATAATTTTTGAAACCAAGACAAAAGTGGGTCAGGTCGGATTTGACCCGATTTTGAAACCAAGTCAAACCCAATTCATAAACCAAGTCAGGTCAAATTTGATCCAGTTCTGCTGAATCAGTTAAAAAAAATTCACATCGGGTCTGATCTGACTTAGATCGAATTAAACTGGATCGGGTCAAAATACTTAACCTATAAAATTAAGTTGGGTCGGATCAACACAAAAACTCGACCCGACGTGACTCATGCACTGTGCGTGGTTCCATAATTTTTTTGAGAAACAACTTTTTCTAACATAAGGCTGTTTTGGGCAAAATGTTACGCTTCCAGTTTTATTTTATTTTCAATATATTATAATTTATAATTATAATCCCTTTGATTATTTGACTCTCGTTGATCATTTTTACCAAATTTACATTAAAATGTTAGAATTACATAATTTAAATAATATCTTTTTATAATTTAACAAATAAAAGAAATTTCTTTAAACAATCCAAACAAACAGATATCTTAAGGGGGTGTGTTGGATTGAGATTTCAAAGAATTTTAATGCATTGTTTTTGGACAAAAAAATCCGTTGGTATTCGATTAGGATTCTAATGGATTGAAAAAAAGTCTCGTGGTATTCGATTAGGATTTTAAAGGATTATTTTTGAATCCCTCCAAATCCGTTAGTATTCAATCAAGATTTTAAACAATGGAATCACAATCTCGTCGTATTCAAAAATCCGACAATTTTAATAGATTTTCTATTGGTGTGGATTTCGTGAGACTTTTTAGTAAAAAATATAAATAGGATGCATCTCTCACAATCTCACCCTAACCCCTTGAATTTCTTGAGATTCTTCTATTGCAGTATTTTCTTCTTCCGTTAGGAGGTTGACTGCTCGAAATTGAGTTCCGTCATGAGAGCTTCGTCAAAACTAAATAAAAACATATTTTTGAACGATTTTCATCACAAAGCAACCCATAAACAACAAACCAACGAGATTTTAATATAATCTATCTCAAAAATAACATATTTTTGAGAAATTTTGAAAGTTTAAAAAGTGATTTTTCAAACTATGGGTCGTGATTTTTCTTGGCACAAAAAGTGTGATTTTTGTATTAAAAACAACATAAAATAGTGAAAAAATAACAGGGAAACTAAAACCCTCAAACCAATTTTCATTTTACATCAATGAAACAATATCAATTTAAAGAAAGATTGAAACTTTCATAATATGAACCTTATATTTCATAACAATATATTCATGAACGAAATTTCTTCACTATAGGAAACGATTTCAAACAATTTTTGTGTCAATAGATAACTAAAAGCTTTTTTCTCCAAGGCCCCAAAGCAATTTAAGGGGCCCCAAAGCAATTTAAGGTTTCAATGTATCGATTGAAAATTTTTTAGAAATTTTCTAAACTTTCATGTAATTAAACCCAAAATTTAAGATTCAAAATTTTCTTATAATATTCAATGAAAATGTGCATACGATATATAGTTAGAAAACTCTCATCATGTAAAATAAAAACCCTAAGGTTTTCAAGATCAATTGCAAAAAATTGCAAACGAAATTTTATCATGAACTTTGATACCAAATGAAGAAAATAATTTTCAACCCATTAGATATGTGAAAAGCTGTTGTTTAGTAATTTTGAATGTTTGTTAAAAATTATATTATTTTTTACTAATTGAGAAAATTATATTATATTTTAATTTTTTATTAATTTTATTGCATTTCTTTGTTTTTTTATGGAGAAGATTATACTTACAATCTATTTTTGTTTATAACCTTTTACAACCATATCTTACCTTTGATTTTCGTCAATCAACGGTTATTATTATCGCAAATCAAACTCATTAATTAATATTTAACTTGCAATGAATGATAACCATTGATTGACGAAAATCAACGGTTAAGATATGATTGTAAAATATTGTAAACAAAAATAGGTTTTAAATATAACCTTTCCCTTTTTTATTGACTCTTGTAATTTTGAATGTTTGTTAAAAATTCATATGGCTTTTTAAAATTTTATAAATCCATATTGTCCTTTCAAATCTTATAAAATCTATTAAAATCCAATCTTATGAAATCTTGATTGTAAAAAAAATCTTTTAAAAAAGTCTTTAAAGTCTCTCCAATTCTAAATAGTCTTTTAAAATCTATAAGACTTTTTAGCTCAAAAAAGTCTTTTAAAATCCTAATCCAATACACCCCCTAAAACTGTTTTTCGATTAACAAATTCAAACATGAAGTTAATTTGATTATAATTGGTTTTAAAGAAAATATTTAAAATAAGTTATACAAATAACCGATTATCAAATAATTTTTTTTTGCATTTAGTTTTTATAAGAATATTTTTTGCATTAATTAAAATTAATGTATATTCACTGATACACTTATAGTTGACACATTGCACATGACTCAACCATCGATTCAAGAAGCTCAGAGCCAACTCAAATTGTGGCACAATAAGTTTGACTCAATTGTTAAAAGAAGCATAAATTTGAAATATAATAAATTGAGATCAAATCCAAGTCTAAATGAAACAACATATATGATCGTGATTTATTTGCTAAGAAAATGAAAGCTATACATTTAACGTAATTTGAGATCAAAGATTTGGGACGTGTTTTGAATGATTTAATTATAATTATTTTTTTTAGAAGTTAATTAACATTATATTTATTTTTAGGAATTTTTCTTATTTTTTGGATTTTAAATTTTAAATTTTGAAATCAGTATATAAAAAGACGCTTAAGGCCCTTATTATATGAGTTTAAATTTGTTATTTTGTTAATTAGAAATTAAGAATTAAAGAGTTACTCTCTTGTGAAAATCTTAACTTTCTGTTTAGCCATCTTTTTTATGCGCTCTCAACATCATTTTGTACCACAACACTAGGTTGTCTTCAACTAATGGCTGAACAAAAGGTTGAGGATGGCGAAGTTATGAGGGTAGGGGACATGAATTCATTCCTAAAAACGATAGACAACCGCATCAGAATGACCCACGAGACATAGAAATGAAGAGCTCGGAAGGGGGATATATGATTTTGAAACAACAACTTGAGCAGGAGTCAGACAAGAAAATTCAAGTTTTGGAGTGTTTACTTGTGCGAGTGTAGAGCAAGAAAATCCAAGATTTAGAGTAATGACTCGTGCGAGCGCATAACAAGAAAATTCAAGTTTTGCAATGACAACTTGTGAAGGGGGAGATCATGAAAATCTAAGATTTGGAGCGGCGACTTGTGTGGATAAAGTTGAGCATTCAGTCCAAAGAAAGAATGGAATTAGAGAGTGCATTTGATGACGAAGAAGAGGAAGTCAATCTGTTGGGGATTCTAAACCAACGACATAATTGGAAAGTACGATCTGAAAATCAGTCCACTTTTCAAGATATTTAGATGCAAATCAATATTACTAACTTTAATATCAATAATCATAACATAATTTATGGTGATTAATTGGATTTATGATTATTATCCCATTTATAATGATTATCCATCTTAAGATGAAAAATCAGTTTATATTGATAATCTAGTCTATGATAAAGTTGATGGAAAATTTGATGATAAAGGTCTAACAGTGGAAGAATTATCAATTGAGTTTTTACCTAAAAAGATTGATATCATTGAAGATGAAGAAGATTCGAGAACATTGCACATAGCTTAACCATTGATCCAAGAAGCTTGGAGTCAACTAAAATTATAGCCCAATAAGTTTGGCATAATTATTAAAAGAATCAGTAATTTGAAATATAAAGAATTGAGATAAAATTCATGTTCAAATAAAGCAGCATATATGATTGTTATGTTTTTAGTAAGAAAAAGAAAACAACATATTTGACATTATTTGAGATATAAGATTTGGGAAGTGTTTTGAATGATCTAATTGTAATTATTTATTTATTTTTAAAATTTAATTAACGTTATATTTTTTTTTTAGATTTTAAATTTTGAATCAATTTGTAATTAGTATATAAAATGGTGCTAAAACCCTTATTGAAGAAGTTGAATTTCTTTATTTCGTTAATTATAAAATGAGAAAGAGTTACTATTTTGTGAAAATCCTAAATTTTTGTTTAACCATCGTTTTTATGCAATTTTAGCATCATTTACCAATAGTTATAGGAGTTTCAATTTGTCATATTGCAGGAAAGAAAATTGGTCATGTAAAAAAATATAACTATATGTACTACGAGTAGTACATAATTATAATATTAAAATATATTTTTTCTCTCTCCTTAGAAGGTTGTCGGATGATGTTGCGGATAGAGAAAAGTAACTTTAATATTATAATTATATACTATCCATAATACATAGTTGTAATATGTAACATAATCAGATTTTCCTTCATACAAAATTATTCTTATATTTCCCATAGTTAAATGGTTATTATCTAACATTGAACCTACTCCGTGGGGTTATTTATTTAGTTGTATCGACACACAGCAACTGTTATATGTATTTTTGGATCATTAAATTAAAATTGAAATTAACAAAAATATATAATTACAAAATTTAGCAATTTGAAGATGGCCATTTTTTTTTTAAAAAAATATAGGGATTGCGTCATGAAGTTATAATAATGTCCACAAAAATTCTTCCCTCAATCGGACCCACATCATAACCCTGAAGGTAAAACTAGTAAAACAACCAGATATAGAGAAGTAATTAGGCCTGGCCCTCTCCTTACATGATGTTCACAGTAAACCCACCACTACCGAAAAGAAAAGAAAAGAAAAGAAATAAAACTAATGTAAAGACATTGCTTTAACAAATTCTTCCCACATCCTTTTAACTTTTATAATCGAACATGGAAACATTTCGACACACGTAGGGCATCTGTATGAATGATCAGCATTTAGTGCTAGTTGAGAATCCCAATTAAATCCTTCATCTTTGAAAATGTATATATTAGGATATTAATTTCAAAACCTCACATATAAATATTTCATTATGCAAAAGTATATTCATGAAAAAATTTCGATCAACATTTCTCTGTTTCTCTACAATCTCATCTCAAGCCACCTATATCAATGAACGATAAAAAGACTTTGCCTCCATATTTAAACACAAGGTGATTTATTATTTTAATATAGTTAAAGGCCCAAGAAAAAACTGCATCAAATTACTAACAGATGAGCTTTATCAATTATATATGGTCAGCTCAAAAATATTCAGATCATATATCTCTAAGCCAAATTATGAATAACGTCCAAGACAATCGATGAACAAGGGTAATTATGCAACATACGAAACATTCCTCTAAAGTGAGTTTATTTATAAAGTACACAAGTAAAAGTATATTTATCATTGATTTAGTTTTAAAGAGATTGTGATTTTAACTTACCGAAATTCAATAGTAAATACACATTCACTTGTATATTTTACAGATAAGTTTATTTTAAAGATTTTATTTTTTGATTTGCTAACCTTTACACTTTCATGTGACGGTCAGTAATTTACATATTTTATTTTGAATTATCAAATAACTTAATCTTAAGAGTTAAGAGTATTTTCACTATTTCAATTATTGAATTTAATAAAGAAATATTATACTGACAGTTAATTTTAATAATAAGTTACCAAAAAAAAATTAATAATAAAAAAATACTTGAATTCAGTTTAAATGAAGAAAGGAAGTCTCACTTTCTTATTAATTATATTAAAATATGTTGCGATATTTAATATATGAATTTATTTATTGAATAAAATAAAAAAACAGCATATAAAATCATCAAAGAAAAACTTCTAAATGAAAAAAGTTTGATTAGTTAGAGATAAGTTGATTTTTATCATATTTTTTTAACAGTTATATAAATTATAAATTTTTATATTTACATCTAATAAATTTTCCATCTTTATGAAAATTCTACTTTTTAAAATGATTAAATTTTAAATTTTTATTTATTTAATGAGAATAGTCATATTCTCTTTTTATCACTAAAATCAAAATTTTCGCTCTTTATTAAAATTAGCATATATTTTTTCAACCAAAAATAAATAAATTAGCTTATATTTCTCTTTCAAATCCATTATCCACTTCCTTTGCAATTTCTTTTTTCTTGCATAAATGTTTAACAATCGTCATGCTTCTAGGGCTAAGTATATGACCTTTTGCAAGCCCAACTAATCAAGTATAGGTTCTTTACACATTTGAAAATATGCTAAAATCCAGAGATATATGCAATTTTCTGTCACACCATATAATGATACAATCAACTGAACATAATAAGCAAGTAACAGAAGGTTGTGTCTTAAGAGTACATTTTTTTTTTTTATGATTCACCCAAATGTTAAAGACGTCTTAGGTTTATATTGCCTTCAAAATGTATACGTAATGATCAGTATGTTGGGCTTCGTATGATCATGCATGCAGTAACATAAGAAATTTACGCCTACACCAATAATCAATAGAGCTTGGATACATGAATGTGATGAATGTCTATGAGAAAAAATAATTGGTCTTTATTTTTTTCGGAGAAGAAAATAAAGTCAAATCTCATTATAATTATTGGAAAATCATTGTCTCATTTTACACGAGATAGTTATCTCATGTTCCTCTCATATAAAAAATTGTGCCACCATTTTTATTTTTTTTAATAGATGGTGAGTCCCACCACATCATGTATCTATGGTAGGAGATACTTACCTTCAACAACATGAGAAAAATAGAACCCATAATTATTATATGTATCATATAAACATGATATTAAAGCTGAATCAACAATATATGGAGAAATTAACTACATTTTTAAATATTAATTGTTTTTGCATAGTACGTGGCCAGTACCAAGTTTCAGGCTTTGACCAAAAGTAAACAAATAGCACCATTATAGGAGTATTTAAAATCATCTAGCGAATGCAATCTCTTTTCTTCCACTGAATTAGACAATATATCAGAATTCAGAGAGATATTGGGTGCACAAACTTCAAGGCACTACTTATCTGATGATGCTACCCATTGCATGACAGTTTGAAGCATTACTTAGTACTAGTCTAGTCTCTACACTGTATATTCATAATGAAAATATGAAACTACATGAAATCGCTGAACTACCAAAATGACCCAAACATAAATAAATCATGCTAGACAAGTTGATGATGATATTGAGTGATATTTTCAAAAAGCTACAAAGTAATCAAAGGGAAAAGAAACTAGAAAGAAAACTTAACAGCAGCATCCAAGGAAGATATAAGTAAACATGATCTTGAAATCCATTATTTTCGTCATAACATCTTCAACAAGTACAAACATTTTTTTATTTTATTACAAATTGGACAAATGTGTGTTGGTCTGTCACATAGCCCTCTTCACTTCTTCACAGTCTTCTCACTCTTACCACTATTGCCAGCTTAAATTACATTAAGACTGTTTTTTAGGTTACACATTAATTTTCTAATCAAATTCCAAATAATGGTGTCCCCATATTCCATTGTCCCAGTGTCAAATCACAAGTTCTGCACAAGCAAAATATAGAAGTGAAAAATGAAAATTAAAAAAAAAAAAAAAAAAACATAATTTAGATATATGCAATGTTAAGGCAAATTATAAACTACTATATAACGGAGAAGATTACATGACTTAATCAAGAGGCTAATATTAACATGCAGATATATATTGTGGCCTTACTAATTAATTTAACTTGCATTTGATGGTGGCAATGCAGATTGGGGACGTTTGCGCTTCTTTTTCTCGTAGCTAATTCCTCTAGCTTTGGCTTGTGAATCACGCACTTCACGAAGATAGAGCCTAACAGCACGAGCACCAAAAGGGTTAGCTTCAGGTTTTCCACCATTCTCTTCAAAAGCAGCTCTCAAGCGACCTATGAGAGCATCAAGGCTACCCCATGCTTGTCTTAGAGGACAAGGACATGGTGCTGGTGGGTTTGGATGTCCAAAGAAGGGACAAACATGTGTGTGAACCTTAGTTTTCCCAAACTGGTCAAGGTATCTGAGGAATTCAAGGACATGAGCACCACTGCATCGAGAGAGAGAAAGTGGTGGTCTGTGGTTTCTAAGGTACTGGCCAAAGGTGTTCCAGTCACGGCGTTTCTGATTCTCATAGCGACTGAGAGTACTGGTGGTGGATGATGGTTGTGGTTGTGGTGGTGATGATGATGATGCTGAAGACAACAAGGGTGTGAAATTGGAACTGTTCGCTACTGTGTTTTCCGTGGTGTTTATGGCTTTGTTGTCTGTGTCTGATGTGGAGTCAAATTCTTGAAGGGGATTCATGATTAGCGTTTGTGATCTAATGGATCTTCGATCTTCGATCTTCTTATACTGTTTAGTGAAGGTTTTCAGATTGGTGGGTCGGTGAGGAAACAGTAGTATATAAGAAGATTGAAGAGGTAATAATAATAATAAGGAGCAGAAAGAAGATCTCACGAACAGAAACAAAGAAAGTCTAGTCTCAGAAAAATGGCTTTGATCAGATTTCAGCAAAGAGAAATAGAGAAAGTGTGTGTGTGTTGGATTGATGGACACAATGACAGGGATAACGTAATAGGAGTGGAGTAAAACTTTTGTACTACCCGAGTACTGTAGTTAGGTGAGTATTTTCTTTTTTCATATTTGGTAAAATTTTCACTATTTTTTTAAAAAAGTTTCCTATCACGTTGAATTTTTTTTTCCTTTTGAAATAAAATAAAATATCCAATTGGATATATTCGATGCACATAGGAGTGAGGGTAAAAGAACAGTGTAGAATAGTAGAAAACCCTATTTTCCCACAAGGCTACCTTCTCAATTCCTTTGGTTTTTGATAACTCCTAGAATACTTGAAAGCGTAGGAATGCTATGGGCTTTTTGGCAAACCCTGTTTTTGTGATAACATTTTTTAGGAATTGACAGTTTTTTTTTTTATTTTAGGAAAAGGGACAGGAGATGAATTGGTTTGACCTAGTGTCAAGCAAAGAGAGTGACCAGAGGGGCTAAATTGAGAAAGGAGCTGTGTATTGGTCTTTAGGGCTTTTGTGGAAATGGAAATAGGTTGAAAATGACAGTGAGATTTGATTGATGCTGACATATAAAGCTAATGGGTAAAAAAGAAAGAAAGAAAGAGAGAGAGAGAATAACATGATTTTTTGCTGCTTCTCTCTCCTGTGTTGATTGACAACTCCTTTTTTGAAATGACTTGTTTGCCCTTTCTTGTCTCATTGGTCGTCTAACTTTAGTTTTGAGAGTGGAATCATCAAACCATAGTTGCATTTTTTGCTGCTAATCCCTAGATATCTGTGTGCAGATCATTATGATTTCAATGATGAAAATCATTGACTGCAAAGGGTTTCAATGAAACCACCTAGTAAAGAAGGCTTATACGATGCAACTCAAAAAATAATTAAGCTAAAGAATTATATTCCATATTATATTATTAGATTAATCTCTTTTTATATATTAAAATCAATTTATGTCCACTATTTAAGGAATAAAAAAAAGTATAATTATTTTCTTATAAAACTATTTTTTATATTATGAGGTATCAAAATTCATATCATCTTTTTTTTTAATAAGTGAAGAATCTCACGACTTATTATGTTTATGATATGAGAAATACTACCTCATATTATATGAGAAAAAAGAAATCTATAAAAAAAATCATAATAATGATGTCTATCTAAATTTGGGGGGAAAATTATATTTATAATTTTTTTTTCATACAAATTATATTAAGTATATGACTGGTTAGACTTCAACCAAAAGGGTGTGACCGGGTAGACATAATGTAGTTTGTAAACAATAAATTTGTAAATATAATCTTCTCTTAAACTTTACATGTTAAAATACTTTTATAAGACCCGACCCGTTCGATATTGAAGATATTCAGACCATGCTTATTTGCCCGAATCAAGTTGTTTTGATTGTCAATCATAGAATGTCACTTCCAATTATAGCATACAAAATTTGTTGGGAGAAAAACTTTGCAAAGCAATTTACTTTTTAAAGGTGAATTTTTCTTAGAATAAATCGCCTTGTGTTAAAATTTTATATGATCTGATTATATAAAATTTTTATGTTTATCTCTTTCTTTATTAAAGATAATTAAATCTCGTCTATTTAAAACATGTGAAAAGAGAAATAGATATAAAATATTTACATAACCAAGTCATATAAAATTTTAACATAAAGAGAATGTTGATATCTAACAACTAGCTCCATGAGAGATTAAAAGTTGCTAGTGGGGCATTCCATAAAATTAGAGAGTTGACCCTAATGTTGGCTTGAATTGTAAGATAAATCCATTTATATTTTGTGGGATCGAGGTTTATAAGGATAAAGTCTATACAAATATCATTGCCCTTTTGAAATGACAAATTTGACATGCAGATGATTTTACCCTACATAATTTTTTTTTTTTTTTTTTTGGGGGGGGTGGTTTACGGTATAGAACATCTTCTGAAGCAAAAAGAGCTGAGTAAATATGAGCTAATTTGACAAATGTGAAGATTTGCCTGTATTAGAATGAGTATAGTATAGTTCTTGCATTTGGATTTGGGTGTGTGCTTTCCCCGCATGATTTGAACTTTGTTATGCTAAAAACTTCATTGAAATCTTTTTGAAGGGAAGGTGGTAAAGGTGATGAAGCCCTTGTAATGAATATGTAAGAATAGGATCACCAAGCTCACTTGTTTCACGTAATTCATCTTACTCCATTCATATGAGTGTGAGCGGAAATGCACGTTCCATGCCAAAATTTGTTATGAAAGTGCTGCGATGATTAAAAGACTTGAATTCTATCAATTTAGATTTTTTAATAATATTCTCCCGTGATAACATAAGTTTGTTACAAAAAAATATAACATAAAAAGAAAAAAAGGTGAACCAAAAAGTAATAAAACAACACTTGAGAAATAAATTGTGATAAGGGCCGAGTGGAAGAAATTAAGCTACTTCGTTATAGAAAGGTAGATTCTTTATTTCCTACATTTTAGATGATTTTTTAATCTTTTTCCCGGTATTTATTTCTTCTTTATTTTTTTTCTCTTATTTTTTATTTTTATTTGAATTCATCAACTGCCCAATTAATTTGGGCTGGAGTTGATGTTGATGATAATTTTATTATTGGGTTCGTTTTTTTTGCGGTTACTGCAGATAAGTTATCTGCAGTAAGCCCAATATGATGTCGTTTTGGAACGGAAATCATGATGTTTTTATAATTTTAATTTATTTCAGGGTTATTATAGTCTTTATAATTATACTTTTTTAATGTTTCAATCCAAAACGACGTCGTTTTAGGAGTAAATGCAGATAACTTATTTGCAGTAATAATTTTCGGTTTATTATTATGTATAATTAAGTGTTATTTGGAGTTTATGCTAGCATTAAGAATTGGGTAAAGGATTTTTCCAGTAAATAGAGATAAGTTATCTCCAATGAACCCAAAACGATGTCATTTTGGACGAAAATCAAGGTGTTTTTGTAATTTTAATACATTGTAGGATTATATTAGTCTTTATCATTTTAATTTTTTAATCTTATACTCCAAAACGACGTCGTTTTAAGCTCACTCGAGACAATTTTATCTCCGGTGACTGGAGAAATACTTTTCCGTAGATTCTATAATAATGGGATCACTCAACTTGATCTTTATTTGAATGAGTCAGGGCTTATGGATTAAAAATAAATAAATTAATTGTTTAGTATCAGAATATGCATCAATTTTTAGATTTGGCAATGGTTTATGAATCATGATGCTTTATGTACTCCAAGAGCTACAGTAGTTTCAGAATCGGCTTCTAATATGGATTCGTCACATAAATTGCTTTTTGCTGCTTATAGTAAGATGATATTGAATTCTTTTTTTAAGTTTGTGAATGACTTTTTGTTGCTTTTGTGTTGGTGTTCTCAATAAGCATAGAAGTAATTTAGCTCCCTAAAAATGTTCAAGTTGTCATTTGCACGTTTGTTTAGACCATTTCAAATCCACTACTAGCCCCATTGGCATTAATGATTAATTGTTTAGTTTTATAGATTTATTGTTTTATTACAATTAATTGACTAGCTATAACTTGTGGGTAGTAAATGAAAAGAAATAGATGAATGTAAAATTATGGAATCAACATGTCCAAATATCATTGTTGAGGAAAATAAAGATGGAGCCGAAAACTGCTTGGTTTGGAAATTTAGAACCTTGGATTATAATATTTGTAATTGGTTGTTGGTCCTCCATAATAGTCTGGTGCGCTAATATGTATCACGATGGTATGCTTAACATAATGCACTTACCACCTCATGATGATGCACTTACCATTGTCTATCCATAATTCCATATACATCTAGCCACTGAAACAGTAAGGTAAATGCATTGATATTCAAAAAAATTCTGTCAAAATATACCTATTTTCTTGTAGTATTAAGGTGGGAGATATTTCATTAAATTACATTTATTTGCATAATTAACTTTAATGGGGGGAAAAACACAGAAGTATTCATTCATTCGATGTAGCTCATAGGTAATACAGTGTTTTGTATAATAGTTGTGTCATCAAAGTCAACCAGCTGCAGATCCACATGAAACATAGTTTTACAATTTAATACAAAGAATGCAACGCAAATCTAAGTAGTGTATATAAATTGCACGTGTTTGAATACAAATCCCAGGAGTCCTGAGACCACAATTGGACAAAATCTAAATAGTATTTTTTCAGACCTTTTTATCTTACACCAGTTTCACAATTGACCTTCCAGAAGTGATAATTTGAACCCACTAGTACATAGAGAAAACAAAAAAGCATATGAAATCAACATATTCACAAACTACCCCGTGGGATCTGGATACTTCTAGTATAGACATTCTTCTGTTTGTCATTTCTAGCTGTAAACAAATTTTAACTGAAGATGCATTTTCATTTTTCATGATAAACATGTGTAGTGTACTACTCCTTATGCAACAGGCAAAGATCATTGCAAGCTTCTGGCCACCGTGTCAAATCTCAAACATGATATAGCTTTATGATCTGATCTATCTTAGTACGACATACTGGGCAACCCCATTTCTTTGTTTTGACCTCGTTCAAGCAAGACATGCATCCAGCAACATGGCCACAGGGAATGCATGCCCCCTCTGCTGGAGCATCTAAACATATCACGCATGATGAACCACTTCCACCGGCATTTTGTTCTTCTTCTTTACGAAGCTTCTCAACAACTGCAGATGATATATCAACAGGGCTTAAATCAATTGAAGGATAATGAATGGGACCATCTATTGGAATATCATCAGCAATTGGAGGAGCCGATGGATTTAAATCCAGAACACTAGCAGTATGGCCAGCAGAGACATTGTCATGGCTTTGGACATCCTGACTATTGCCACTTAGGTCAGCTTCATGTACAGGTTCAATATCCATTGTCTTTGGATTTGGTGTACCCAGAAAACCATGCTTGCTTGCATTTTCTCCATTGCTTGAAGAGCTTGCTTCAAAGTTTGGCTGGGTATCAGGAACGGGTGGCCTCTCCTGAAGGGCATGCTGAATGGATGCATTGATAGCCATAGCCAACTCTGGGTCTTCAGCAGTTGGTGGTGCTGTGGGTGGAACTGTAGCCACATTATTATGCAAAAATGCTGGACTTGCCTGAAAAACCAGAAAATTAAAGATTCATGTAATGAGCAAGGGAGTCATGCATCAAAAATTTATTATCTGCAAACCTTTGTAAACATTTTCTGGGTTGCTAATGAACTAAGGTGAAATAAAAGAAAAATACCAGAACTATGTTTGTTTAATCATTTTGAAAAGCAACAATTACAAATTGGATACAAGAAAAATGTGCTTCTAGAAGATAAAGGAAATTAAAAAAAATGCGTAGGCATAAATTGGTACTGAAATCAAGGCCAACAGCCACAGGCTATAATAACTAAACAAACATTCTGATGGAAAGGGAATCAGAATATTTGCACCATTCTGATTAAAAAGCAGAGTGTGTTTGCATCATTCTTTGGTTTTCCGGAAAATCAGATCGAGATATCTTCCATAATTAAGTACCTTAACACTGCAATGACTTGTTAGATGTCAAGAAGCAAATCAAATTGTGATTTTCTATGAAAACATAAGATCCCTCCATGTTTCAGGATAACATTACTAGAGCACCAAATGCTGTGCAAACATAGTGCATGAGCTACTTGCAGAAATTTTAATTTCGCCACTCAATTATTTTTCTAAAAAGAAAAAGAAAAAATAAATCTAACTTCCTGACAATGGTTTTAATAATTATCAACAATGGAAAAACTATTTTGAGAAAAAAATACAAGTTACCCTCCCCTTTATGACGCAAACACAGTGAGAAATTAGGCCATTTGCTAATTTACGAGTTGGATTTAAACCCAAAATTTCAGCAGCATATCATTGACACTTTTGTATCAATTGTTTAATACAACTTTGTATTTGACCCTTCTGAGCTGCTTTTGGGCAAAATCTTTTTTGCAATTCCTGACTTATTCATTGAACTTTAATAAAGTCTACTTTCCATCTAGGTCAACCCCTTTGAAAGTCCAAACTCCCTTTAAGGTCAAGTCCTGTATTTGGACTGTAGTGCTTAATTGAATTAATACTAAGGACATGTTGTAGGTTTGTAGGCCATATAAGGTTCTTTCCCCTGATATGTATTATATGTGGTGCTTGCTCAAAATCGGTTCCTTGTATGCTCTTACAATGTTTCTCTTTGGAACTCTTTGTTCGCCATTTTTGGTGAATGTTAGGGCGTGTCCTAGATCCTTGTACCAATTTTTTGTGATTAGCTTTAAAGGTTTTACTAGAAGTAAAGAGCCTAGATTTTTGTGGCAAAGTGCAAACTACTGTACATATTGCTGCATATAGTTGGAGTGTAACTCTAATATCTTTAAGGAGGTTTCTATGGCACAACAACTGATTTGGGATAAGATTAGATATTTGGTTTAAAGCACATGATCTTTTTAAGGGGGTTTCCCCAACAGAGATGTTGAGGGATTTGGCAGCTTTGTATCATTGATGTTTTTGTTATTGCTCTTACATTAACGAGGATTTCTTATTCTCCAAATTCCTTGTAATTTCTTCTTTAAGGAAAAAAAATAAAATCAGTACCCCTCCTCAGGTATCAACATTTAAGTTACATACAGACAATTATTAAGCACAATATTCCAAAGAAAAACTCAAAAACAAAATACGGGAGAGATTCTACAGTGGCACTTTACGTAAAGCAAAACTTACAAACAAAATTACATCAGTGTACATAGCATTTGATATACCTGTGGAATTCCTTTGCAAGCATTAGAAAACCACATAAGTTGTTGCTTGTCATTCTGATTAGCAGGCCCAAGTTTAACGCGTGTTTCTGGAAAGAGGCAGAGAAAATTTTAACAGTGTCAAAACCAGTCAAGAAGGAAGGAAGCATTTCCTGTATGGAAAACCACGTTGTCAAACTCTCGAATTAACTCTAATGAGTTTGAGATCCTAGGACAAAAACTTACATTGCATGTAAACTCGTATTTTTTGTCAAACTCATTTGAGTTCAAGTAAACGTTGACATAAAACAGTGAACTCTAGATTTTACCAGTGGATTTAAGAGTTTGGATTTGCTCTTGGTTTGGGCCTTAAAAACACACAGCTTTTGTTGATTTTGTGGCTTACTTCAAATGAGTTGCCTCTGTTCTGCAATGTGTATTGTGTCTATTAAGTTGATTCTGTGTTTTTTTATCTTTTGGTTTTTTTGTTTTTTTTTGTTAAACTCTGGTCACTGGTTCGAATCCGGGAAATAGCCTATGCAAAGGTAAGGCTACATACAAGTATTGCCTTCATCCATACCCTCATCAAATGGGTTTAATGTAACTACAAAACTACAAAATACTGAAAGTCACTGCATTAGTATAATATAACAGTTGGGTCTAGTATTAAGATGTGTTTTTTATTTTGTTACTTTTGTTTGCTTGGTTGTGTTGAATATTGATTACAGATATGCCATTAAATTATGTTTGGGTACTAAGACATATTTTCTAAATGAATTTTTGAAGTATGTAAACTTTTACAAGTTTACAATTCAAGTTCACTAGACTCCATGAGTTTACCCAAACTCTGGAGTTTGACAACCTTGAGTAAATCACAGGCTGGGGGGATGGTGTAACTTGTGAGTACAGCGCAAAAGTCCACAATACATATTGAAGGACCATTATATTTCTGGCTCATGGAGAAAAGCAAGGTAGATTTCAATCTTCACTTAATGTCACAATTTTTTTAAAAAAAGCAGTGTACAGTTCAAATATTTGTTAAAAAATAAATAAAAATTATATGGTTAAAAAAAGGTATATATAAATAAAAATAATATAAATTGAGGTTTCTAAATTCCAACACCCCAAACCCAATACTTTTTCTCTAAACTTCCCTTATCTTTTGACGGGCATTTAAAGTTTGTTGATAAACATAATAACAAAACGGGAGTGGTTAAGGAGAGAGACAAGGAAGCGGTTGGACAGGGGGACAGCTGGCAGGCTTTGAATGGTGAGCATGATTTTGGGGTTACTGGGAAGGAAGGCAGAAAGGAGGGGGTATCGAAGAAGTACGGAATATTGGGAGTATTTGGGAACTTTACAGGAATTGGGTTATGTTCGTGTAGAGGAAGCTGGGTTGCTGTCTTTAGTATTTTTTTGTATTTCCTTTTAGTCACTGTTGCATTTGCTTTGTCATCGTTAGATTTCTGTAATTAGGGAAAATATTCTGTAATCATTACAATGCTTGGTTGAAGCATTGCCATAGAATTTTCTGATTCATCATGTTTCTCCACTCTTATCTCCACTAATTTTTCTCTTAAATACATACACGTATATCTACCACCTTCTATTGATATTAAAAACAAATATAAATACCAAAAAGTGATTGTGATAACGGATGGGTGAACAACACAGCAAAATGACAGACAGATAAAGAACAAGAATTTAGTATAGGAGATTACTGGTAGCAATATCAACAATTGACACTGACACATCGGATTGGTGAAACTTTGGTTCTTCTAAATTGGCCTTCCACAGAGCAATAATTGTACGTGGATGTGCATCCTGTTCATTTAATCATATGCTTTAAAAAGGACATTTAAATATAGATTATGATTGTGCAAGAATATCCAGCAAAAGAAAAGCACCAACTCAAATTTTGTCTTCATTTTAAGTGCAAACAGATACTAGTAATTTCAAGTATTTCAATATCCCTATTATAGTTTAATGTTTTGTCCGCATTCTAGTAAGTTAAAATGAGGTAGCAGTTCAAATAAAAATCACTCCCCACTAAACCTAAACTTGCGAGGGCGAGGGCAGGGCAGATGGAAATCCTTATACTCAGCCTTACCCTTACATTTTTTGCAAAGCAAAAGAGACTGTTTCCTGAATTTGAATCCGTGACCTTTCAGTCACCAAGGAACAACTTTACCAATGCTCTAGGCTTGTGCGCTATTTCCTTTTAATGAAACACAATTTAACTATTTTCTTTGTGTGTGTGAATTTGTGGAAGAATACTTAATTGACTATGGAATACCTGCAAAGTAGAATATATGGCAAGCTCCAACTTGAAAGGTCTGGCATTGGAACCAACTGGTAAAACAACCGCCCAACTGCAAAGAAAATTAATCAATAATGAGCATAATCACAGATTTTATATTAAAAGTTTCTCCCAAAAAAACACACACACTAATTTGCAAGTTGTGTGAGTGCAAGCCCAACCATGTAGCAATAAATCTAGAACAACTAGCCACAAAATAGAAAATTCAGAAGTGAACTGAGATGCTTCAACAATATGTCACATGATACTCACACTTTTCTTGATACCAACTGAGGAGCTACAACTTCTAGAAACCCAGGTCCATGAAACTCCCGCAGCCAACCAGAGAACAAGCATAGATGACTCTTCAAAACAATAATCATTATTTGAACATAGATGGTTCAGGTATCATGATAAAGAGAAGAAAGAGAAAACATTTCAGTTCATTCAACTTATATAGCAACAAAAGGAAATTACATTACAAAAGTTTAAATGTACCTCAAGTGCACGAACAACATTGCTGTGCCCTTTGGCCCTGGCAACCTCAAGAGCAGTTTGACAATCATCATTCAAGATCAGAGGATTGGCTGAAGAGTTGAGCAGTAAATCCCATATAAATAACATTCATTGGAGTTTCTAAGATTCAAATGAATGGAAATAGTCACATTTTTGCTGTTATATAGACACTTGATCATACCTCCATGCAAAAGAAGTAACTTAACCATACTTTCAAGGCCCCTTTTAGCTGCATGATGTAATGGAGTCCCGGCATGACGACCTAAACAATAGTTGAAAGTTGAAACCAATAGATGAAGCAAATGGAAAAATAAATAAAGTTCATTTTTCAATATCCACTACAATTCATGTTCAGAAAAATTAACGATATCAGCAGAGACAAGCAACCATCTCAACTAGGAATCTACAGGCTCGGTAAACGTCTAGAACTAGGCAACTCATGCTCCCAGATAGAATTATCTTACTTCATTATCAGATGATTTTGATTGCTACTTTTACTATTAAGTAATAATTTTTCCCAATGCCAATTACCCACAACATTCTTGTTTCTTAGAAATTATAATCATTCAATTCCAATCATAGCAATCAGCATCATTACCCAATACACAAATTAATCAAATCAGAAACCATAACAAACCAAAAGGAGACCAATACCAGGACGGTATGCATTGACATTGGCTCCAAGTTGTATCAAAGTTTTCGCAACATTATACAGCTCAGGATTCATGCAAGCAACAATCAAGGCTGTCTTTCCTTCTTTGTCCATCCACTGCATCAAAGATCAACAAAATCATCACAATCAACAACAAAATCCAAAGGATCGAAACCCAGAATCGTCATCCCCTTAACCACTACCACAATAATAATTATAATAAAAAAAAAATTCACATTTTTTCTGGAAATTTTGCCACAGTTCATTTACCTCTAGGCCAGCACCCTCTCTGTGAAGGGCTTTGATTCCTTCGCAGTTCCCATAACTGACTTGCTGGTAGAGCAACTCGCCTTTGGATTGCCCTTGCCCCATCGGATATACACAAATTCAGAAGCAAAATTGGATTTTTATTTAATTTTTTTTTTTTTTTTTGGAGGGGGGATTTATTTATTATAGATTTTGCAGGAATTCTGAAGTGGGTTTTCTGGTATTAGGGGAAGGAAAACTGGGTTTAGTTGAATAAAAAAAAATTCCAGGAAAATTTCGAACTTTCCTGGAAAACGTATCTGTTAGTACGAGGCAAAGATAGGGAGAAAACATTATATTGGAAAGTGAAGAATAATAATTATAATTGGGAATGTGAGGGGCTAAAATTGTAAATATGCAAGAAGATGCGGCAAATGATAATGACCTTTCTAATTCTAATGCAAAACAATCCGCGTTATTTATAACGATATCTTAACAAAGAAGCAATAGAACCATTTCTGTGAAGTCGCAGCTACAAAACACGCAAGGTTGAGTGTTTCTTGGAATATAATTTGAGTAAATACCCTTTTTTTTTTTAGTCCTGGCAATATTCACGAAATCTTTTTTAGTTCCTGGCAATTAAAAGGGTCAAAATGGTCCCTGAAATTACAAAAAAAGAGTTACGTTAGTCCTTTTGTCAACTCCACCGTGACGGCTCAACTAACGGTGTCCATGTGGCACGTTAGTGTGCTGACGCGGCTTGGACGGTTGACACGTTGGAACTACAAACGACGACGTTTTCTTCCAAATGGTACATGGCTTTCCAAAGTACCACACGACGTCGTTTTATGTTTGACAAAACTCAGCACCAACACTGGAAGTTACCGTAGAAAGTCGTTTTTATTTCACTAAGTTTTTACATATTATTGGAACCCCATTGTTGACCTCTGAAGCTTCGTTGAACGGTGAGGGTTGTCGAAGACGGTGGTTGCAGGTAAGACAATCGAGCGTGGACGGTGAAGGTTGTCGAAAGGCTGGTTCTCTGGTGGTTAAGGGAAGTTCGAGTGTTGGTGTTTTCTTACATGCATTAAGGTAAGTGTTTTGTTAGAAATTCTTCAATATTTGTGGTCCCCCTCACTACATGTTGTATATTCGCTAATGTGAAGCAGCTCTCTTGAACTGACCAGACGCCTGCCTAGTCGCTAACTGCTTTCCCTTACCCTTATCAGCAAACCTCCTGTCCTTCCAAGAAGTAGGAGCAGGAGTGGAACCACCTGTTCCCTTGCTGTCCTCAACCTTGGCCATCTTGGCCTTGCTTGCCACGCAAACATCATCGATGTCCTTACACTGCTGAACCAGTGTACCAAAGTCCCTCGAAGCAGCACCAGCAAGATGCTCAGCAATCACCTCACTAAGTCCCCTGCGGAACTTAGCTGCCAGAAACAACGGAGTAGGAGGAACCATCCGGAAGTGTGCAAACTTCACTAGCTCATTAAACTTAGCCAGGTACTCATCAACAGACATCGAGCCATGTACCAAACGATCAAACTCTCCCTGCTTCCTCTCCTGCGCATCATAGGGAAAGTATCGGCCCAGAAAACACTCCTCAAAAAATGGCCACGTCATGACACGGCCCTGCCTCTCAAAAGCACGAGAGGTGTGTGTCCACCACTCATGGGCATCGCCCTCCAGCATGTAAGTCGAGAACATCAGCTTCTGTGGGTCTGTACACTGCATAACCCGAAAGATCTTGTCCAGCGACTCTAGCCATCTCGCAACAGCAATAGGATCCAAAGACCCCTCAAACACAGGTGGCTTATGCTTCCTGAAAGCATTCAGCCGGCGATCAATCACATCACGATCCTCAGCAATCCCCACAAGGGGCTCCCCCGTCTCAGCGGCATGAGTAGCACTGCCGATGTAACTATGGCTCTCCTCCTGAACACTAGGTGGTGGCGGTGGCGGTGGTGGCGGTGGTGGTGGAGCATGGCCTACAGCAGGACCAGCCCTCATCTCCTCCAACATGACTCTCATCATCGTCATGTTCGCCATCCTGTTCGCCTCGAGGACTTCCTCAGTGGTCCTCCGATTCGCTTCACGAACCTCAGCTGCGGTTATCCGGTTCGCCTCGCGAACAGCTTCCATCATTGCCGCGTTGGCCAATCTAGTGGCCTCCTGATCGGCTAACCTAGCCGCCTGCATCTCAGCCAATGCAGTCAGGATAGGATCAGATTGATCCTCAGAAGTCTCCCGTGTTCTCCCGGACCTTACCATGACTCTGCACAAGTTACACAAATTATGAGTTGATCAGGCCCACGCAATGTGATCACATATACATCATCATAATAAAATTCGACGGAGTAAACACAAAGACAGACACAACCAAACAACCTAGCAATTGCAATACATACAGGCTTTTCCCTCGAACCATTGCTCTGATACCATAAATGTAACACCCCGTATATATCCGGTAATGTTATCATAATATCGTATTAAGCTGCGCTTAATTAAAATGCGGAATTACTTTTTCTTTTCAATTATGATGCCATTAACATTACCAACTTGCTTAATAATCAATTAATAAAACATCGCCTGTATGTAATTGCAATAAAACAACTAACTGAAATACCTCATAACATAGATAATAAAAGTGTGGCTCTAGTCACGGAACTACAACAACGTAGACCGGACCATCTAATAGTTTAAACAACTCCAAATCAAAAGCACTAACATAAAGTGTCATGGACAATCCCCATGCTCACTCAAATAAGGCAACATGCCCAACATCAGTCTCAACAACAACATATCATAAACAGCGGAAAAACATAAACAGCATCCAAATCCAGTCATGCTAACATAAAGCAGTAAAACATATGCCGCCTGAGGCATCAGTACCCATACTACCTGATCCTGAAATAAGCATTCCCCAACGTGGGGTAAGATCTCTAATCTAGAAATCTCAGTAAGTCAGTGAGTCCTCAAGGATCTTCCACCCCAAGCTCACTTACATGTGCAATATAAGTTCAAAAACCGTTTATCATTTATCATTTCTAAAACAATGCAATGTAGCAGATAATCATGCCATGTGTGTCAATACTAATCTACTGGCCAGAGACAGTGCAGGTATACGTCTATCACCTACACATTGTGCAAGTACCACTTGCATTCACCCCGGTACACCGTCTTGTATGGCGCTACATACTCAGGCTTCCCGTCAAGATGAAACAACACATGCATATTAAAAGCCATTACATGTAAAGTTCAATCAACATATCAAATATCCAAAAGCATGTACACAGCATGCATAAACCATACCCCCATGGGACATGGTGGAACCACAACATGGCTAAACCGAGGACACGAAAGCTTACCTTGCAAGCTAACTCCAAAAGCCAAGAGTCCACAGCTCAAAGTCCAAACACAGCAGATTCACAATCTGTCATGGACCAACAATACATCAACAACATGCACCACAAGCATACAATATTAAGACAACGCCTTTTCATTACGTTTCCAAGTATTAAAGCTTCTAACAAAGCCACAAGCCCTTAATCCCATGATTCTGGCTTAATCCATTAAATACAGAAGTTCAACTTCATCAAACTAGGGTCCATAAACCCCAAATAGCCTACTGTACACACAGTACAGCTGCTGTTCTGCGAAATCCCAGAATATCCGGATATCTCGCTGTCCATATCCGGATATGCAATATCCGGATATACAGATTCACATATCCGGATATCCAATATCCGGATATCCCAAAACCACGTATCCGGATATCCAATATCCGGATATCAGTTCGACAAATATCCGGATATCTCACGACAGAATGCAGTTTCTGCATTTTCGTGAAGATATCCCAAAAAGGTTCCCTTTTTACCGATTTTAATCACCTAATCATGCATTTCTAGATGTGTTAAGCCTCACCCAACAACAAGTTATCATCTTTTAACCTTAACATGCATGAAGCTTTCATTTTTAAGATTTAAACTCATGATTAAAGGTTGGTATACATACCAAAGCTCAAAACTCAGAAGTAAAGGCTCTTGGAGCTCCACACTCTGCCTCTCCAAGTCTGACTTGAAGGGTACACGAAAATGCTACCAAAGCTTGGCCCTTTCCACACAAAGGAAGCTCCTTGGAGCTTCACAAGCCAAGAGCAAGACTCTCACCACCTCAACTCAAGAGGACAGCCCCTCCAACACTCACAAACAGCAACCCCAACACAGAACAGGGTCAACAACACAACCCCAAAGCTACTTTCACCCCACACCAAGTGTTTAGGAGAAGGATTTGTGAAGGAAGTTGCCTCAAAGCTCAAGAAATGGAAGAGGAACACAATGGAACAGTACTCAGCAGTTGGCCAGCCCCAAGACTCACGTAGAGAATGTGTTATGGCCTAGGGTTTTGTGCTAACAAGCCTATATATAGCCATTTAACATAAAACACACAGTATTAACTTTAATTTCTACGCTTAACATTTTAATCCCAAACTTTGAATTATGAAACTACATAATTTTCTAAGATTTATCATATTTTTCTTATAATTTTCTAAGCACTTTTCCGGTATGCGCTTTTCCAAGCCAGTACCGGTTTTCAGCACCAGTTCTCATTATCTGGACTTGAAACTCGTTTTACAAGTCCTACATATTATTCTAGTAATTATCATGCACTTACATTAATTTTCTGCGATACTTTTTTGGCGCACATTTATATCGACTAGCAGAACCGGTATCTGCACTTTTCTTCCGAAAAACGACTTTCAGCATTCTTAATCACTTATTACGATTATTAAGCCTCATAAATAATTATTAGGGTCAATTATGGAATCATTTCCTATTTTCTCGTAATTTATTAATTAAATTCCTTAATTAACGGTGCAGGTTCTTACAGTTAAGGCTGCATTAAGTAATGAGAATTTCATAGAAATATATTTTGATCATTTCATTTCCATCCCTGATATTATTGCACCTGCACCTGTGGAAGGCAGTGATGAGGATGAGAGTGGCAGTGATGGTGATGATGATGATAGTGGAGATGGTGATGGGTTTTCTACTGACTCAGATGATAGTGTGGAGGATGAGCCATATAAACCTCCTCCACCTATGTATGATACAGAAACAGAGAGTGAAGAGGAGCACAAGGGGAAGGGTAAAGCTGCTGGACAAAAAAAGCAAAACAAGAAGAAAAAAAAGGAGGTTGAAGATGTGGCAGGGGAAGATACAATGGAAGAGGAGGAGAAGTCAATGTCTTTCGAGGAGGGTGGGTATGGGTATAACTCTGAAGAGTTGAACACGCCTCCTTCAAGTGGTGCTGAGGAGGATGAAAAGGTTGTCAATCCAAAGTTTAATGTGGATGAGGAGTTTGGGCATGTACACTTAGAGCTGGGGATGGAGGCAGTAGATGAAATCCCATTAAGTCAAGGAGGCCTTCAACAGTTGGTAGTTCTCAGCCACATGAAGGCAATTTGAGAGGAGGCAGCCCACCTCCTTCAAATCCAGAAGAAGCAAATGTAGTGTTGACTGAAGAGACAATGAAGGCAGCAAGCAGTGGCACACAAATCAGATTTTTGCTTCATGACAACACCTGGTTTCAGGCTACCAAGGTCATCCTCAAGAAAATGAGCTGCTGATGAAGAAGAGCAAGGGAGTAGTGCATGAGCCAACTGACAAGGAGTGGATATAATGTGATTTTTTTTGTAAATTATGGCCATATATTTTTGGAGGCCTTATACAGTTATAATGTATTTTTTTTTTTTATGCATGGCCATATTGTATTTATAGGCCTCACTTTTGATTCCTATCAGTTGGATTTTATTTGTAATGCACTACTGGTTTCTAGTTCTAGGAAGACAATTATGTGTAACTGGTTATATTCTGGACATGCATGTTATGTGGCAAGGTTGATGAATGTGATAATTTCATGTCCATTTTATGTTTTTATCATTTAGCTGTCATATTTTCTGGTTACTGATTTGTGCAGGTTTGTGCTGGCCATATTTTCTGGTTATTGGTTGATGAATGTTGCAGGTTGCTGAATGTTGCAGCTATTATGTAGCAGGGTTGATGCATGTCATAAGTTCATGTCCATTTTATGTTTTTTAACTGAGTTAGCTTGTTGTTGGTCATTTAGCTGCCATATTTGCATTCTGGTGCAGGTTTGTGCTGTGTTACTGGCAAGACAAATCATGCCCAATTTTCAGGTTGCAGGGACCAATTAGGACCCTGACAATCATTGTCAAGGACCAATTTGGACCCCTACATACTGCATTTCTGATGTCATGCACTTCTATTTTGTTGATCTGGACTGCATAAAAGCATATAAGTCAGGGACAGCAAGTATATCTGATGTAATGCACTACTGTTTTTTTAAAATGAGTGCTGCATTTTGTTGATTTGGACATCAACAACTCATGTCCTATAATTCTGGAATCAGGGACCAATAAGTGCCCCGTGCACTTTGTCAGGGACCAAAACGACCCTCGAGTAACATTGCCAGGGACCTAAATGGTCCTCGTGTTTTGCAATCAGTAACAAAATATGCATAACAGTACGCAACTTCTGTATCAGCAATGTCATGAGTTATGCGTCTATATCAGTAGCAATCTATATCTGTTTGTGATATAATGTAGCAATCTTTTATCCTTCAATCGATGCCTAACTATGCAATAGTCCATATTAAAAGAAACTTAGCATCCAGTACAACATTTGACCAAGACACAAATATATAATGCCATAATATATAGAGGAATACATTCAAGGCTTTTTTATAATAGGCCATATGATAATACACACAAACAGATTCGAACTAACACATAATTTGTATAACAACAAGAAGGAGTACTCATTACAATTCACTGAAGGAAAAATACATTTGGGTCACTTGTTTTCACTTTTACCACACTAACAACAAACATACAGATCATGATCACACCAACACAAGCACCTAAGACCCTAGCTGACCTATCAACTGTCCTAATTTTTTTGTCCATCCTATCTAACTCCTCCACCATCTTCAGGTATACATCATTCAGTTTTCTTTCCTGCTGATGAAGCTTCATTCCTTACTCAGTAATCTTCACATCTTGCTCTCTCATCATCATCTCCACATACTTCAACTTGAAGTTCATTTCAGCAACATCCAACTCCACAGTGTGAATTCTTGCTTCTTCCAGCTCCATGGGTTCATTACACATGTCATCTACCCATCTAAAAAAATCACAATAGGGCTTCTTCTTCTGCAAAAAAAAAAAAAAAAACCACGGTTAGCAAGTGTTCCAACTCAATAAAAGGGGCAGAATACAAATTCATACCTTGAAATTAGGACAGCCAAGGAAAGCTCTGTTTGGGTTCCTCTCAGTTTTGGAGGTATAAACAATACTTTGTCTCCCACATTTGCACCTCCGACCGGCGATCCTTGTCATTGTTCTTCCCCCCATTGATTCACTCCCACTTGATCCCCCATGCCAAAAGAAACACTCATCTTCTCCCACGCCCACCAAATCTGGTTGATGGGTTTTTACTGTCGTCGAGTTTCAATCATCAAAGTGCAGACATTTTGGGGGCGTATTGCTGTTTAGGGATTTGCTCATCAATTTGGGGGATTTTTTTCCGGTTTAGGGTTCGATTGAAGGAATTTGGGTTTTTTTCATAACTGGGGTTCATTGTCAGAACAGCAAACGACGTCGTCCTATCCATTACACACATTGCAACCCATTTTGAAGAAAACGTCGTCGTTTGCTCTTCCACGGTGGCAGGCGTCCAGGCCGCGTCAACACACTAACGTGCCACATGGGCACCGTTAGTTGGGCCGTCACGGTGGAGTTGACAGAAGGACTAACGTGGCCCTTTTTTTTGTAATTTCAGGGATCATTTTGGTCCTTTTTAATTGCCAGGGACTAAAAAGGATTTCGTGGATATTGCCAGGGACCAAAAATGGTGTTTACTCATATAATTTTATCTTTATATATATATATATATATATATGGGTTAACATTTCTGCAGCTGTGCGTGCAGCAATTAAATACTTGCCATATATATACTTGAAAGGATTAAATGCAAGGAATTGTAACCATACAAATGATGAAAACATTAAATATAGGGAATCATAACCATACATCTATCGTTGCTGTATGTAAAGCGGCTGCAGAAATGATTTTACCATATATATAGGCTTTAATGTTTCTAAAGTGAATATAGATAAGTTATCTACATTCGCTCCCAAAATGACGTCGTTTTGGGTTGAAAAATTAAAAAATTATAATGAAAAAGACTATTATAACCCTGAAATAAATTATAATTACAAAAATATCTTGATTTCTGCCTCAAAACGACGTCGTTTTGGGCTCACTGTAGATAAGTTATCTACATTGACTGCAAAAAAAAAGCGAACGCATATATATATATATAAAATATATGTGGGGTTATCGATTCTCAAGCTGCGTAAGATAATTTTATCTCCAGCTACTAAATCATAACTGTACAAAGATGGATCAATGGTGATAAAGGAAGAGAGAGAAAAAGGAAATCATAACTATTCAAAGGTGAATCAATTAATATAAGGAAATAAATAAATAAAACGACGTAGTTTTGAGATAGCCAGAGATAAACTTATCTCAAGCTGCTTGAGAAATGTTTTTCCCTATATATATATATATATATATATATATATATATATATATTTATATATAAATAAGGTAAGATCATTTGACAACAGTGTCAAATTTGAAGTTTGACACCTCATCTGAGAGCCATTAGATCAAAAAAGATCAAAGGTGTCACATGCTTATAAATCAGAGTCGTTAATCTTTTTTGATCTAATGGCTCTCAGATGAAGTGTCAAATTTAAAATTTGACACTAGAGTCAAAGGATCCTACCCCATATATATATACATATATATATATATATATATATATATATATATGAGTTTTATAAGAGTTATGTTGTAGGAAAAGTGATTGTGTAATGTTATAGAGATTCGTTTTGCGTGCCGTAGTTTTTTCTTTTTCTTCAAAAAATGTGGGCCCCACAAAATGTTGTGTGTGTAGGAAAGTTTGTTGTGTCATATTAAATGACAAATGCAAACCCCTATATATATGTATATATTACTTGGGAAAAACACTTCTTATGTTGCATAAGAACTGTTTTCTCATGTTGTGACTCTTCGATTTGTGTGCAAATTTTTTTTTTTTTAATAAGTGTGGGACCCAAAACAAGTTGAGTCACAACATGAGAATTCAATTCTCATGCAACATGAGAAAATCAAAGCCCATATTACTTATTCATTTTAAAAATAAATTCACTTTAAAGTATTATCTTCCAAATGAAATTAGGGTTTTGATTATTTTTATGTTGTATGACAATTTTCATATTGTGATTCAATGAGTGATGGATCCTATACTTATTAAAAAAAAATTTACACGCAAATCAAAAGATCATAACATAATATGAGAAAACACTTCTCATCTAATATGAGAAGTTTTTTCTTATAAAATTATGGGCAATGGTTTTCACATGTGAGAAGAAGTGCTTCATACACATACATGGAGTTGTGTGCCAATATTTTTTTTATTAAAAAACAATGGCCCCAGTTTTTTTTTTTAGTAGAAAATAATTATTTGTTTATGGTAAAATGAAAAAAGTTTCCCCCTAAAATTATAAGGTTTTGTATCCTCCGTGTTGCAGGAAAAAAGAGTTTTATCTTAGTGATTCGTACAAAATAGAGCTGCTCCTTTTTTGTTTTTTCAAAACCAGTGGCCCCACAATAATTTTCTGTATTGCATGATGTATAAAGTTTCGTGCAACATAATATTTATATTTCCCAAAATTATATAGAGTCTACAATTTGTGGTTATTCTTTTGGAAGCAAAGTGGAAACACGTGGTTGTTATTGTCCAATCTAATTATACAGTTTCCAAATTTGATTTTTATATTGAAAGAAAAAACATCATTCCACATGGAAAACGATATGGTGGAATTTTTTTTTTTTTTTTGATAGCCAATATGGTGGGATTTTACTGCAACTTGTTCCCCTCCTTCTTGAATCGATTCGATTTGATTTAAAAGTTAATTATCGTATTTGGATCACATCCTAAAAATTAGGAATTGAATCGATTGGTAAATGAATTTTATGTTTAAAATATCTTAAATGAAAATTATTTTCTTTCAATAATTTTATTTTTCCAGCCTTAACTAAAACAGGTATAATAATAAAGTTATCATTGTTTACCGAAAAAAAAAAATATCATTAGAAACTTTTAGAGTAAAATCAAATCAAATCCATGTATCAAAAAAATAAAATAAAAATCAAATCCACTCAAAATTGAATAACTTTCTAAATGAACCCAATTTAAATCAAAATGGTTTCAAATGAAATCAATTCGTAATTTAAACTTTCCAAATGAAAAAACAAAATCATTTACAAACCAAATAAAATCCCTTTAATTAATTATTCCACACATACTCCATGTTCCATACCACATTCGATACTATACTATAGAAATAAAAGAAATGACACTTCAGTGATTCTCTAGACAAGTGATGTGCCAACGTGACACCAAAAAGTTATATAAATGGGGACTTGAGAAGAATGAAATTATATCAAACTAATGTGCATCAAAGCTTTTAGTATACCTTCTTCCAATCCATTCCTTCACTTCCCAACCAAGAAACTTTTGTTGAGATGGCTCAGGTGAGGCTAGGAAAGAAGCTTAAAACTGCTAAGAAGGCTTGGAAGAGTTTCTCCAAAACACTCAACATTCCAAAAGCCATCAAAGCCACCTTTACATGGCTTTTACCCTCCAGAGGTCGTGCTACAAGACCATATGCTGCTGCTGCTTCTAACTACAATGTTCATAGCAACAACATATCTGCCGTACCAATAGATGGCCTCTTTGTTGAACCTGCTTCTGATTCCATGCACGTGCATGCCTACTACACTCATGCACAAGGGGAAACAATCATTGGCAACGAGGTGATTGGAAGCAGTGTCATTGAAACTCTTGAGGATGCATGGAGGGTTGTGGTTGCTAACTCACCTCAGCTGCAGGTTAATGAGAGGGCAGAACAGTTCATCTCCATGTTTTATGAAGATTTAAGGATTCAGAAAGAGATGTCTCTATTGGAATTCCAAGAAATGCTAGCACGAGGTATCTGAAATTGATGTCCCCTACTCATTTTATCTGTCACATCATGGTATGAGGTTCATAGTAATCTTTGGAGCATGGTTGTTTGGGATTTGCTTTTCTTGGTCTTTATTTTGTGTTCTGTTCAAAGGGAGACATAAAAATGTTTTGCCAAAAAGCGTGTCAAGATATACCCTATAAGCTTTTGTAAGGGGAGTGTTTTTTCAGTTTCCCTTGTTTTTATTTTTCATTTCCTTGGTTCAGAGAGTCATATGAACATCTTGTCAATAGTGCATTAATCTTATGTGATGAATGATGTTCGTATTAAAATATCTTGGATATTAGAAAGAGCATTTTTGATATGGTCGGTAACCAACATAAAAACTAACCAAGTATGTAAATTGATTTATTTTGAGGTAAAAAAATGTTTTCTTTTAACAGCACTTTAATATCAGATATTGAAGATAGCTTTCCTCATTTACTTGATTCTATTTATAATCAGATATTCTAAAAAAGAAAAGAAAAAAAGAATCGATTCCAAACATGTCGTTTAGCACCCTCTCCTCACCGACACCTTATTTCCATGTTGGGAAACACCAATCAGTGTAAAAGCCAAAATATTAACAGTTAATTGTTGGCAACTTTGTTTTACAACATTCTTTAAAACTCATAGCAACCGCCCCAAAGGTTTATACACCTAATGCAGAAAATCTTTCATGGGATCATCATGATGAATCTTTTTCATGCGATATGCCTCCATCTCCTCAGAAGTGACCTGCAAAAAAAACATTCAAACACAGAAAATAAGTCTCCCCCAACATATATGAATGCATTATGGGTTAACCAAAAACCGAACAAAATAGAACATTACCTCATCATTCCATCTTACGTTTCCTTTCATCTTTCTCCTCTCTCTTTCTTTCATCCTCCTGACCAAATAGAGAAATGGTTTGTTTAACAAAATAGGATAATGAAATCATTATTTTTAACCAACATATTTTCAAAATGACAAACTCCAACTTAGGCAATGACGGTGAATTATAAGACATCTAAATAGGAAATGGAAATTCAAAAGATAAAAGAAGAAAAATAAAATAAAATCCACAATGACCTTTTTAAGAGCCTCAGCAAGTTTTTTCTGGTTCAGAACAAGGTCATTAGGTACATCAGTTCCCCAAGTAGCAAGCGTTTTCTCCTCTGCTGGAATAGGAGCATCTGCATTTGTTTTTGGAAATCATGCATGAGAATCAAGCAGTTGCTTGTTATTAATTAGATTACATTACATATATGATATAGCAAGCACTTATATAGTCAACAAAAAACATAAATCATACCAAGTTCAAGGAGTGTCCATATAAAGAAAATGAAAACAACAGAATTGAATGAGATGAAATAAACAAATACTAGGTACATCCTATGAAAATGTTACAAATAAAGAATGAACAGAAGAATATTCTAAAACGGGGAGGGTTATATTTACAAACTCTTTGTTTACAAACTACATGTACTCCCGGAAGTACACTAGGTTACATTATGTACTTCCTGGAGTACATAGTGTAATTTGCAAAAAATTGTAAAAAAAATTTGTAAACGGATCTTTCCCCTTCTAAAAATGGATAAAGAGGAAGACATGCCTTCAGATGCTGCTTTCCGATCAATATTTGCCTTCATTAAATCGGTTACTGCCTCTGCAGCCTCAATACCTGCCGCCCCAGTGCAGTAACTGTTTCATATAGTTTGCTTACAACATTTGTAGCCCCATTGGTGATCCTTCCACCATGAACCCCATACACTGGTGTGATTATTAATGTATACATCTTCTTCGTACTTGCTTTTTGGGAGAAATGTCTCCTACATATATACAACCAAAAAGTCAATCACCAATTCACCAGAAACCTTTTCCCACCAATTGACACATTATCATGATTAAGGACAAATAAAAGAATTAAAAAATAATGGATAATAGAAAAATTTGCACAAATAAATAAGAATAAAAAGTTAAAAACCAATCAACACCACTTTACTTTTTAAAAAAAAATGAGTATAACATCTGCAAAAAGAAATCTACAATGGATCAATTTTAGTTTAATATGCATGCAGACGGAGGAATCTAATTCTAATAGCTTATTAAATCATACAGCAGCACTTTGATCTCTAATTTCAGAATGTACAGAGAAACAAGACAAAAGATCATGCAAGAGCACCAAAATCCAAAAGACGCCTTGTCAATGGTAAGTCAAGGCCTAAAAAAAAAAAACCATAACAATAATATTAAATCTTCTTAATTCATAAAAAGAAAAAAATTTGACATGAATTTGACATTGAAAAATACCAGGCCTTTTATAATTCTGCCAGCACGATCATATTCGACTTGTCTCTCAGTTTGTCCCAAAAGAAGCTCCTTTGGGAGCTCTTCTTGGGTTGCTGCATTTCCATACTTCTTCATAATGGCATCTTTTGTTTGAGACTTCAACTTCTCTTTGATTATCTTAAAATTCTTATACAGCAATTCAGCTTGGGAAGGTGCAGCTTGCATGTGGATATCCTGGCCTTTCTCAAATGCTTCCCAAGCATGAATGTTAAGTTGCTTGAACTCCAAAGCTTGTCCACTCATTCTATATTGGTTGTCTCCCTGTCAAAAAGGAGTAAACACATTACATTAAGTAAAGCATTTTCAAAGTTTTATGGATCTAACAACCAAATAAAATCTCCGATGATACTCACTCCATAGAACTTCTCATTAGGATCAGCATCGGGAAGGGGGTCTTCTCGCATAGAACGGGTCTTTGGATCATAATAAGCAGAATTGACATCAAGATTCAAAAGGTATTTTGCAATGTCCTCCCGGATAGGCAAGTTTCTGAAGCAAACAAATAGAATCAGAATAATAATCACAAAATGTGACTTTTTCTAGGGGCTTGGAAGAGAGTGAGTGAGACTATGTGCTTCTGCTCTGCTAAACAATACAAACAAAACAGGAAGAAAAATACAAACAGAAAACAAACCTTACAGTTCCTGTACTGCCGCCTCCTGTAGTTCTAACACGCTTCTCAACCTTGGCAAAGTCCACCTGTTTGCTCTCATCAACCTTAGCCTCATCAACCTTAAGAGCATCTTCATCTTCATCTTCATCATCATCACTAAACTCGTTTTCCCCTTTTTGCTTATTGTTTTTCTCCTCCAGTTTCTTTAATTGCTGTTCTTTTAAGTACTTCCTCCGAGCATCATCCCTTGCCTCATATCTTTCAATGACACGAGCATAGGTTGCTGCATCATAACCATTCCATCGATCTCGCTTTCCATCATAATCAAGTTCAAATGTTTCTATCTTCTCATCAGGAGCAATATGCATGTTGGTCCATTTTGCTCCTATCTTTCGAGGCCTCTCCATACATGACTTTGCATTATGTGTCATTGCGCCGCAGCTTAAGAACAAATAAAAAAAAATCAGTGCAAAGAAAATAATGTCAACCTCAAGTCTCAACTAGTAATGAAATAAGTTAAATAACAAATCCAGAGAACACAAGTTTAACAGAAAATATTGATAGAAAATTAAATAAACCACAATTAATAACACCATCACATCTTTCATTTTTATCAATGGGTATCAGTGACTACAGAACCAACTCAGAAGAGCAACCCCACACAGAGAAAGAAAAGAAAAGAAAGACGAAAAAGAGAGGAAGAAAGAAACCCTAAATAAGGGCAAGCTTGCTTCTCTTTAAGAACCACTTCTTTGATTCCACCTTTTTGTTACTAATAGTAATATCCAAACTTTATAACATCCTCATGTTTGTAATATACCAAAAATTGCTTGGAAGAAAAGATAATCAATACAAAATTAACTTAAATGTTTCAAATTCTTGATTACAGAAATGAGAGATAAAGAGAAACTAGACCATTAATGATGACAAGATGACAATACTAAAATATCAGAAAGGCTAGAAGGAACAAGATCCTTGGCTAAAAAAGTTGAGGATTTCTATTTAACCTACTACTTAGTACGTCATTACTAGATTTCACAGAGACATGAAAATGAAATGATATAATAGATGCCAACTTTGGAAGTGAATTTGGGACGCAACATATCCTTCTACACAAGCACATATTTGAGTAGGAAGAAAATGGTTGAGGAAAGGCTTGATTGACTTTGCATAAGAGAAAGCTAAACTAAATATTGCATACTAGGATGTTTGGCATTAACAAATGAGGAGGCTATATATCCGTTATGGTTTCAATTACCGACGGCACCTAAACATCAAAGTATATGGTTATAAGTAAGCTTTAATTCATCCATGAAACCTTAACCAAAAATAAAGTTGTCTCTCATATATTAATTCCATAATAGAATAAGCAATGCCACATCATGCCAGCATTATGATCTGATTAGAATCTCATTCACAAAACTATATATTAAGGGAAAACATGAAAAGGATAAGTTCTACCTTTGAACATTAACATTACATAAGTTTACCAGCATATTAACTCCATATCTAAGTCATCGTCATATTGCACCTCATTGCAACTAAAGAAAAAAAACCTGTATTCAGTTAAATTACTTCACGTATCAAGACGCCAATTCCAAATCAGATAGCTGCAGAGACATACAAGAATTAGAAAATCTTGATAAAAACAACAAAGTCCACTTACTTTTCACATGCTCCCTTCCTATACTTGTCAGCCTGAAATATTTTTGCACCTCTGTCATACCAAGATTTTGTATAATTTGGATCTGATTTCCATTTCCTTTGATCTCTGCCAAGAAACAATAGAAAAAGTGGTCAGAATACAGAGTTTCAACGACATAACAAATAGGGATTGAAAAGAGAAATAGAAAAAGGTAGGTAGTAGAAAGTTGAGAAGCTTACAGGTTTCTCAGCATTCAAATACCATGGAGCAGAAGACATATACTGCGGGATATGAGGGTTAATCTCTTTCCCATCTTCATCTACTTCAGCTGGTGCAAGCCCAGCTTTACGCGCCTCCTCCAATTCAAGCTGTTTTCTATGGTCCTCCCTAGATTTGAAAACCGCTGCAACATGAGAGCAGGTGTATATAAGTATGTTTATTTTCTTAAGCATCGTCTAATGCCTTCACAGAAAAGATATGTAAAATTACACTGAAGACCATGATTCCACAACCATTCAGCTTAACATCATCAACTTTATCGTTAACATGTTTCTTAATCAAAAACATATTTGTGTCACTAATAATGGTTTACCATCATTCAGTTTTCAACTTTAGATGGTCTTGTGTCTTTCCACAATCTAATCATTCAATTATGTTGATGAATTTTTTCACTTCTTTTTGAGTTTTATTTTTTTCAAATTAAAAAAAGAGCATCTATTTGGAATTCAATTTAGAATGATCTGAACATTTTTCCTTTGGAGCCAAATTGAGGCCTTAGCCCTACACTATGTTTGGATTGGTGGAAAGGGACAGAATGAAATTGAACTTGCTGGAGTCTATTCTATCCCATTCCTTCCCATACTCACACTTTCTTCTCCCCAAATTTGGGAGGTATGGGATAAAATCACTCTAATAAAGTTTTAACTCTTACCATTCCGTCCACTTATGAAACAAGGGAATGAAAAATTTACTCTGTTCATCATAAAATATCCAAACAATGGTATGGTAATTTTATTCCATTTCATAGCATTCAACCCGTCATTAGATATCCAAACGTAGCCTCAGGGATAGGTATGTGGTAAATAAACTTGCATATCTGAATGCAAGCCTATAAATAAGTTCACTCATTACAAGCTATAAGATGTAGCTACTTGACTCAACGATTACCACTTCAATCTGGGAATTGAACACATAACTTAATACAAACTACCCGAATCTCTCACCACTAGACCAATCCAAGTGGCTTTGCCTGAAACTTGACTGAAACTCAATGGAAAAGTGGTCCCATTCATTGTATAACATAAAACCTCTTAGCATCCACGGAATGTTTAATTCATTTTATGCTACCCAAATCTTTTAAAAAACAGTCTTGAAGAATAAGAGATCAAAATTGATGATTTGTTTTGATAATCAATGTTGACGAACTCGACAAGTGCACCGGTCGTACAAGTAATAAAGTGATAAAGTAGAGTTGTCGATCCCACGAAGACTGATGACCAAGCAATAATCTATTTATTTAATTAAAGTTGGATCGATCATTAAAGGTTTTCTTGAGAATATTGTGATTAAAGTAAAAACAGAATTTATAAACTTATTTTTGGTTTTTTAATATTTTAGAAATTTAATTCAGAATTAATTAAAGCTAAAAGGAATTGATTTAAGTTTTCAATAAAAAGGCGTAGTTAGGATTCAACTTCCCCAATGGTTTCTTAACGAGTTTGCTTACTCTTACGATTACATTCAAGATTAAATTATTAACAGCTCTTTCTATAATTAACTAAATCCCAATCCCTTGGTAATTTAATTCTTTATTCTAATCCAAAGCCTAATCCCTTAGTACTTTTTTCATAAAACAAGCATTAACGCCAGAACTCACAGTTATAAAATTCACAAGTCTATCCCTAGATCATGCGAATTCTAGCAATCAACCAATCAGAATCATATACCAACATCCCTGTTGTCATATATGACTCATGTGTTTATCTACGAGTGATCAAGTCATAAATAATACTAAGCATAAATATCAGATTGATTGCATAATTTAGAAACAAGAATGTAATTCATAAGAATAAACAAACATCAACTAAGAACTCATTGGTTCTGTATCTTCCTAACTACTAAAAGTAAATTAGCTAGACATAATTATAAATGCAGAATTGAAATAAACAGTAAAAGAAATAAGGTTCATCGTAAAACTTGATTAATGGAGACAAATGATGATGCAAATTGCATTCGTTCCTTCTCCTCTGCAATGCTCCAGCATTCCTCTTCGCTCCTGCCTTCGTCTTTGTCTCTGACTTCGTCTTTCTCCGTGTTCCAGCATTCCTCTGAAATAAGTCCTCGCACCATTTGCTCGCTTTAGCTAAGAACTTTGCAAGCTGCTCGCCCACTTGCTCGCTTTAGCGAGCAGTGGAGCGAGCGTTACCAATTTTATTTTATTTATTATTTAATCGCTGATTTCCCCGTTGCTCCGCGTATTCGTTGCCTCATTTTGTTACTTTGTTATTCCAGTATTCCAATCTCAACAACCTGAAACAACAACAAATATTTAGAATTTGTTTATTTGTTGGCAATTCATTCTGTTTTACTGTTTTATTGTTTTAATACTATATTTTTAACTATTTTAATAATTATTTAAACTCTTTTTAGCCATAAAAACATAGTGTCTTAGACACTTATCAATCAATAATTGAATTCTCTTACCATTTTCTAAATTGGCTGTCACATTTAATTACTCATCTATGACAGTCATCCTGCAACTTGCTATTAGCTAGCATGAATGTTTATGTTGTTTTTTGGGGAAAGTCAAATAATTGTTTTAGAATGTTAGTTTCATGCATCTAGATATGGAATGCTGAATATTTGACGTGGTATGGTTAAACCATTTACTAGGACTATAAAGACAATGGAAAACCATTTCATGCCATTTAATGAAAATATTATTCATTGAAATATAAAGCATTTAAGAAATAAATGAAAAAAGTATGAAAATTCGGAAAGCCAGTACCTGACGCAGTTGCCATGTCTGATGTTTACAGAATGAGACTTGCAAGAAAACAGAAATAACGATGGACGTTGTAGAACATTCTTCAATGTTCGATGAATATACATTATGTTCCTGAAATACTAATAATAGAATGGGCCTTGGACTTTCATTGGGCCTCTTGTGTTTATTCATTGACCAGCCCAACACTTCATAGTAATTATTCAATCTAAATAGCTTCACATGTCTCTTCTCTTACATAAAGTAAAAAATCAAAATGGTGATCTTGGTGTACGTGAGTGAGTTGAGTAGGTGGAAGTGAGAATATGCATTTGATCTGTCCCGAACATAATTGTCTCTCGTGAAAGATATATGTAATTTATAAAAAAAAATCAAAATATTTTAAATGTCATTACTTCAGTGTCAATATGATTAAAAAATGAAGATATCAAGACCAGAAAACCTTACATAAAACAAGAAGAAGAAAAATGACTCCATGAAAAAAAAATTATTCTTGATATGAATAGGTTGATCTCTCCAAATTAGGGTTATATTAATGTTATTATTGAATCAAGAGATGCTCTCGAATACTAAGTTAATGCGAGTTGAGGGGAGAGAGTTACAACTTTTTTTATTATTTAAATGTATAAATTCAAAATTTCCATTTTTTTTACACTTACTTGTTTATTGAAATTTTCAATAAATCAATGATGTCTTAATAAATAATAAAGTAAATTATTATTACTTGAAAAATTAAAACCGTTGGATACCAAATTAAGTAATAATATAAGTAAAGTTTCTTTTGGACCTTTAACAAAAAATACGATCCTTATTTTCGTCTCCAAAAAAAAAAAATAACTATATTAATTATTTTTTAGGGATTAAATTGAATCTTCATTGAATTTCTTGAGGAGTACATTTTCAAAGATCTGAAATTATAGAAGGATTAAAAATTAACTTTTTTTTGTATGAGATAAAAGTGAAGATGATATTTTTTTATTAAAAACTTAAAAGAGGCTTTACTCTAATGATTATATTGTAGTTTTTTATATGGGGATTAGGCATGTTAACAGAATGTTCTTTGTCCGCATGGTGCAACCGATCAGCAATCTTGATTCTTGTCATTTGATATTAAGGAACCAAAAGCGATGTCGTTCCATGATGTTTCGGGGGCGTTTGGTACAAAGATTTTGGCCAAATTCTTGAAAAATTAAATTTTTTTAAATTTTAAATTTTTAGATATTATCGTAAATTGAATATAAAAATTATATTTTTAAAAATCAAAATTTCCGAGAAATTTTTTTTTTTTTTTTTTCATCTAACAAACGGCACCTGAGGTTAAAGCGTGGCATTGGCATCTTCACAAATAAAAAAATAAATATTAATTACATTAAAGTCTTGCTGCGTTCACACTCACTCTCTGATCATCACTAATATTCTCTTCCGCTATTGCACTGTGCCCTTCTTTTTCTTCTTCCTATTCTTCATCTTCTTCTTTGATACAAAACCAATGGCCAAAGACCCGATTCGTGTTCTTGTCACCGGTGCTGCTGGTACTTTATTCAGAATCGTCACTTATACTTTTGTTTTCTGTTTCATTCGCCTCCATATTTTATGTATCCGTGTTTTTGGTTCGGTTCCCTGATAATAAATTCTGAGTTTATGTCAAAATGATGCCTTTGTTTTGTTTTGGAGATCTTATATTCTGATATTGGTTCAGATCAGATCGGATACTATGATGTTTCATGCTTTAGAGTTGTGATAAAGCTTGAGACTTTTTTTTCTTCCCTATATTTTTCGGGTAGAATGGTTGATGAGTATTTTGTCTTAATTGGCTTTTTTATGAGCTGGGTTTGGTTTATACTAGTAATTGTTCAAGATGGTGTTGTGTTGGGACCGTTTTGCACTAGCACTTGGTATCTCTTGTTGTGCTTTCTCTTTGAACGAATAGGAAACGTCTAATTCTGTGACTTTCAGTGTGGAAAGTTGACTTTGTAAATGCTCCTGGTTGCAAACAGTTGAAATCTTTTTGGAAAATTTTAATAGATTTACTTTCACTGAATTGAAAATAAATCCCTTACAATGTTCAATTTTTTTGATAGCACACTTCATTTTGTAGCATTTCTGTAATGGTTTTTTGAAGTCTTGTTTTGAAAGAGGTGCTTTTGTACTCTCTTTTCTTAGTTAGGCCAGGATTTTGTGAACGAAATATTGAAGTGTTTTTTATCTTGTTTCCTGAAGAGTTGTAGCAACTTAGGTTTAAGATAATCCTTTGAAGTTGGTGTGCCAGTATGCATCAATGTGGTTTTCAGTTGCACTGTTATATTAGATTTTTATGTTTGTTGGAAAAAATTCATATTTAGTGCCACTATCTGGATCTCTTGAAAATCCTTTTTAAATCTATCTTTGTACTGTTATAAACTTTCTAATTTGACTTTCTCAAACTTTTCCAATGCCATTTTGTTGAGTGGTGTTTTCTCTTGTATGAGGATTGGGTTTTGTAGTAAGATGATTTGTTGCTTAAGACCCTGTTTGGCCTGGATCTGGACACAAATAAAAGTTTGCTCGTGTTCATTTTATAAAAGTAATATTTAAATTAGTTTGATACAAAAGCCTTGGGATTTTGCTGTACTGATGAAAATTTTCGCCAATTTTAGGACAAATTGGGTATGCTCTTGTTCCTATGATTGCTAGGGGAGTAATGCTGGGCCCTGACCAGCCTGTGATCCTCCATATGCTTGACATTCCACCTGCAGCAGAGTCACTGAATGGTGTTAAAATGGAGTTGGTGGATGCTGCATTCCCTCTTCTTAAAGGTTTGAATTTCCCTCCTTGTTAAATATTACATGAACTTCATGGATAACATCTTTTAGACTTGAGATTGGTTTGTTTTGGTTGTTTAAATGATCTACAAGACTGATGTCTTAATGAAATTATTTGTTTCAGGTGTTGTTGCTACAACCGATGTGGTTGAGGCATGCACTGGGGTCAATATTGCGGTAATGGTTGGTGGGTTCCCTAGAAAAGAAGGTATGGAGAGGAAAGACGTGATGTCCAAAAATGTATCTATTTATAAGTCCCAGGCCTCTGCTCTTGAAAAGCATGCTGCCGCAAACTGCAAGGTGAACCTTTAAATCTGAATCCTTAGGCTCTTCTCTGCATGGATTTTAATTTCTACCACATGTATGATAAAATTATGTCCAATTTTGTACCCCCCCCCCCCCCTCCTCTTTTGGTTTTTATGCATCTCCGTAGTATTGATTGAACATTATTAATGTCATGGTTTCTATTTGGCGATGATAGATGTAAAACCAATATATATATTAGTAGCTTTGCGGATTCTAATTTTCGTGTCAATGAAGAGATTTATAGTTCAAATGCATTTGGTTGTATCCTTGGGATCCTGTTGAATTCATGTACTTAAGATGGAAATTTTCACTCGAATAAGCTGGCATGTTTTTTAAAACGTTCCACGTAATTCACATGTATAATTGGATCTTGTGTGTGAAGTCTTTGTGATTCCATCCTGATGAATATATATATATATATATATATATATATATATATATATATATATATATATATATATGAAAACAGATATTCATAATTCTTTGACTCTATATTGTCATGCAGGTTCTGGTTGTTGCTAACCCAGCAAACACCAATGCTTTGATCTTGAAGGAATTTGCTCCATCTATTCCTGAGAAAAATATTTCTTGTTTGACTAGACTGGATCATAACAGGGCACTGGGTCAAATTTCTGAAAGACTGAACATTCAAGTTTCTGATGTAAAAAATGTTATAATCTGGGGTAACCATTCATCAACTCAGTATCCCGATGTCAACCATGCAACTGTTATAACCTCTGCTGGGGAAAAGTCTGTCCGGGAACTTGTTGCTGATGATGCCTGGTATGGGGATGGGCAACTACTATGACTTACAATTTGAACAATTTTTATTTTGCATTTATTGAAGCATTGATGTAATTTTTCATTATTAAGGTTAAATTCAGAATTTATAACTACCGTACAACAACGGGGTGCTGCAATTATTAAAGCTAGAAAGCTTTCAAGTGCACTGTCTGCTGCTAGTGCTGCTTGTGACCACATTAGAGATTGGGTTCTTGGAACTCCTGAGGTTGGTTCTGTCTTACTAGATCTTTAATTTAAATTCCTTGTAATATCTTCAGCTCAGCTTTATTTTTTCATTTCAATTCCAGGGAACCTGGGTATCGATGGGAGTTTATTCTGATGGATCTTACAAGGTACCGGCTGGATTGATCTATTCATTCCCTGTCACTTGTCGCAATGGGGAATGGAAAATAGTTCAAGGTAAGAGTTTGGTTAATTAATGGCAAGAATGCAGTGAAACATATTGAATCTTTAATATGAACAGAATTTTTCTCTCACATTCTTAAATTTTATTTAACCATAAAATCACTATTGTAGATCTTAATACTTCATGCTCATATTTTGTCTTTGTTTGCAACTAAAATTGGACCACAATCGTCCTACTCCCTGGTGTGGTTGTGGAAAAGATGTAATCTTGTGCAATGAGAAGTTGAGATTAGGTGCTTTGTTAAAAGACTATTGCTATCCTATGTGAAATCTGTATGAGTTAGAGAAAGGTGGATAAGGGAAGCTCTAGCTTATCTGTCTGTGTTTGTTCTTGTTAGTAGACTGATAGTATGCAGAGAAATAAGGATAAACCCCAATTATAAAGATCAAAATCACTCACAAAACAGGAAAACAAAAGATGTGAGAGTGTCTCCCCTACCTTTCTCTTCCTTCTATCTTTGCTTCTAACCCTTTCCCTTCCTTCCCACCATCTTTGCCATGTAGGCAAGGTTGCTACAACCCAAATCCCTCTTCTACCCCTTATTCATAATTCCCATGTGGTCTAGCATAGGAGTGCCTAACATAGACCCTAGCTCGGAGCAGGAATAGAATGGTGTAATCTTTGTTGAAATTAGTATGAGGTAGAGGATGGTGGAGCAAGATTCCAAACTATTTGGCACAATAAGCATATCAGTTGATCCATTTGACTCCACTCCAAGTAAACATATGTTTTGGGTAGAGTCAAACAACAGCGTGCTTTATTCTCAGTCAAACTGTTGAGAAAAATAACGTATGCCAAATCCAAAAAATTATTTTAGGACTTGTAGTGTTGTGCTCAAGCCTTGATGTGTACTAATTAGCCATAATTTTTTTTTTTTAAAGCAATTATAGCTTTGGTGTATGTATATGGTGTAATTTCTCTAATTTTTAACCCAGGACTTCCAATTGATGAGTTCTCAAGGAAAAAATTGGACTCGACAGCAGAAGAGCTTTCTGAGGAGAAGGCTTTAGCTTACTCATGCCTCTCTTAGACCTCTTGTTTCTTTGCTTAGTGTCATTGCGGGTTCCCTTGTTTATCTATTCAATTTTCAATAATGCTCCTATAAGATACACACAAACTATTGTGGACATTGCTTGTATTGCAATGTCTAATCCCTTCTATGAGGATATTTGAGCTAATGTATTGGCGCATGTAATAGGCTACAGGCTGCATATTCAATGGGATTAGGCTTAACTTCCAATGCACGAGACTCCATTCCAATGCTTTATTTTCGTTTTTGGTCGGGTAGTGTCTGTGCAAGTTCTTAATTTGATGTATGAAAGTGCACAGGTTTGGTTGTATTTTTGTTTCGACAGATTAAAATATAATGCTAAATTTACAACTCACAAATAGGGGAAAAAATAATTAGTATGTAAAGTAATTGAGTTTTACGTTAATGTGACATTATTTTGATCTTGTCATAATTTGAATGTATCTAACACTTGAAAAAAAAAAAGTATCATTAAGAAGTAAACAGGTAGAGTTATTTTTCTATATTTCCACTGGATAAGATTTTCTTTTAAAATGAACTTCCCTAATTTAAGCACGTATATGTTTATTATTTTTGTAATTCAAAGTGCATGGTGATTTTGACTCATTAATTTCAAGGATAAATTCATCATCATATTTATTTTGGTATTCACCCGCACTACATGTTCGTCAATTCGTTTTTATTTTTCGTGAATATAAATATAAATAATAAAGAGTCTTTAAAATTATATATGAGAAATTGAAAATTGTTAGGAGGTAAATCCGATAGGAGAGTTAGAAGTATTTGTTATTATTTCTTAAATATCTTTTTAAATATTTAATGAATAATAAGATATATTTACAATTTTATTTTGTTTATATTTTTCTTAAAAAGATTAAATGAGTAGTTAAAAATAATAAATTTGAAACATTAAAAATTAGACATCAAGTGAGAAATCCTTTTATAGTATAGATATAGATACTGAGAAATGTTATACTTACAACTTTTTTTTTTACAATCTCTTATAATCATATCTTAACACCGTTGATTTTCGTCAATCAACGGTTATGATTTTCGCAAATTAAACTCATTAATTAATTATTAATTCACAATAAATGATAACCGTTGATTGACGGAAATCAATGGTGTTAAGATATGATTATAAGAGGTTGTAAAAAAAAAGTTGTAAGTATAACTTTTTTTTTGTAGATATTTATATATTTAGGATACTTCAGAATATGTGGCGCCTTTTGAACAATAAAAATTACCTTGATTCTTCTTACGAGATACGAGAAAAACAAAAAATGGATTTCTTATTTACTTTTTCTTATCCAATTAGATTATGTTAATCACATTCATCCAACTACAGATATCTCCCCTTTAAAAACTTTGCATATGCATCGAATCTTGTGACGTCATTGGGTGATATCTTTCATGGAAAAAATAAAAAATTCTTATGGTCATTCTAAATAAAAAGATACAGTCTTCCCCAAACACTTTTTCATTGGACTTGCTACATGAGCATCTCTTAGTAGATAGATGACTTGTCGTGTTTCAACTACATTTTTAACCTTGACTCCATTATAAAAGTTGAATTTCGTGTGACACACCTGGCATTATATGTCACTTTGGTAGGGCATATTGGCATATTCCTCATGATTTTATTGCCACCTTTCTTATTCTCATGATCAATATTTATATTACTTCATAGACTATCCAAAATATATAGGAAGACTTGTTTTGGAAAATCATCCGCAGCGCACTATGACTTGAAGCAAACAAGAGAAGACACCACCTACATTACTTGGAAAATTTCACGGAATTAAACCAGAAAGACTAGCTAGCATGCGGCACAAAGGACAGTAAATTTTTTTGGGTACAAGGAACATTAATTAATTGAGCTCAATTGAGAAAAAAAATAGAGTATTATAGAATCAAGCAGCTTTGCAGAGGATATTCGTGCAATTTTCTCAGCCAATTGTTAATGTTCAGCTTTAGGAATGCTGCACAGTGCTGAACTCTTGTAACTTTTTGCTCAAAAGACTGGAAACATTAATTGTCTATTAGTGGGAATTGAAAAATTAATACAGTATAGTATAGTCTTCTGAGTATGCTTTCGAGAAATTTAAGTGAAGTCTCGGTCTAGCAAAACCTTTACAGAGTCAGTCTTCCATTTATATATCTTTAAAGAGTCAATAAAGAATTTAATTAGGCACTGAACAGAAAACATTTTTCATTAGCTCACCAGTACTCATGACTGTGTGTGGAACTTATGTAAGACTTTTATGAGATATATACATGTAAGTGGTTAGGTTTTCTCTCACCTATTGGGTAGGATATTAATTTTCGCTCAAAGTGTTCACAGGCTTAAACTATTGAGATTGTAGAAGTTCTTCAGGCCCTGAACTTAACCTGACTTACCAATTGCCACACCCTTTGCCAGTACGCAATTATACTCAAAATTGTTTATTAATTTGCGTTTCAGTTTGATACTCTTTAAATAATATTTAATTGCATTTTGATTTTCTATCAAGGGAGTGTATTCGATTACAATTTTAAAAGACTATCTTGAGATAAAAAAATCTTATAGATCTTAAAAGATTTTTTAGAATTGCAGTGACTTTAAAGACTATTCGAAATTACAAGAGTAAATAAATTACAAGTTGTATATTTCATTTTATTTCTATTTCTTGAATAAATTTTCTTTGAAATTTTGTTCTGGTTACCTGCTTCCATCTTGAAATCTCAAAGAATGTTCTGGGAAAGAAAATTATTTTTATTTTGGTGCAACTGCTAGAAGCTTCATATTTAAACGATTTTGTTTCCTTTCTTCTCTTTTAGTTTGTTCATAACGAAATCTTAGAGGACATTCAGCTTCATTTTCAATCAAATGATCTATTCATTTGCACTGCTAAACTTAGGGATATTGATCGGTAGTATTAGTGGAAATTATATGATTTTAGATGTGTACTGTAGATGTAGGAATGCACACCAACAAATCATTAACCGAGATGGTCCCTTCCCATGTGGAGAAAACAAATTGGGATCACTATTTTGCAAATTAAGCAGCTAGTACTAATCAATAACAGTAGAATAGAAAAGTTTTGCTGCAGATATTGTGGGCTTTATATTTTATCATATAGTCTTATCATCTTTTTTTCTTGGAACATGTTTTTTCCTTGGACCAAAAGTTGTGGTTTTATGTTGGGAAATGTATTTCTCTTTCCATCGAGAGACTAGATTTTTTACAGCAATCAATTATAACTACGTCTATTTATAAAAAAAAATTATAATTATATCTTATCGGTAAGATATTGTTATAATTAACCCCCAAAGGTAACTCAGTTGGCAGCTGAGCTCCCAAGGAATTGTTTGGTGCAGGGATCAAACCCTGCCTCAAGCATTTTCTTGGAAAATCTTTGGGGGCCAGAGGATAAGCCAAAATTTTTTCGGTTGGGGGATTAGTCTCGTCCTTTCTCCGGTTGCGAAGCTTAGTGCACCCACTGTTACAATGAGGGACTAGCCCAAACGGGCCGTACCCCGAGGGCATGGTGCCCGGAGAAGGTTGAATGAGGATACCTTCTGGAAATGTACCAAAAAAAAAAAGATATTGTTATAATTTTAATTTTTTTTTTCTCTTCTCATAAAGCTGTCGGCTGATGCAATGAAGAGAGAAAAAATAACTCTAATTACAACTATATCTTACTGATAAGACATAGTTGTAATTGGTTGTTGCACAAAATTTCTTCTATAAGGAGAAGTTGGGACCCTTATGTTTCATAGATTTTGATGTTGTGGTCTGTAATTTTGTCCTAGTTTCTATTTTAGTTCAAATTCAACCTCTATCTCTGAAACATGGTTTAGTAATTATTCAGTTCAACACAGTTTTGTGACCTAATTTAACAAAAATTCTATCATAAAGACACCATTTTATTAATTAAATTTGTGTATCGTTGATTTATTTTCTTTAAACTTCCTCTCCCTCTATTTATATCCTAACTCAGCTACTGCAGTTAGAGGGCTAACTAGCAACCTATAAATTCTCTTAACAACTTTAACAAACTATATCATTCATGTCATGCTCATTATAATTTCTCTCGGTTCCATCAAGATATCTTAAAATTAATTATATAGTGTTTATAGACAAGAAAATGTTAACAAGAATTTTGCCTGTTTGAAAGGAGAAACATCATAGATTATTTGTTTATGATAATCAGCAATCATTTTCTCCTTTCTTTAACCTTAATTTGTTTATTTTTTAATTTATTTTGACTGCTGGTTGTACTGCTAGGTAAGCATAGTTGTTCTGACTATCCTAGGGTTTAGTGTTGTATTGCTGGAGTTTTTGTTGGTCTACATTATATATATTTTTCTTCTGAAACAGGTAGAGAAAAACGATCTTCCTGAAGAGAAACTTGTTTTGAGAGCAAACAAAGAAAGGATCGAGAGGCAGTTGAAAGATTTTTCGGTTTCATCTGCAGGGTTCACGAGATAAACAAAAAAAACATACTTTGGCTTTAAGAAAAAAAAACTAGGGCAGATTATGATACGCTGTAATAGAGAAATTTCAAAAAAAATCTCAGGGAATAGGATAAAATTGCGAGAGAGACATATTATTTATACTTCTTACTAAAAAAAGTCTCACAAAATTTACACTAATAAAAAATCTATTAAAATTGTCATATTTTTAAATACCACAACGTTATTTTTCCTTTATTTAAAATTCTGATTGAATACTATTGGATTTGGACAGACTCTAAAATAACTTTTTAAAATCCTAATTGAATATAACGTCACCTTTTTACAATCCTTTAAAATCCTAATTGAATAACAATGGATGTTTTTGGTCTAGAAATAATTCATTAAAATACTTTAAAATCTAAATCCAACAAACGTAACAGGGACAGTGGCCAAAGTGCCACTGTTGGCAAAAAAAAAAAAATACCAAAATGCCACGTTAACAGTAAATTTTGCCAAAATATCACGTGGCATATTTCGCTACACTGTGTAGCGAACTATGTGTGCAAATAATTCGCTACACGGTGTAGCGAAATATTCTACGTCAGAACCAAAAATGCCACGTGTCAAACAGGGAGAATTTCGCTACACAGTGTAGCGAAATTCTCCCTGTCTGACACGTGTCATTTTTGGTTATGCGCATTCTGACGCGGCATATTTCGCTACACCGTGTAGCGAATTATTTGCACACATATTTCGCTACACAGTGTAGCGAAATATGCCGCGTGACATTTTGACAAAATTTACTATTAACCTAGCATTTTGGTTTTTTTTTTGGAACAGTGGCACTTTTTGGTCACTGTTCCAACGTAACACCACATCCACTTGTCTCATTGAACAGTTAGTTACCTAGGCAGCCCAAGAGTTTACTTTCCGTCATCTACTAAATCACTTGCAAGTTGCTATTAAACAAAGTTCGCATCCATTTGACCGCAATTATTCTTCCAAGTATAATCAAACTAAAAAAACATATATATATGAAAGAAAATGGATAAGAAAACTCAAAAAGGGGCATGAAAATTTTGAATGCTTCACACACTGAAATACATCATTTATTGGTGTTACAATCAAATAACTCTAACCTAATTAAACATTAATTTGTAAAAAGCAAATGTTAGAGATTTGCTGTTTTGCACAATATACATTAAAAAGAAAATAAAGGTCAGTGTTTCCCTTGTAAATTACATATCCTTAGCATATCCCAATACTCTCTAGCTGGTTGGCTTTGTCAATGGATGACTCTAGCTCTTGCAGCTGTCCCCACATTAGAAATTAATGTACCCTTTCATTGCTTGTAACGGTCAAATTCAAGTTACCATGTTATTTAAATAATTTTGTGACGAAATTTCCGTCTTTTGCAACGTAAAAATTTCGACAAAATTTTGTGAGAAAACCAAGTCAAAAACGGGTCAGGTCAGATTTGACCCAATTCAGAAACCAAGTCAGACTCACTTCAGAAACCAAGTCAGGTCAGATCCAAACTGGTTTTGAACTAGTTCAACAAAATCCAATCCAAGTCAGACTTGACTTGGATCAAATTAAAGCGGGGCGAGTCAAAATACCTGACCTATAAAAACCAAGTTGAGTCGAGTCGGACAAAAACCTGACCCGACCTGACCCATGCACAGCCCTACTGCACAGTGCTGAACTCTTGTAACTTTTTGCTCAAAAGACTGGAAAACTTAATTGTCTTTTTAGTGGGAATTGAAAAATTAATACACTATAGTATAGTCTTCTGAGTATGCTTTCGAGAAATTTAAGTGAAGTCTCGGTCTAGCAAAACCTTTACAGAGTCAGTCTTCCATTTATATATCTTTAAAGAGTCAATAAAGAATTTAAGGCACTGAACGGAAAACATTTTTCATTAGCTCACCAGTACTCATGACTGTGTGTGGAACTTATGTAAGACTTTTATGAGATATATACATGTAAGTGGTTAGGTTTTCTCTCACCTATTATTGGGTAGGATATTAATTTTCGCTCAAAGTGTTCACAGGCTTAAACTATTGAGATTGTAGAAGTTCTTCAGGCCCTGAACTTAACCTTACTTACCAATTGCCACACCCTTTGCCAGTACGCAATTATACTCAAAATTGTTTATTAATTTGCGTTTCAGTTTGATACTCTTTAAATAATATTTAATTGCATTTTGATTTTCTATTAGGTGAGTGTATTGGATTAGAATTTTAAAAGACTATCTTGAGATAAAAAAATCTTATAGATCTTAAAAAGATTTTTTAGAATTGTAGTTACTTTAAAGACTATTCGAAATTACACGAGTAAATAAATTACAAGTTGTATATTTCATTTTATTTCTATTTAGAAATTTTGTTCTGGTTACCTGCTTCCATCTTGAAATCTCAAAGAATGTTCTGGGAAAGAAAATTATTTTTATTTTGGTGCAACTGCTAGAAGCTTCATATTTAAACGATTTTGTTTCCTTTCTTCTCTTTTAGTTGTTCATAACGAAATCTTAGAGGACATTCAGCTTCATTTTCAATCAAATGATCTATTCATTTTCACTGCTAAACTTAGGGATATTGATCGGTAGTATCAGTGGAAATTATATGATTTTAGATGTGTACTGTAGATGTAGGAATGCACACCAACAAATCATTAACCGAGATGGTCCCTTCCCATGTGGAGAAAACAAATTGGGATCACTATTTTGCAAATTAAGCAGCTAGTACTAATCAATAACAGTAGAATAGAAAAGTTTTGCTGCAGATATTGTGGGCTTTATATTTTATCATATAGTCTTATCATCTTTTTTTCTTGGAACATGTTTTTTCCTTGGACCAAAAGTTGTGGTTTTATGTTGGGAAATGTATTTCTCTTTCTATGAGAGAACAGATTTTTTACAGCAATCAATTATAACTACGTCTATTTATAAAAAAAATTTGTAGCTATATCTTACCGGTAAGATATTGTTATAATTTTAATTTTTCTTTCTCTTATCATAAAGCTATCGGCTGATGCAATGAAGAGAGAAAAAATAACTCTAATTACAACTATATCTTACTGGTAAGACATAGTTGTAATTGGTTGTTGCACAAAATTTCTTCTGTAATAAAAGGAGAAGTTGGGACCCTTATATGTTTCATAGATTTTGATGTTGTGGTCTGTAATTTTGTCCTAGTTTCTATTTTAGTTCAAATTCAACCTCTATCTCTGAAACATGGTTTAGTAATTATTCAGTTCAACACAGTTTTGTGACCTAATTTAACAAAAATTCTATAATAAAGGCACCATTTTATTAATTAAATTTGTGTATCGTTGATTTATTTTCTTTAAACTTCCTCTCCCTCAATTTATATCCTAACTCAGCTACTGCAGTTAGAGGGCTAACTAGCAACCTATAAATTCTCTTAACAACTTTAACAAACTATATCATTCATGTCATGCTCATTATAATTTCTCTCGGTTCCATGAAGATATCTTAAAATTAATTATATAGTGTTTATAGACAAGAAAATGTTAACAAGAATTTTGCCTGTTTGAAAGGAGAAACATCATAGATTATATGTTTATGATAATCACTAATCAGCAATCATTTTCTCCTTTCTTTAACCTTAATTTGTTTATTTTTTAATTTATTTTGACTAATGGTTGTACTGCTAGGTAAGCATAGTTGTTCTGACTATCCTAGGGTTTAGTGTTGTATTGCTGGAGTTTTTGTTGGTCTACATTATATATATTTTTCTTCTGAAACACGTAGAGAAAAACGATCTTCCTGAAGAGAAACTTGTTTTGAGAGCAAACAAAGAAAGGATCGAGAGGCAGTTGAAAGATTTTTCGGTTTCATCTGCAGGGTTCACGAGAGTAAACAAAAATAAACATACGACTTTGGCTTTAAGAAAAAGACTAGGGCAGATTATGATACACTGTAATAGAGAAATTTCAAAAAAAATCTAAGGAAATAGGATGAAATTGCGAGAGAAACATATTATTTATACTTCTTACTAAAAAAAGTTTCACAAAATTCACACTAATAAAAAATCTATTAAAATTGTCATATTTTTGAATACCACAACGTTATTTTTCCTTTATTTAAAATTTTGATTGAATATTATCGGATTTGGACAGACTCTAAAAGAACTTTTTAAAATCCTAATTGAATATAACATCACCTTTTTACAATCCTTTAAAATCCTAATTGAATAACAATAGATTTTTTTGTTGTAGAAATAATTCATTAAAATACTTTAAAATCTAAATCCAACAAACGTAACACCACATCCACTTGTCTCATTGAACAGTTAGTTACCTAGGCAGCCCAAAAGTTTACTTTCCGTCATCTACTAAATCACTTGCAAGTTGCTATTAAACAAAGTTCGCATCCATTTGACCGCAATTATTCTTCCAAGTATAATCAAACTAAAAAAACATATATATATGAAAGAAAATGGATAAGAAAACTCAAAAAGGGGCATGAAAATTTTGAATGCTTCACACACTAAAATACATCATTTATTGGTGTTACAATCAAATAACTCTAACCTAATTAAACATTAATTTGTAAAAAGCAAATGTTAGAGATTTGCTGTTTTGCACAATATACATTAAAAAGAAAATAAAGGTCAGTGTTTCCCTTGTAAATTACATATCCTTAGCATATCCCAATACTCTCTAGCTGGTTGGCTTTGTCAATGGATGACTCTAGCTCTTGCAGCTGTCCCCACATTAGAAATTAATGTACCCTTTCATTGCTTGTAACGGTCAAATTCAAGTTACCATGTTATTTAAACTATTCTATCTGCCAAATTTAATAATACCCTCATTCACTATGTATATGAAAAATTCAGAACTCTGGCAATTCTATTGGATCCACAGTTCTGATGAATATGTCATACCAGAAATCCATTCCATCGTCAAAGTTTGAATTATTACCATGACAATGTTGGAAACTTTCCTCATAATTAAAGGGGTATTGAAGTTGTATCTCATTTGACATTGTCAAAGATTTTGATGGCATGGTGGTGGTTTCATCCATTGCTGCTGCTTCTGACCAAAAGCTCTCGTCAATTTCAGGCATTGTCTCCAGAGACTCTATGTCTTCACTCTTGATATTTTTGCTTTCACCAACTGTGACTGATGAGAAATCACTTGAAGTAGTAGTGCATGTTGATGTAGTCTCCATTTCAGGGAAATTAACAAGACTGGCAGGTTCTGATTGAGTTATGGTGCTGGAATTGGAATCTGAACGTTTCATTTTTGGTTTAGAGACTCTTTTTGCAACTGGCTTGGTTGGATTTGTTTTCAGCAGCTTCTTTTTCAAATGGGTGTGCCACACATTTTTTATTTCATTGTCAGTTCTTCCTGGTAATTTTGCTGCAATTGCTGACCACCTGAAAATAAGGACCAAAATGATTAATATATTTGTGAAATAATTGCACGAGATTCGCGTTCAATTTATTTACTATATTGAATCAGAAAACAACAAACTTTGATATTGTCTTAATTGAAGATTACATGGACAGTGAATCTCATGCACACATTGGTATGTACGTCTAGCACATTGTAGTTGCATGTGCCATAAACTGCCATACCAAGTTTCGTGCGAAAAAATCATAGATTCTTGCAGCCCCACTTCTTGTTTTTTTAATTTGGTTATGATGTTTTAGATTAATTTTCTTTTTTAAAATAAACCAAAGGTAAAGGGAGGCAATATTGTTCCGGACAAATACATGATTAAGTCTTTAAATTCCTTTCAAAGATGGTATTAGGAAGGATCGAATACATATTCTCACCCTCACCTGCTCCCATGAGCCAATTGAGCTTACCATCATTTGGTAGATTAATTTCTATCTTCCCACTAATGACAACTTAACCTCACTGTTTGTATTTTTTCTGGATATATATACAGCAACATTAGTTATAGCAGCATGTGCCATAGTCGCATATTTTGGATACATTATTTGTCCTTCACTCTTTGCATCACTGCACCATTAAAGGTTGGATCATACCTAGATTTTCTCGCACAATTAATGGCTCTACCCGCGTCCCCATCATGGAATAAATATTAGTTAAAACAATCTTTTCATTTTAATTTTCTTAAAAGTTGACAATTAATGCCCCAATAGTCCCCACCACTTCCACTTAAATCTGGTTTATCTATCATAGAAATGAAAAGAAAAGAAGGATGAACCACACAAAAGCAACTTAAAAAAAAATAAAAAAACATGAAAGAGCATAATGTAAACTAAGAATTGGATTGGAGGCATCATAATATGCTAGCTTTTTGCCGAGAAGTAAACATGAATGTCATATCATATGGATTTGAGGAAGGAAATCCGTGAATACCTGTTCCCCAACATGTCATGGAGCTTAATTATAGTTTCCTCTTCTTCAATTGTGAAATTTCCTCTCTTAATATCAGGCCTCAAATAGTTAATCCAGCGCAGTCTGCAGCTCTTCCCACACCTTAACAAGCCTAACCAATTGATAAGAGAAACCAGAACAAAATCAATACACATATCATATCATATATATAAAAAATGGTGGAAAGTTCAAGAAGCTTAAATTTGTGAACAATCAAGTTTATGGCCATCTAGGCCTGTTATTGTATATTAATATTTAATGTCATAAATTTGTTGAATATAAATAGTAAAGTACCTGATTGCTTTGGAAGAGCACGCCAGTTACCATGGCCATGTTTTTGTATGTAAGAAGTGAGGATTTGATCTTCCTCAGGAGCCCAAGGACCCTTCTTCAATCCCATCTTTTCACAACAAGGAGCTCTCACCATCTTGTGTTTTTGGGAAAAAGATGGAAGAATGTAACTAGTGTGCTATCTATAGCTAGTCTCACTCTAGCTAGCTAGCTAGTTAGTTCCTTCTATCTCTCTCTCTCTCTACTCAAATGGGATTCCTCAACTTCGTTTTGAAAGAGCCATGCTGGCTATTTATCCTTGGATATTCCGCACGCCATGACTAGAATAGTCCAAGACAAGAAAAACATATCTGAATATTCAAACTATTTAGCAGTTTCCGCGAAGGAGGATCTCTCTCTCTTTCTCTCGTGTGAACACACACAAAAAAATAAAAAAATTGGGATTTACAAATTTTTTTAACTTCAAATTCTTACAAATTACACTATATATTATGAATAATATATGCTCAAATAATATGTATTACTCATAATACATAATATAATTCATAAATAAAAAATTTATAAATATAACTTCAATAAAATTAATAGTTTTGTTTATAAAAAAAAAAATTTAATAATTTGTTTATATGACTAAGTGAGACTTTGGAGTTAATAGATTTCGTAACCTGTCACATCTACTAGGGAGTAGGGTGTTAGCGCACACATGGTAATTTGCCAACCAATTGCATACATTTCTATGTACTTAATGTGACGTTGTTTTATGTGTCGACTCAAGTCGATCTATTTTTTTTTTTTTTTTTGATAAACTAACTCAAGTCGATCTTTATTAAGTAAAAGGCGACTAATTCAATTCAAATTGATGATGTTATTAATTTATTCGGAATTTTTGCTTACATAATCTTTTTACAACTCAGAACAGCCAAATTAAGTTTGGTCTTTATTTAATTAGATCTAAACTTAATTTGTAAAATATTGACATGGGTTTATTATCCTATTACTTATCATAAGATTTATTTTAGTTTATTTTTTTGAATTTGGCTTAGTCTTTTAAATGCCTATATTAAATAAACTTGACCTGATCACTAAAAAAACATATTTAAATGCCTATATTATATGAAGACTTTTAATTTTAAATAAATTAAAACTTAAAATTTAAATTAAATTAAACAAAATTAGTATGTTAAATATAAAATTGATATATACTTAATAAATTATGTAACTATTGTAACAATAAATAAATTAAAAAATGTATTTTTTTAATGATTAGGCTTTAGTCTATTTAATCAAACACATCTTATGAAAATTTTATTTTTTTTATAAAAATTTTTCAAGAATGAAAACAGTGCAATATGTTTCACCAAAAAAAAAACGGTGCAATATGAATTGTATATGGACTGAAATTTAGCAAAGCAAAGTACGACTTTTAATGCTTACCAAAAAAAAAAAAAAGTACGACTTTTAATAATATTTTAAGCAAGTCAAGTTGGCCAAATAAAATATCTGGCAAAGTTGAAAGTCAGGAAAAAAAGGAACCAATTGGCGTAAAGGTGCATTTAAATAAGATTAACAAATTATTACGATAGGGACTTTTTAAAAGTTAATTTTCTTACTTTAAAAAAATATTAAAATTAATTTTTATAAAATACAATTATTAATCATTATTATTTAAAAAACAATCAAACAAACAAACGAATATGTCATAGGTGGTTTCATCATGTGGTTTGTCTCTGAATGAGGCCAAAGGGGAGAAAGGCATGCACTCGTAGATTCAGCCACTTGTAATTCAATCACGTGCTTTGATTTCTGAGAGGATACGATACCAAGTCGCCAATGCACTCTGCAATTGCAACCCGTTGTTATATACTCTCATCAGAAAGTGTTAGAGAATAGAAAATATAAAATAAAACTAAAACAGATTTGCATGTAGGCTCTCTGTATTAAATTATTAATTAGTCCTTTTTTTATTTATATGTTAATTATTTTAGATAGGTACCAATCTGATGCTGATTCTTGCGAATATTATTAAACTGATTATATCATGTAAACATTAATTTAATTTGGTACGATTTACCCATTTTTTGCATGGTCATTACTATTATATTTATATATTTTTTTGGTAAGGTATTTTTTATTTATATTTTAGGATTAAAATCACTTATATTTTAACAGTCCAGATTAAAAATGAACTTTGCCTCATGCAATTTATAATTTCGTAATTAATTTAAAAACATAAATAATATGTTATTTTAATATTACTTTTAAAAAGCAGAAAATAACTTCATCACATTTTTTTCTCATCTTTGACATTCTATGTCCCCATTTATTATTCCTTTTTGTTAGAAGAAATCATTTTCTATTTTATTTATCTTTCTCTTATCAAATAAGGTCCTCAAATAATACAATTTTTAATTAACTCTCAATATTTAGTAGTTGTATACATGATTGAAATACGAGAAAGCCTATGTCTCCATGTGCATTAATTATATATGAAAATAACGGGTCTACACGAATGGGTGAAATGGATGAGGAATAGAGGTGCATGTCAAATTTGAAAGGTGGATATTGTGTTTCGGTTAAGAAGTTGTCAATGTTGACATGCTAATATCGTGTTTCAATTATTAAACTGTCTTGTCGACATGCAATTTTATGATGGCTAGTTAAATGCATGAATCATTGCAGATTTCACGATGATATATAGTTTATTTTGAAAGAAGGGGTTTAGAAGCCTATTGTTCGCACACTTTGTATAATTGAAATAAGTCATGACTGTTATTATATATAAATTTTTTTCTTAACAATATAAGTTATACTGGCAATTTATAAAATGTATATATTGTGTGCTATTATACGGACTCAACCTTATAGTAAATAATTAACTTCACTTTTTCAGTATGTTGGTGAGAAAATTTATTTAGAGGATTATTCAAAAATGTATAATATCATATAAAATAAAGTTAGAAAAAAATTAATGTTGGGATTGAATAGAAAAATAAAAAAAACGCAAATATTTGCCATCCTAGGTGCTTATTTATGATTACAAAGGTATCTAATTCTTGGGCCAATTCAAAGGCTCCAAATAAGTCAAAGCAGAGCATGTCACCGGGGCCTTATGTGTCTCTAAGGAGTAATTGCTTTCTAAGGTAAGACGTGTACCTATCAAGCCACATTATTGGAGTGACTGTCATATTATCTATATCACCTTGGGTTGCTACATACACCAAGAACAATCGAATTGAGCAACTCTAGAAGTTGGGAAGTTTTATTCGATTATTAAAATTTAAATTTGACAAAACTCCTTTAGCCTATGAAGCACCGACATTTTAAAAATCTTAACGTGTCGTGTCCGACACTTTCTGACACTCTAATACTTGTTGAAAGACTCAAAGGTTACGTTGCGTTATATTCTGAGTTCTAACTATTAGATTCATTAGATTATAAATACGATTTTATTGAATTTAATATAAATATTTGGGATATATTATGTTTCTTTGCAAAATTGATGGGTATTATAAGTTTAGCTTTATTTTTTTGTTAAATTATTGAATACTAAATATAATATACACTACATAAATTAAAAATATTATATAATATCAAAACGTGTTCTAACGTATCAAAATTTAATATTTTTTAGAATTAAAGTGTCAGAGTATCGTGTCGTGTTGTATCGGTGTCGGTGCAACATAAGGCACAGGTGGCAAGAAGTCTGGCCCCCCTTAACTAGAGGTCTCGAGTTCGAGCTCTGATAATGGGGAAAAAAAAATTTGGGAGAGCCACCCCAAAAGTATCCGACAGTGCTCAATAGAAATTAATCTTCGATTATGCCAGAGGATATACTTGAGATTACTCAAAATTTAAATTTGACATATTCAATTATGGAGAAATTTATAGAAACGTTGTGCTTCGTATGTTACTTATGAACCCACTCATCCACTTTGGTTCAATATTGTGGACCGTTATCATACATTTGGTCACCGATTTGAGTTCATTATAAGGCTACTATTAATAAACTGTGGAGAAATCTAAGTGTGAATGATTGAGTGAAAAAGTTTTACACTGGTTAAGAATGGACTAAGTGAGCATCATATAAATGGAAAGACTCATGCACCTAATACTTTAAGTTTTTTAATTTAATTATAATATTTTGAGTTCATTTAATATTGCTACTCACTTAATTCATAATTGACGGTTTCTTCGCGGCACAAACAATGGCTTATGTCAGATTCCAGAATTCAATATATGGTGTTTTACAATAACAGTGTTAGATCTCATGGCAATAGTTTCTACCATAGGTGGGCCATACTTTCAAAATATGTTGCCACTTTAATTTGCTCGTGTCTGTATTCAACTCGAACTCAGTAAACCTCTCTGGTGTGACTTCCGGTGTTGTAAAGAATTTTGGGATACATTATTCCAAAAGCTAGCTCAAAGGGTGAGAGTGTCCAAAGTCACATTAGTTGTTGTTCATACAACTAATGTGGGACTATATATCTCAACACGCCCCCTTACACAAGAGCCCACTGGGCTTGAAGTGTAGATTATGCACAGGCCCAATTTTTGGTCTTTGTGCTTTTTATTTTAATTCTACTTTAAAGTGGAGGGCGGTGATGATCGAACTAGTGATCTTGTAGTCACTCAAGCTCTGATACCATGTAAAGAACCTTGGGATACATCACTCCAAAAGCTAGCTCAAAGGGTGAGAGTGTCCAAGGCTTTATAAAGGCCACATTAATTATTGTTCATACAATCAATGTGAAACTATATATCTCAACCGGTGTTATGATCATGTATGCCTAATATAGACTGGCCTAAAAAACTGGCAGAAGTGTGAATAATGGATGTACTTAGTTGTTAAAGATTTAATATAAAATTATTAATATAAATTTTACCTACCAACTTAATTTTTTTTGTGAGAAAAATGGTTCATGACACGGTATCAAAGGCTCAATGATGAAATAATACAAAATTTATCCATGCTTTAATCCCTAAAATAACTCCATACAAGTTTGTTATATAAAGGGCTAGCTAGTTTTGTGGTGTGGGGAAGGAGGCTGATGATATAGGTATGTTTAGTGTGAAACAAACTTTTAAGACGTCATTTCTAATTTTCTTTAATAAGTGATGCTGCTGATCTGAGCTTTGTTGTCTTAGCTTAACTTGCTCTTATAAAATTTATATAATCAACATAAACATAAATAGTTTGGTATAATATTTGTAAGTTTCAATTAACTGCAATAAAATTATACCAAGTCTAAGAACACCAAGATAAAGTTTTTTTTATTGTATAATTTAACTTAATAAAAAAATATTGTAGTATAAGTCTCCACTATAAGGTGGAACAAAAATAAAATAAAATTCCAATTCATATCATCACGTCAGAGACAGAAAATAGAATACGAAACTAATAATGAAGTACACATATTTGACTTGCTCAGTAACGTTTAAGTAAAAATATGTGTATTCAAAGCGTCGACTTGAAATTAAAACATGACATGTGCACACAATCTTTTTCGGTCACACTGGCCGAAATATGACTAATTAATAATGGGACCATAGACTATGACTAATATACCCTCATCATCAATTACTGGCGATAAAATTCATAATTTTATGAGTAACGCGATGAAACTATGGCCAATCGTAGTCAAATATGTTTGACTGTAACTAAACAAATATTGGAATTTATCAATTGTCTTTATTAAAGTAAATGATATTCTTTAAATTTTCTTTTCCTCAACTTGTTGCTTGTTTGCCTAAAAAATCCATGCGCACGGGTTGAATATAAGATTGGAATCTTTAGGAAATATTATGAATAAATTAATCTAGTCTCTAAAGTTCATTTTTTTATTCAATTTATGGTTTTACGGGGATTTTGATTTTAGCGGGGCAGAACAACTTATGGGTCTATTGTATTAGGATTTTAAAAGTTTTTTTTAGATAAAATTTTTTATAAATTTTAAAAAATTATTTAAAATTGGACGAACTTTAAAGATTTTTTAAAAGACTTTTTTTTTACATAAGATTGAATTTTAAAGGATTTTAATATAATTATAAAATTTGAAAGAACAATATGAATTTATAAGATTTAAAAAATCATATAAATTTTTAACAAACATTCAAAATGAGTCAATAAAAAAAATAAGAAAGAAATACAATGATATTAATAAAAAATAAAACCTAGTATAAATTTTTCAATAAGTAAAACATAATATAATTTTTAACAAACATTCAAAATTACTAAGCAACAACTCTCCACATATCTAAAGTTATACTAGTCCTCCATGTATTAGCATTTTCTCGTTCCTGTTCTTGGGTTTGACCAATGGGTTAAAAATTATCTTCTTCATTTGGTATCAGAGCTATGTATATATGATTATAAGATCCAATTTTTATTTATTTATTAAAATAATTCTAAATTTGCATATAGAACTTAAAGTTCATGATAAAATTTTATTTGGAATTTTTTGCAATTTATCTTGTAAATCTTGGAGTTTTTGTTCTACGTGATAAGAGTTTTCTAACCATATATCATATGCATGTTTTCATTGAGTATTCTAAGAAAATTTCGAATCTGAATTCCTGGATTTTATAACATGAAAGTTTAAGAAGTTTCTTAAATTATTTTCAATCGATACATTGAAACCTTAAATTGCTTTGAGACTTTTGGCAAGTTTTTAGTTATCCATTAACACAAAAATTGTTTGAAATCGTTTCCTATAGCAAAAGAATTTCATTCATGAATGTATTGTTACGAAATATATGGTTTATATTATGAAAGTTTCAATCTTTCTTTAAATTGATCTTGTTTCATTGATGTAAAACGAAAATTTATTTGAGAATTTTAGTTCTCTTGTTGTTTTCCTATTGTTTTATGTATTTTTAATACAAAATTCACATCTTTTGGTGCCAAGAAAATTCGGGACCCATAGCTTGAAAAATAATTTTTTAAACTTCCAAAAGTCTCCAAAATATGCTATTTTTGAGATGGATTATATTCTAAACTTGTTGGTTTGTTGTTTATGGGTTGTTTGTGATAAAATTACTCAAAAATCTATTGTTTTTAAGCTTTGACAAAGCTCTCATGACAGAATCCGATTTCGAGTGAGTCAACCCGCCAAAAGAAGAAGAAAACACTACAATAGTAAAATCTCAAAAAATTCTAAAGGTTATGATGAAATTATGAAAGAGACATCCTTTTTTTCTATTCACTTTTGATAATGTATAAGTACATTGACTAAAACAGCTTTTGAAATAATTTTTTTTTCTTTACACTTTTTTAAGATTTTTTTAAAAATTAAAATTATTTTATGTTTGAAAAGAATACAGAAAAAGTAATTCTGAGTAAAAAGTTATATGAATGTTAAAATTAATAAATATTTTTTATATATTAAATTATTAAAAATATATATGATTATAATGGTTGTGAACTGGTGATAACAGGATGGGATTTATTGGGATGAGGTTGAGACAAAATTGAATTTTTAAATAAATATTTGTCTCTTAACTTTTATTTTTTATTTTATTTTTCAAAAAAGTTGAATCCAAATATGCATATTAAAAAAAAGAACTTTTATTTTGAAAAAAAATTATTTTTTAGCAGAAAAAAAATTCATCTAAACACATTCTAAGATAGTGATTATTTTGCCATTATTTTTTTAAGTATCGGTATGTAGAGTAAGTTGTTAAATTTTTATATAATATTATTTTTATTTAATAAAATTTTAAATATTTATAGGGATAAATTATTTCATACTCATTTTTTATACTCTTCTCCAATATTATTAGATCATAATATTAACTGACCTTCATATCTTCTCTCTCCTCCCACAATTGGTTGAGATTGTGATCTAATGATATTAGAGAAAAATATGTAAAGTAGGCATAAAAAAAATAAACATAATATCTTATCTCCTATTTATAAATAATTAATACATAAGGTGCTATGTACTATTAAGAACTAAGTAAAAAATACATAGTAAATTAAAATGAATAGAAAATCTAAAAGCACTACATATGTGCTACAGTATTAATAGGGCCCATTTCGATGTCTTCTAGAAAAAGTATTTTTTATGCCTTAAATTTTTAAAAGCTAAGATTATTTTATATTTAAATGTAGCAAGTGAAAATCACTTTTAACTAAAATATTTATTTGGACCTTAAAATAAAAAATTATTTAAAAAGAACATGTAAATGCAAATTATGAAAGCAAAATTTGGTAGTGCCAATAGTGATAGTGAAAGTGGTGACGGTGATGATAACAACGATAAGTGGTGGAGGCAATAAAGACAACGGGTGATGGTAGCAGAGGTGGTGGCATGACGGTGGAAGTGAGGTGGTAGTGGCAGGATGGTGACAACAATAGTTATGTAATAGTTTAAGTACGATTGATATGTTGATGCACAATCAAAATATAATTTTTTTGGGTAGAATTTGTGGCGTATGGGTGCTGTGACAATGGTGGGGTGGCAGTGGTAACGACAATGAAATTTGTTGAGGTTGGGTTGGAGCAATTTGAATTTTGGCTTCTTCTTTTTTTATAAGTTAAAAATTTTAACTTAAAAAAATATTTTTTTTATAGCTGACATCCAAACACTCATTTACAACGAGAAGGATTTAAAAAAAAAAAAAAAATTGGATGAAAAGCAACCATCAAAACAAGCTACTAGTTAGTGTTAGCCCGTATGAGTTGTGGCTCTAAATAAGTGGGTTAAATTGAGTGATAGAAATTTTTTCATTTTTATTTAAATATATTTTTAAATTTTCTATGCCGAAAGAAAAAAAAAAAAAAAAAAAGAATGCATATCTAGAAACAACTTCACTAAAAGATAATAATTTGGTATAATATTTGAAAGTTTCAATTAACTGCAATAAAATTATACCAAATCTAAGAACACCAGGATAAAAAAAAATTATTGTATAATTTAACACAATAAAAAAATTGTTGTAGTTATGTAGTATAATGTCTCCACTATAAGTTGGAACAAAAATAAAATAAAATTCTAATTCGTATCAACACGTCAGAGACAGAAAACAGAATACGAAACTAATAAGGAGGTACACATATTTTGACTTGATAAGTATTGTTTAAGTATATAATATGCAATATGTTAGACTGTAACTAAACAAATATTGAAATTTATCAAGTGTCTTTATTAAAGTAAATGATATTCTTTAAATTTTCTTTTTCTCAACTTGTTGCTTGTTTGCCTAAAAAATTCATGCTCACGTGTTGAATATAAGATTGGAATCTTTAGGAAATATTATGAATAAATTAATCTAGTCTCTATAGTTCATTTTTTTATTCAATTTATAGTTTTACTTGGATTTTGATTTTAGCGGGGCAGAACAAATTACTTGTTGCAGTTGGATATTCCACATTCATATAAATTTCAGCCTTAAGCTTTAATTATTGTTTAATTACTGTTTACTCTCTCCCATTATATAATATAGCATGATAAGAAAGCATAGACAAGAAAATATTAATTTCATTATTTAGCCTACTAATCTAAACGAAAATTAAAAGCAACTCTGTCCTAATTGCAATTATTCCACTATCATCCCTGTCATTATCAGTATTATGTGGGGAAAAAAACATGATTACATGAGAAAATCATAATTATACAAAAGTAAATCAGCGGTTATGATTTCTTAACTATCTATTTTAATATTTTTTTCTCTCTTCCTTTAATATTTCCATTATACACCTTTGTACGGTTATGATTCTGTACATAATCATATCATATTTTTTTTTCATACAAGAGGATCTAGACTCGTTACTGCCATTTAAACATCATAATTAGGGGAAAAGTTATATTTACAAATTTTTTATTTATAAACTTTTATAAATTACACTATGTCTGACCGGTCATACACTAATCAAGAGTGTATAACTGATCATACTTAGTGTAATTTGTAAAAAAATAAATTATAAATGGATCCTTCCCTCGTAATTATTTTTCTTGCCACTACTATCATCTTTCTTGCTAAAACATTATTATCGCCAAATCATCATTATATGTCAAGATGAATGTTTCTTTCTCCAAATAATAGCATTTTGAATTAGTTTTTTTTTTTTTAAGTTTATCAATAAAATTTTGACTATACGTTGTTTTAAATACAAAATAAATTAATAAAAAAATATTTCTGTACTGCAGATAAGTTATCTGCATTTACTCTTAAAATGACGTTGTTTTGGAATTGAAATATTAAAAAATTATAATTATAAATACTATAATAACCCTGAAATAAATTAAAATTACAAAAACACTATGATTTCTGCCTCAAAACTACGTCGTATTGAGCTTACTGCAAATAACTTATCTGCACTAACCGCAGAAAAAGCGAACCCATAAATTAATTTAAGCATATATTGAACACTTATATACTATTTAGTTTCTATTTATAACTTAACATAGTTTGATATATATATATATATATATATATATATATATATATATATATATATATATATATATATATATATATATAGGGATAAACATTTTTACAGCTACTTTAGATAAAGTTATCTATAACCACCATTTTTAACTATGTTCTCCCGGGAGAACATAGTTATAATATTAAAGTTGTTTTTTTTCTCAGTTACTTTTCAGAACTTGTTTGCTGACGTGGAGAGAGAGACAAAATCAACTTTAATGTTATAATTATGTTCTTCTGGGAGAACATAGTTAAAAATGGTGGCTGTAGATAACCTTATCTAAAGTGGCTGCAGAAATACTTTTCCCATATATATATATATGTGTGTGTGAGTGTATGTGCGTGCACCCGCGATTGCGCACGCCGCACGCGTGCGTGTGAACGTGCATGCATGGAAGGAGATATATACATTTGTTAAAAATATATAAACCTTTCATTTTCTTAAATGAAACTTAGCTATGCTGTGTACCATAAAAATTCACTTTTGAGTTTTTTGTGCATATATATATATATATATATGGGTTTATCATCTATCATTTAACATGACCACAAAAAGTTTCCTACACACACAACATTTTGCGGGGCCCGCAGCAAAAAAAAAAAAACTTCGACACGCAAAACGAATCTCTATAACATAACACAATCACTTTTCCTACAACATAACTCTTATAAAACCCTATATATATATATATATATAGGTTTTAGTTTTCTCCTTTTATAGGAGAAAATTCTCATGCGGCTGATACAAGAGAATAGGTGAGAAAAAATCTAAGGTGAAAGAAAAAAAATCTAAGGTGAGACCCATTTATGATTGTATCTGTAGGAATTGATCATTTTCTCCAATAGCAGAAGAAAATGATACCCCTATATATATATATATAGGGAAAAATATTTCTGCAGTTAATGCAGATAAGTTATCTGCATTTATTCCCAAAACGACGTCGTTTTGGTATTAAAATCTTAAAATATTATAAATATAAAGACTATTATAACCCTAAAATAAATTAAAATTATAAAATATTATGATTTTCATCCCAAAACGACGTCATATTGAACTTACTGCAGATAACTTATCTGCAGTAACTGCAGAAAAAACGAACCCATATATATATATATGTGTGTGTGTGTATGCACGCGTACGTGTGAGTGTGCATGCGAGGAGGGAGATATACATATTTGTTAAAAATATATAAACCTTTGATTTTTTTAAGCGAAACTTAGCTATGTTGTGCATCATAAAAATTCACTTTTGAATTTTGACTTTTTCTTTTTTTATAAGTTGGAAATTTTAGCTTACAAAAATATTTTTTTTTAAAGCTGATGTCCAAACACTCATTTACAACAAGAAGGATTTACTTTTGAAAAAAAAAAAAACTTTTGGATGAAAAACAACCATCAAAACGAGCTTTTAGTTAGTGTTAGTTGGGTTGTAGTTCTAAAGAAGTGAGTTAAATTGAGTGATAGAAGTTTTTTCATTTTTATTTAAATATACTTTTAAATTTTTTATGCCGAAATAAAAATACACAAAAAAAGAATGCATATCTAGAAATAACTTCACTAAAAAATAATAATTTCAAATATAAATTAACTCTAATATGAACTTAATCCACTTCCTTAAACCTTAAACTAAGGCTCCACAACTCAATCGCACACTAAAAATTGTTACTTAAATCTAAATTTCAGGTCTAAGATCCCAAATTATTCCTAAAATCTTTAACAAAAGCTAGAAATAACCTGATAATTTTTGTTACCTTACCAATATTTCTGAAAAGCCAAAAGGTGAAATTAAACACAAAACTTCAAAGCTAAACTTAGCCAAAGGGAATTTGTATTTTATATATATATACCCAAAGGCTTGAATACAGAGACACAAATTCTCCTATATGACTTCCTTGTCTAACATTTTTTTTCAATTTCCTATCCATTCCCTTCTTGAAGCTCTATGACTCATCCTTGTATTTAAAATTTCAATATAAGTGTTTTATCCTCCAACATTATGAAGAAGAAGGTTATACTTACAACTTTTTTTTTTACAATCTCTTACAACCATTTTTTAACACTGTTGATTTCTGTCAATCAACGGTTATTATTTATTATGAATTAATAATTAACTAATGAGTTTAATTTGCGAAAATCATAAGGTGTTAAGATATGATTGTAAGAGGTTGTAAAAAAAAAAAATTATACTTTTTAATATGGTTATTCCCAATAACAAACGCTCATCAAAACATTAATTTTCATAACTTCAATTATGAATCATCAATAAAATATTTGAAGGCATACCATCTAAAAGTTACGAAGCATTTGTTCTCTTTTGACATTAACTGACAGTCGCAAAAGTACAATGCATCTGGATATGTTTAAAAAAAGGCTTGTATATTTACATCACGTAACTAAATTTGCAAACTAAAATTGATATCTATTATTATTATTTTTAAAGAAAAGTTTAGATTGAGAGATTTTAATTATTATTATATGATTATAAGTTACATAAAATGACCTAGAGGAGAAGATATAAATTAGCATTACGTTATGTAACCGGACATTAATTTAACTTATTTTGAGTTGGTCATACAAAATTTTATAAAAAAATTAAAAATAAACCAGAACTATAATATTCGTGCTCATGAACCTATATGCACGTGGGAAGTTGTTGCCTTCTTCGCGGACCCAAAATTTTTTATAACATAGGGTAAAAAAAAAATATTACATTATAAATAAAAATACTTAGAATATAATATATACCTAATATAAAGAAAATAAAAATACTTAGAATATAATATATACCTAATATAAAGAAAATAAAAAGAATTTATTATAGAAATTAAGATCACTTTATTTAACTCTTACTCTATATGTTTTCATATTATTAAACTCTTCTGTAATTGAATCTGTGCTAAAACTTAAAACAATTTTTTTTCAGTGTATGTAATTAAAGAATCATCAAGAAATCAGTCTTTCACTCTATTTCGAAGCTTGTTCTTGATTATCTTTATATTTGAGAAAGTTATTTCAGTAGTTGCTGTAGAAGGCAAACAATATGCAGTATCTTTAGTTAGAGAATACTCTAACCAAGATGGAAACAAATCAAACCAATAAGAGCAAAAATGACGTCACTACTTCTCTAGCCCAGACAAAAGATAATTTTGAAGTTTGCACTAAAACGGATCAATTTTAAGATAAGTATGATGAATTTCATCTTGTTAATTTATAGGATATTTTTATATTGGAGGGCGTAGTACTATATGATCTCTTTCCAATGAAATAAGATCAATTTATTTAACTACCTCTTTTTTTTTTTCAATTCTAAGAGACTTTGAAGGAGGAGTCTCAATATTTAAAAATTCAACATTAGGAATAAAAGGGGACAGAGACTCACCATTCTTTCTCTTAAAATAAGCATCAATGATAGCACTCTTTTCCATAATAATCACTTACAAAGAGCATGAATTATTCCATAACCAACGTGATTTTAAAAATATTATTAAGAGCAAAAAGAATAAAGAATAAAGACTTACTATCAATTGCGAAAACCTTGAGAGTCAACAGTGATTACTGATTTTGAAATGGATAAGTTAAGAAGGAGAAAAAAAAGTAGCAAAATTTGGCCGAGGAGAGAAGAGCAATACAGGCAAAAGAATTCGGATTAATAAAAAATGATTTTGGTAAGTGAGAAGAGGAAAGATTACTAAAAATTGAAAAAGTATATGATATTATTTAATTAAAAATAAAATAAAATATTATTTATTAAAAATAATAAACTTGTGACCCATTTACACTGTTGCAGGTAAAAGGATACGATTTACTTTTAAGGGTTTTTATTTTTAAATTTGAAGTGGCTAATTTTTAGAAAAAACAATCGATTAATATTACTAAAATGACATTATATATATATAGTTTTTTTTTTCGAATTTTAGAGAGTGACAAGAGCAATCCTAGCCCCCACTAGATCCACCCCTGCTTCTCAGCCTTTTGATTTTATTCTTGAACTCAATATCGATCGATATGCAAGCTTCTTCTTTTTTAAGTATAATCTCGGATCTTATATCACTCAAAAACGATATTTATATAATTACCAATAAAAACATGAACGGGAAAATACTTTATTTTAACATCTCTTACTTGGCCTGTTGACCATTATATTTGTGTGATAATGACTTGGTGTTTTTATACGCATATTCAATCTCAAGATCATAGTCAAACTTGAACATATTCCCAGCCATCAATATTTTTTTTTTCCTTTTTGGATTTCTATAATACTCACTTTTTCAGTCAAATATTCAACTGCAAGTGCGTAAGGGACTGTCATACTGCATGATATACGTACGGCGGCATTAATTAAGTTGTAACATTGAAAATTATAGTTAAAATAACAGGTAACAATATCTAATATAATTGAATTGGTACATGTTTAATAATTTAATAAAAGAAATCTCTTATTTATAAAATAGTTAATAATTTCTCAAATGTTAACGGTCTTAAATAAGAGAAGATCTCATTAGCTAATTCATCAGTAAAAGATATTTTCGGTAATACCAACACTTGATAAATCTTGTATTAAATATGAAAAAAATATATTTATAATACTCTTCTCTTTATATTATTTCGTTTCATTTTCTTTTTTTTTTGGTATGAGAGTACTTATTCCCACCGAAAATATGCTCCATCAGCAGCACACCCAATCATTGTCAGTGGTGGTGGGCTGTCCGGGCTGCTGTATATGTTATTTTATAGCCTTTTTTTATTGCAACAATTAAAATGCTCCAATTAACATGCTGATTTAATAGTGAGGACTTACGCCTACAATTTATAAAGTCATCACCATTCACCACAACTTTGAGGAATACTTTATTTTAAAGTGTGAACTAACAAATATTTTTGTTTTATCTAATGTCCTCTTGAAAACTAGACCCCATGATATGGAATAATTTATTTTATTATGTGAGCTGACGAGTATTTTTGTTTTATGTAAGGGATTAGTGTTTCTTTTTGTTATAAGAGATAATTTATTTTTTATATACACATCAAAATATATGAAACTCGTGTTTCTTTTTTTTCTCTTTTTCTTCACAAGGACCTCATACACTTTTATATATACATACATACACACACATATATATATATGAAATAAAAATATTTCCTACAACATTAGAAACATTATCCCTTTATCTAATATCCTTTTGAAAACTAAACCTTATGATAATAATTTTTTCCCCATTAGGGAGAACGAGTTACATTATCCTCTAATAATATTTATTTGTAGTTGCAAGTATATATTTCAATAATGCACGTGTTGATTTGGATTATGCGAACACTATTTTGTCTCATTTCTATGACAAATTGAAGGTTGTCTTTAAAAAAAAATGTTAATTTTTTTTTTTCCTTTTTGACACAAAACCCTATACATGAATTAAAACATAGTTGTAATGCTTTAAAACATAGTTATGTGCAGTGGACCAGCCTAGCTTGTTAGACTTTAAAAGCCATGACTTTGCCTCCTTTTTTTTAATAACAAATTTAACTTGTAGGATTTGGTTTGAACAGAGTACGTGGATGACTCTAGGAATGTAGATCAAGAGAATAGTATATCAAATTACTCTTTCATCTGATTTTAAAATAAATTATTTATTAATAATTTAATACAAATAAAATATGTGTCATATTGTAAATAAAAGATGTATCGAAAATTTAATGCATCCATAACACTAAAATTTTTCATAGATCAACGGGTAACTAAATTTGTTTATGACAGAACATAAAAATAAATGTCAAATTTATAAATGTTATTAGGATTAATAAAAAGGACTAATTATTACAAATATATTTTAGGAGGAATTAACTATTATGACTAATAATAGTCCATTATTATTACAAAAATATTATTTTATATATAATAATAAAAACAATCATAATTTAGTGAGTAGCGACCGCCAATTCATACCATTCCCTTGGATAAGTGGATGCTATTTTTCTAATTTATTATATTATTATCTAACCAATCCAACTTTCAAGCACTAATTTAGATTATTATTGCTACTTTGTTAAAAAAAATTACTTTTTTATATGAGGTGTTTTCTCATATAAGATTTTTGTTTTACATCAACTACTCTTTTCATTTACTGTTTTTTTTATCCAATTTTTTTATTTGACCTCTTTACTCGTGTTTGAACTGCTAACCTGATACTCCAGCCTTATGATAAAAGTAAATCTCAGTCTAAATTACACAGCTATGTTTTAAAAATGTCTCGAGGACTAAATATATATATATATATATTATTTTGTTTTGGAGAAACAAATACTTTGAGAAGAGAAGAAATTTAGGTAGATTTTTTTTTTTTACAATGGAGCACAATTCTTACAATATATTTATTTGAACGGGACTTAGTTTATTATTTTAGAAGCACGTACCATTCTTAGCCTTTTAAAATAAAAAACCTCCAAATCCAGTGCTTTTCAATTCTAAATATCGGGAAATAATTATCTCATGTTGTATGAGATAATTATCTCATGCACAGAGATAAAATAGTGGGATCCACTATTTTTTTTTTTGAAAAGTAGTGGACCCCACAATTTTATATCTGTTGCATGAGATAATTATCCCATGCAACATGAGATTAATAGATCCATTTTTAATTATATCTTTTTTCCAAAAAAAGATTCAATATGCGCGAAATATTCTCTACTTAAACTTGAACATATTTTTCATTGAAAAAAATATTTGTCATTTTAAAGTACACAATTTTTTGTTATTTTAAATGAAACTATGTCGTTTTAATGTATATTTGATAAATTTTTACATTCTCTCTCCTTCAAAAAATTAAAAAGAGGGAGAAAGTGAAGAAGAAAGAATGGAAAAAAAAATCATCAAACATACACAAAAATGATGCAGTTTCATTTAAAATGGCACAAACTTGTATATTTTAAAATGACACACACACATATATATATATATATATATATATTTGGAAGAGTGACCATTTTGCCACAATTGGCAAAAAATTTACCAAACTGTCACGCCAACAGTAAATTTTGCCAAAATGTCACGTTGCACCCTTAGCCATCGTTGAAGAAGTCTGAAAATAATTAAGAGTTAAGATAAGATAATGCGAATTAGTTATATTTTCAGACTTCTTCAACGACAGCTAAGGGTGAAATGGCAAAATTTACTGTTGGCGTGACAGTCTGGTAAATTTTTTTGTCAAGTGTAGCAAAATGATCACTCTTCCTATATATTTTATGAATTATTTTCAAATTCATTGCATGAAATGGGCCGAGGCCCAAAGGAAAGAAAATTGATAACATGAATGAGGCAGGGCCCGCAGGGGTGAATGGCTATTGACCCGTTAATTCAGTTTATTTAACTCAGTTACTTTTGATTGTCGAGTTAACTTGTCATCCTTCGTATTACATCAGGGTTATATTTATCTCATTTTGTATAAGTTAATTAAATTTTTTACACACATAAAAGATGAGTGAGTCTCACTTTTTTTTTTCCTCTCCTCTTATCTATGGATCCTATTTGCAATCTTATTTTTACAACATGAGATAACTGTTTCGCTACGACATAAAAAAAATATTTCTCATTATATAATCTGTATCTCATAAAATATGAGTTAAAACCGGTTGGAGCGGACAGGTTAACCTTTTTTTTTTAAATTGTTATTTTATTTGGTGAAACTTTGGAATAGGAGTAGAAACTCTTATATTAACATCAGACAGGCAGCAAAAAACCAGCCAGATAATTTCATTTTCAGAGAAAGATTTTCCCTCCTATGTGTTTTTCATTTTGGTTTACCCTCTAATGTATCCATCCATGTCACCATGTGGGCCTTGAGGAATCACAAAACTGTTTTATTTACCCAACAAGGGCTGTTTATTTACTTGGGTTGATCCAACTATTCGGCATCACATCCTGAAATTGTTAAACCCAAGTTTAAATACAAAATTATCAACCGCACAAGCTAGAGCTTGTTTGTTTTTGTTTTTTTAAATTAGAAGTTATTTTTAAGCTCAAGCTAAAAAAAAAACTAAATGCTACTTGGTGATTATATAAAAAATTTAACTTAAAAGTCTTTCTCTATTTTTATGACTCTTCATTTAAAAAAAAATACACAATTCAAGAAAAGTTAATAAAAGCTTAAAAAAAAGCTCCTTCTAGGAGTTTTTGAATTTTTCTTCATTATAAAATAAAAAGAACTTTTCATTATTAGAGTTTTTATCAAAACCAGTTTTCCTAACTTCTATTTATAAAAAGAAAACAATATAAAAATAAAAGGATCCAAATGCGTACTTAATAAATAAGCTAAATAAGCATGGGCATACAACCATACATAGAATTGGATCAGTTTTTAGTGAACAAACATTTAAACGATACAAGCTGAGTTTAATTTTTCATCCCTGCCCGAGCCTTTTTCCAATCTAAAAATATAAAAGAAAATTTCATAATTTTTTACCCAGTAATATGCTATTGGATTAATTCTGAGTCGGATTTAGTTATATTTAAAACTCATTGCCCCTCTCTGAAAATTAAAAATATATTTAATTAAAATCAAACTTAAATTCTCACCACATGTGTTGTTACCCGTATAGGTAACTGATCAACTGGATCTTAACACATATATGGGGAGGTTAACAGTAACAACCAGTTTGACACATTTACTAATTAAAAAAAAACATATAAATACAAATATGAAAACGTTGCAACTGCAAACTTGTATAAAATAAGAAAATAAACAAGCTCATAACATAATTTGTTCCAATCCAAATTAATTATTCGCGTGTCGGCTATGATGTAATACAAATGTTATTTTCACAAGTAATATTTATGTAGCACCGATACTGACACGGGACACGTGACACGATACGACATGACACTCCGACACGTTAATTACTAAAAACGTTAGATTTCGACACGTTAGGACACGTTTTGATATTAAATAATATTTTTAATTTATGTAGTGTATATTATATTTAATATTCAATAATTTAACAAAAAAATGAATCTAAACTTATAATATTCATAAATTTTGCAAAGAAACATAAGATATCCCAAATATTTATATTAAACTCAATAAAATAGTAATTGTAATCCAACGAATCTAATAGTTGAAACTAAAAACTCAACGCAACGCAACCTTTAATACTTTTCTTGAATTTCTATAACGCGTGTTGAAGTATCGGAGAGTGTCGAAGTGTTCGAGAGTGTCGGGAAATGTCGGACATGACAATTCAGGATTTTTGAAGTGTCGGTGCTTCATAGAGTAATATTACAAGTTTAAATACGTTTTTGAGTTTTTTAAATATAATAATTTTTTGTTTCGAAAAAAAAAGAACTAGTTTTAAAGTTAAAATTTTCAATACTTTAAAATATTTAAAACATATTAAAGTAATTTTTGTTAAAATTACAGGGTTTTAATTATAGAGGAAAGAAAAAAGATTAAATGCTATATAAATTTATAAATAACATTGTATATTGACATAATATACACTACAACAAAAGAGGTATATAGAGGCAGTTCATAAGGCATTTCACGAAGGTTCAAACCGCCTCCATATGCGAGTTTCGGCTGTTATCCAACCGTCGCAGTTACTATCGTCGAGAGGCAATTCAACGACGATTTCATTGAACCGCTGGAATAACCGTCGAATCCGACATCAACATCGGTTGCCAAGGCGGTTGTACCGCCATAGCATATCTTTTAAAGAAATTTACGAATATTCAAAGACGGTTCGCAAACGATCGTCGAATTCAAATTGACGTCATTTGGACAACCGTCGTGGAATAAGAATTCTAGGGCGATTAGAAAACCGTAGTGGAATAGCCATTCAAAGGCGGTTAGTTAACCGTAGTGGAATAGAAATTCAAAGGCGGTTAGTTAACCGTAGTGGAATAACAATTCAAAGGCGGTTTGCTAACTGTAGCGGAATAGCAATTCAAAGGCGGTTAGCTAACACTAGTGGAATATCAATTCAAAGGCGGTTAGGTAACCGTCGTGGTATAGCAATTCAAAGGCAGTTAGTAACAGTCGTGGAATATACAATTCAAATGCAGGTTGATAGTTGTTGTGGATACATATACTAAGGCGGTTTTTAACCGTCGTAGAATAATAAATAAAATTTATTAATTTTTTATTTTAATAATTTTGTAATAAAATAGTACACTATTTCTTCCAGTAAATAATGCAATATTTACTGTTACAATACGTTGTTAAATAAATTTTATTTATTTTCAAGAATTTAAATATTGGATATCATTAAAGCTGATAAATTAAATGTTTTAAAATTTACATTTATATTTTAAATATAATTTGATATATATATAATTATTAGGAATGGCAATATATGTTTAATTATTAAAAATGGCAAATTGAATTAAAAATCAATCTTTTATAATCTAATATAATAATTATATAAATAAATTAAAAATATCAAGGCTTTTCATCCATAATTATAGTTAGAAGCAGTAAACTTTTCTAAAAATAGCCATCTAACCATTTGCACCGAATTCTAATAATTTAAAACATCAAATATACAAGGGAATGTAATTGTTAGTTAACAGTAGCATTGTTATAACACCAAAAAGACATTCAATCATTCTGACATTGTGATATACACCAAATATTAATCAGCAATCTTATCCTATGTGAGTATTTGTACACCAAATATTATCTAAAGATTAAATTTTAATAACTTGTTCTAGATACCCCAAAGAAAGTTAGAATAATCAGATTCATCAAACCATCAAAATTATAAAGGGGAATGCATATGTACTGTTAGAGGAAAAAAAACATTGTCCTACAGAAACAACATTTTGAGAGAGAGAAAATGATATAAAGAGAGAGAAAAAGCAATACATGGATCCCACGATAAATTGTCTCTGTAGGAAAAATGAAAAAATTCCTGTAACATTACCGATTGATTACCCAATTATAAAACTCAATACTAAATTTTTTGAATATAACCGACACTTTCATTGGGACTAAGACGTGACTGTGACATATTTAAGCAGTGAAAGGATAACAAAGAAAAGAGATGAGAGATGGGATGAATCAGTGAAGGAGAAGACAAAATTTTAACTTTATATAAACGAAGAAAGGAAAATGGCAACGAGGTTTCAGCAGACTGGCAAACTGTGCTTGAGTTGGGTTGAACACTCCTGTAGGGTTATTTGTTATTTTTTTGTTAACTTTATATATAAGAAAACAATCACTTGTATATAGATATAACATAATGACTTGACAAACAAATATTAATTAGAGTAAACACCCTTTTTAGTCCCTGTCAATATTTACGAAGTCCTTTTTAGTCCCTGGCAATAAAAAAGGACCAAATTGGTCCCTGAAATTACAAAAAAAAGGATCATGTTAGTCCTTATGTCAACTCCCAAATATGTAGATTGGCCTTTTTCTTGTACTTTCAGGGATCAATTTGGTTCTTTTTTATTACTAGGGACTGAAAAGAACTTCGTAGATATTGCAAGGAACTAAAAAAGGTGTTTACTCTATTAATTATCCATGAGTACCCAAATATTAATTGTTTGTGATTAATCCCATTAAGATCAGAAGGCCACAAAAAGAAGAGCAAAATTGCATTAGTTCCGTCACAAAAAGAAGGCCATATCTTTAATTATGAGTTTTAAGATTGGGGTGTAAGGGTTGGGGTGGAGGCTCCTGTAAAATGGGGTGAGGAAGAGAAAACAGGTGTGTTGGTGAAGAAAGAAGATGTTGAGAGAGCAATTGACAAGTTAATGGATGAAACTACAGAAAGTGAAGAAATGAGAAAAAGTGTTATGGAGCTTGGGGAGATGGCTAAGAAAGCTATAGAAGAAGGAGGATCATCTCACTCTAATGATGCTAAGCGACCAAGTTGTGTTATTTCCTTTTTCTTAAGCAATATTGGAGACCAGTTCAGAAGTTTTCTATTTAGTTCAAATCTCCTTTTACTTTAACTTAGTTTATATGGTGCAAGCTCAGTCATTAAATAAATATAAGATGCTAAATGTTAAATTCATAAGAATATTTTGGCCAACCCTCCATATACTAAAAGATTATTTGAACTTTTATTTCTGTGCAAACAAAATCATGACAAAGAACCTCATGCATATTTTCAAAATAATATATATTATCCATATTTATATTGTTTCTAACCATTTCCAGCTTAAGACCACCATAATTTTGAGTAATAGCAGGAAAATCTAGATGCCAAACTTAATAACATCAACCAACTTGTGCAAAATATCAGCTAAAACATATATCAGCTAAAATATCAATTCATATTGTTTCTTATTCGTTGAAAGTATAGTCAACGAATAAAGATACATTCTAGAAGCAGAAAACAATAGCCACAAATTTGATAACCAATCAACCAAAAAAAACAGGGATACAGGGATACGTGTAGAAATTAACTCCACTATCCGAGTTTGAGGGATACAGGGATAAAAAGCAGAGTAAGATCTTCAAAGTTTTCATAATTTTCGAACTTTACTCAAGCTTAACCGAGCCTCAGCAAGTTTGACCAATTGTGAGTTTATATGTACCCTCTTATCCAAGATATCATGCAACAAACCAAGAGATTTAAATGATTTTTCTCACTTGGCAAAAACAGATTGGTATTCTTTATCTTCATTTCCTTCCCTGGATTTTCCCCCACCAATAAAGTCCATTCCATTACATTAGAATATGATGAAGCAGAAAATTCTTGGGTACACATGGTGCCTGCTAGGTTTCCCCATGTAGTTTTCATCAAATTATCTACCTAGTTCAGTGCAAAGTAGAGTGGTGCACCATGTGTTCACAAGTATTAAGAAGTTTCACACCGTCACTTTCTCTTATCTCTTGAATTTATTAAGAAGTTGCATAAATCAGTATGTGTAGCAAGTTTGTTTTATATTGTAATGTACCATTTCTTCTTCTTCTTCTAAGACTTGATTCCAGTCTTTCCCCAGATTGATTGAATCTCTAATAGAACTCAATGTGATCAGCAGGGTTTGATTAGGACCCCACTAAATGCCATTTTCATTGTCAGAAATCTAAAGGCACGGTTTGAGTATCAAAACATTGCGTACGGTCTTTAAAATCTTACTTTCAGATAAAACAAAGTGATACGTCCCCAGGAGGAGCAAAGCTTGGGTACTACCGCCGTACCATACATCACTTTTAAAAAAACAAAATTTTTGGATTTGAAAAGAATTATGAGAAAAGACTTGGATTCAAGTGGTATTAAAAATTTCCAATTTAGGAAAATGCTGTACCTACAGCAGTAGTATAGAAGAAAATTCCCCCCACGAGATGCTGCCTGGCTTAGCAGCTACTCTAATAAGCTATTGATTTCGTATACCAAATTTTTTAGATGTGCTAATTTATGATTTGTTATTCAAATCATAAATTAATTGTATCTTTCAAAAATTAATCATCATAAGTTATTCAATAGGGAAAATATAAATATCATTTAACAACTTAATAAATTACATATAAGTTCTTTCACCAAAAAAAAAAAAATTTACATATAAGTTCACTGACAAAGGCATAATATCTAGCTAATGAGTGATTCGCAACGTGTCTACACCACACAAACATGTGTATGCATGTGAATAGTGATTTTCAAATAACAATTACATGTCTTTGGCATAACATGATAGTGTGAGTTACAAGAAGGAAGCAACAAAATATACAACCAATGTCACAATTAAAACAAACCACGTGATGACAGTGAATGTATTGAGATTTTCTTCTCCAATTTCCCTTTCTCCAAACACTCTACACAGTGCCAGAACGTATTTCCGGAGAGTACTCCATAGCTGATGAACATAATCCACCCACCTTAATATTAACACACAAGTATCCACAAAGTATGGAAAATGAAAGAACAGGAAGAACAACTTGAAAGTATTAGATTACTAATGAAGGAAAATCAAGACCCACCCACATGATAAATAAAGCAGTAATAGACAGTAATTAACAACATACTAACGTGTATAAACCAAGTTAAAGCCCCCAAATGGTTATTCCTTTTCCTTTTCCTTTTCTTCTTTGCCGCTTCTGTGTTCAGCCTCTAACAGCAAGCAAGGAAGGTATAGCAGATAAGTTTGGCGTGGCATTCTTATCATTTGCATCTCTAATAATATCCCTCTTATTGTCTTTAGAAGAGGGTTTGCTGCTAAAAGCTCTCATAGGACTAGCAAATGTCCAACCCCAACTCCTAACCCTGTTATGAGAGAGTGCCACAGCCGTTGATTTCCTATTCATTGTATAAATATCATCCCCATTTCGTATTGTTATATTATTATTTAAGTTTTGAAAGATACAATTAATTTATGATTTGTTAATTGTGATTATTTGTTTTTTAATTCGTTGCCAACGCTTTAGCACTTAATTCCAAGGCGGTTAACATGTAACCATCGTGAAATAACCGTCGCCAAATACACATTTTCTTGTAGTGATAATGTGATAGAAAAGATAAGCACTTACTTGGACGCTTGGATGCAACATGGATGGTCGGGTATGAGTTTTTCTGAAGCAGGGAGAATCACTTTGTCTCAAGCAGTGCCACGCAAATTGTTCCGATCATAGAGCTTCAGAAGAAAGTCTCAGATTATGTAAATAATGATGGCAATTGGGATATAGAAACTATGAAACAGTGGCTCCCAGAATCTATTCTCTTAAACATTTAGAGCTTCCTCCCTCCAACCTATCATTCAGCAAGATAATGAATGGAAGACGTGGAGATGGAGGGGACACAATGGGTGAAAATTTTCATGTGGAAGCTTCTGCATCATAGTCTCCTAACTAGAAGTTTAACCGCGAGGTGGGGAGAAGTGAAACCTATGTGCCCTGTTTGCCTGGATTCTAATGAGACAATCATACATGCATTACGAGCTTGTGTATATGCAAGAACCCTGTAGGATGATCTGCTACCCGAAACTATGGTGGATGATTTCTTTAGAGATGATCTTAGCAGTTGGCTAACCAGAAATGTATCAAAGGACCATCGTCAACTGGGAAGGATTCCTTGGTTGACTATTTTCTTCTTTACATGTTATAAAATTTAGAGTTGGCGTAATGCGTTTGCTCATGGGCAAGTTATTCATGCTAAGACAAAAAATGCCACATTTATTCGTTCGATTGTGTACCAGGTAAACGAAGCATATAAAATTATGTGTGGGATCGCTCCTAGGAGTAGTTTTACAGAGGTACTTATTTCTTGGGATCCACCGGAAGAGAATTGGGTAAAAATAAATGCGGACGGAGCAACTAGAGGGAACCCGGGTCATGTTGCGTATGGTGGTCTAATGAGAAATCATGCAGGTCAACGGATGAGAGGTTTCTCATGTAAGATTGGTTATTGTTCTGCTGCTCTGGTGGTTGAGTTATGGGAATTCTAAAAGGATCAGAACTAGCTGGAAACTAGGGTGGAGGAGAATAATTGTTGAAAGCTACTCAAGTAATACAATAACCATGTTCACCAAAGCTGGTGATACTACTCGCGAGTCTCGTTTAGTGACTCAAATACGAGCATGAGTCATCAAGTAGCATAGAGGGTTCGTTGCTAACACGTTTACAAGGAAGCTAATGAGTGTGCTGACTAATTGGCAAACTTGCCTTGGAAGTCAACTTCAAGATTCCCTTACTTGTTTTTCTGCTCCGCCTATCTGAAATTTCATATTATGGCAGATGTACCGTTTGTAGGGACTATCCGTAGTAGGATTGATTTTTGACTTTGTTTCTTCGTCGTTGTCGGGGCCTAGCCTTTTTTGTTCACCAAAAAAAAGGAAAAAAAAAAAAAGCACTAATTTCTATTTATATCAATTACTACCCCGACATAAAGAATTATATGGATTATACCCTTAGCTGAGGTAAAGATCAGGCTAGAAGATATTATTTCAAGAGGTAGCAAGTTAATATCAATGGTAGACAAATAATAAGAGTATAACTTGGAAGTAAATTGACATAACAACAGTACATAAAAGATATCTTCTGGTGTACCCCATGAGGGCTATTTATAAGGAAGATGATGCGGGTTGGTGAGGTGGGGGTCAACTCTTCTTGAGATGCACACCCATGATGGCAGTGTTAGGCGTGGTTGGCGCTGCCACAATGGTAGTGCTGCAACCACTGCACCCGGCGATGTCAGCACTGAACAAAGGGGCAGATTCCTTTGCAGTGCTTATGGCGACTGCCTTTAGCGGTTAATGTCCCGAAGTAGGACATTTTGGTGTATCTCTTGGACGTGCTGCAGTCTTGGAGATCGTGAGGGTCTACATCAACCCTAAGGGCTGACGCGGAACAAGGCTGAGGGTTGGGCCTGAGCAGTTGGGCCACTCCAGTACTTGGGTCATCCGGAACAACTAGATATAAGGAAATAAATAAATTATTCTTAAAACATAATTTAGAATAATTAATTACAATCATTTTAAAATATAATTTTAATATTATACAATATCATTAAGATATTTTAATGCTTTATTTTCTTTTGACTCAATTCAATTCCACAATTACAAAATATCGTATAATTACATCCCAATTTAGAGCTTAATCCCACAAATTTTGTATCAAAGTTTTATACATATTTTTAAGTATAGCAAGATGTAGTTTAGGCAGACGACATTTCTCTTGTTTTATTACTTGCACCTTCTTCAATGGGGTTGGCTAAAACACAAAACTAAAAAACAAAAACAAAAAAACACAAAACGACGACGCCCACTGTTTCTTTGGTGCCAATCTTTTCTGTTTCCTTTTCCTTAGTTTTACTTTTACCCTTTCCCTTTCTTCCAAACATGTCATCGGAATATATTCTTTCCTTTTTTATTTCTCTTTTTTCTTTTTATTTAAACCATTTTTCTCCATTTACCCCTTAGGTGGCTGGTTTCTGTGCTCTGCACACATTTTCTCTCTCCTCTTTCTTTCTCTCTCTACAAATCAATCTTCTTTCTTCTTTTTTCTGCTCACTATAGCATAGCTATGGCTTTCAGATTGGGAGTGGGAGGGGTAAGCTTCCTTTTCTTCATGCTGCTCACTATAGCATACCTATTTTCCTTCGACTGTTTTTTTTTTTTTTCTGTTCTTTTCATATTCCTTAATTTCACTGTGCTGTGTCAGCTTGATTTCGTCGAATGTTATTTTTATTTTCTTGCTCCGTGTGTCGGGTTTTTGACGGGTTCCATGACTGATTTGATGTTCTTCCCACTGTCGGATTTTTGCTTCGCAGAGGATGTTTTTCCCAAGTTTTTTATTTTTAAATTTTATTTTTTTGAAATAATTTTTTCTCTGTGCAACTTAATTTTGTTTTTATCCTTTTTCATATTGTCTTTGTTTTGGGTCCTTGATGTTAGTATTTTGATGCTTCTCGTTGATGGATGGGACCTTGCCTATGTAATGTTTTCTGTGCTATGAATAAAGGTTGGAAATTAAAATGAGAAGATCCTTCCTTTGGTTTAAATTAGAATGGATTTATGATACTGATGATCTTGTAAAAAGGTTAAGAAACCAGACTAGGTCATATGTTATCACATGAAAGCTTGTTGGGAACTTTGTTCCTTCCTCATGCATGAAGTTGCTTTGAGTTGTAAATAGCTTTAGGGATGCCTATCTTCCCACTTAGTCTATTGTAAATAGCTTTAGGGACACTGGATGCTAGACATGTAGGCACATGTTGTCAGATTTTACAAATTTTTTACACACATACAGCATGTCATGTGTATCTTGTGCCCTGAAGTAAGAGAATTCACATGCCCATGCCTACACATGTGCCCTGAAGTAAGAGAATTCACATGCCCATGCCCCAGGAGTTTATAATAGTATCTCCTATTGTATTGTTGAAGTAGTGTGTTTTCATACCCCAAAAAGAAGTAGCATACTTTTCTTCTGTTGGTAGGATTCATTTCACTGGAAGGACATCATCATCATCATTATTTTTTTTGGTAATTTTGTTATATTAGTAAATTTGAAAAGGATTGGAACTAATTAATATGTGGCTTCAATGTAGGGAAATACCTCTTCTGGCATGGGTGTTGCTGAGCATAGCATAAACACATTCCTGGAATTGCAGAGGAAGAAAGTACATCGCTATGTTGTTTTTAAAATCGATGAGAAAAAGAAAGAGGTTGTGGTTGAAAAAACTGGAGGACGTGCTGAGAGCTATGATGATTTCACTGCATCCTTGCCAGAAAATGATTGCCGATATGCTGTCTATGACTTTGATTTTGTGACATCTGAAAACTGCCAAAAAAGCAAAATCTTTTTTATTGCATGGTTAGTTGCTTAGTTTCTTGTATAATCATAGAAGTTGCATATTAACTCATTCAGTTTTCTTATATTTATTTCATTATGCACTGATTTAAATATATGTATATAGCCTTTTACTGTTACAGTACACATCTTGTGCTTGAATCTTAAAATACAGATATGTTATTATGGACTAAGACAAAATCTGAGAGGGCATCATAATCGCCTTGGTCATCTAAAGAGGTGTCTGGGTAAAGTTGAAACTGGTTGACAAAATGTTAATTCTAGACGATGATCCAATTCTCTAGTATATCATTATCATCTAGATATGATTCCTATTGTTTTCTATCATAGCATTTTGATATTCTATTCTTCATAATGCCTATTCTTAATCTTCTTGTGAAGGTCTATCTTAGATGCATAAGAGACTAAAATCCCTGTGTTTTGAAAAATTCTTAAATCCGAATTGTTGCATGCATTTCAGAACCTGTCTTTTTCTTTTTTCTTCTCGCTCTCTCTCTCTCTCTCTCTCTCTCTCTCTCTCTCTCTCTCTCTCTTTTAAATAAAACTTAAAAGACTTATGTTCTTTTCCATTTTATCAGAAAAAAAAATTGCTCAACATTTTGTTGCCAAGAATTTAGCTGCTCCATTGATGGTCTCATTCTAGTTCTTAGCGTGTTTCATTCTTTGCATGTCTAACATTAGATCATGTATTAATTACCTAGATCTTTGTCAATCACAGATTTTTCTAGAAAAGTATACAGAAAATAGTGCAAAGATTTGAATAACTGAACTCTTCTCTCTAGACTCCAGTTATTGGTTTTACTAAATCTGAGATGAATCTCTTTTCTTGAAGTCAAAGGATGGAATCCAGATCTTGGTAAAGCGATTAAATTCTCTTTGCTTAAGATTTGGAAAAAAGAATAAACTTAGTATAATGGGAATGCTTTAAGACTTTGGTTAGAATTAGAGGTTGGTTGATTTGATAGTTTATTTTTAAAGGTAGAAGGACTTCTAATCTTTTGTTTTGATATCTCAGTTATATTTGAAAAGATGATATTCTTTGTTTAATCTATTTATATGGACGTTTAAAGCAGCTTATGGAATTTATGGAATTTGCAAGTTTTGTGAGATAGAAGAAAACCTATTGCCAGGGTATATACCAAGTTTCATTTTCGAATTGAGTCAGGGTAAGTTGTAATGGAATTGTTTATATATGATCAGGCAAAATTTAACTTAAATTACTAATACCTTGTTCAACTGGGGACCACATGTTAGACTATAAGTATGTTTCCAATAATCACTTTAAAGTCCGGACATAATAAGAATTTGGGGTTTTTGACAAAATGTATTGCTAATATGATCATGCACATCCATAGCTATTAAAGAAATTTTTTATTTGATGCTTCCTTGCAATAGTTGACTTAATCTTCAATTATAGACAACCTTGTTTTGGCTGGATATCAATCTTGAGCCATTAAATAAATTGAAAACAGAAATTTCTACTCTATTAGACTTACCCACTGGTATGTTCCTCTGTCAGCTTTGAGACCCCCTTTTCTTGCTTGTAGTTTTATTTTTTTCTTCCTATTTCCAGTACTTGATTATGTTTGGCCATCTTCACCAAATTCATATGATGGTTTTCTTTTGCCTTTCACTTCATGTGAACTATCTTGTCACGTGTCTGCATATGGTTTATCGTAAATCATATTCTCAACCATTTCTTCATTTTGCTGTTGATTACTTTTTAGGTGTTGTGATTATTTTATACATTGGGCATGGTCACAAGATAGAAAGTCTTGAAATAATTGTTGGGCCAGTATCAAAGTCTGATCAACTGTTATTTTCTACTTGCCTATGAGGAGCTTATCTATTTTGATAGTTGCAGAGAAAATTCACCTTTTAGTTACTACTTACTGCTCTTGCACTAAACCAGGGGAAGTTTGGCTGTTATATAAATTGGCACATTTCTTGTTGACTTTATTTTGCTTTTGAGTTTATAAATTGATTATTTTACAGGTCGTCTTCTGCAGCCCGCATTCGCTCTAAGATGCTTTATGCAACATCGAAGGACAGATTCAGAAGGGAGCTGCAGGGCATCCACTATGAGATTCAGGCAACAGACCCAACAGAGATGGATCTTGAAGTCATCAGAGACCGTGCAAACTGAGCACCTACACAAGCTTAAAGGGTTGTGTATCGGTGATTTAGTTTAGGATATCTGAGGCCTCCAGGAATGGTGTTGACTGATATCCTTAAGTTTTACTATGGTCTTTGTCTGTTCTGACACATTTCACATAAATAGCTTACTTATCTAGTAAATAACCTACACCTGTGAAGGCTGATTAGGGGTTCATGCCTTAGAAACCCCGCCGCAGGGGAATTTGAGCTCTTCTTTACTGCCATGATGCTTCTCAGGTGCAGATTTATATGATTATTATATTGAAAATTGGACTTGTATTCTATGAAATTAAAATTCTCTCAATGGAGGCAATTGGTGATATTATCTAATATGTTGCCCGTCAATCCATGACAACAAGGAACTTAAGAGTGATGGAAAATATGCATTGCACTAGAAAAGTATTTCCATGTGTGTTTATTTTCACCCTCCCAAATTTTCCGGAGCAGAAATGTCATGTGGGGATGATTTCTTAGTAAGGATGGATGATCAAATGGTGGTCCATGCAGTTTGGCACCCATGATGTTATTGAGTAACTGTCTGTGGCTCCACCAGCGTTATTGCCTACTATCCCCCTTGATCTTACATTTTTATATTTCTTCTCTCAAAAGTGGGAGCATTCGTTGCCGAATGCCAATTAGTTTCATATATAACTATGATATATTAGTATAGTATTATTAGGGAGCATGGGTCCTGTGAATCATTATATAATTAATACTGAGAAATGTAGGTACGGTAGTAGTGAAGAACAGTCATGATAGGAGTACAATTGTCTCGAGGCATTCCCCTAAGGCCCTGACCCTGGGGGATGTTTGGTAGCCTGTATTTTACAGGATTTCTGGAAAATTAAATTTTTTTAAAATTTTAATTTTTAGATAGTATCGTAAACTGAATGTTTTCATTATATTTCTGAAAATTAAGATTCTCGGATAAAATATTTTTCCCCTAAGTGTCTTGATAGAATATAGAATTTCAAGTCTTAATGTTAGTCACGTGTAAGGTATCAGACCTTAATGACATAAACGAAATCTCACTCTTGGAGTGAAAACAAGAAATGAAAAGAAAGGTAAATTGAATAATTCTGAATGTATTGAAATTGTGAAGAAGAGGATTACAAGCTGCTATATATAGCAGATGAGAAAGACTGCAAAGAATAAAAGGAGAAGTTAACTAACAAATAACTGTCATAACTAACTTAATATAGCTTATCCTTTATCATCCCCCCTCAAACTCATGGGCAGTGGAATGACCTTGAGTTTGTACCGAAATTTAGAATAAGCAGCAGCAGAAATCAGTTTTGTAAGGATGTCAGCTATTTGTTCGGAACCTGGAATATGCTGAACAAAAACCTGTTTTTGAAGAACACGATCTCGGACAAAATACAGATCCAATTCAAAATGCTTGGTTCGATTATGAAGGATTGGATTGGCTGACAACATCACAGCACTAGAGTTGTCACAGAATACAGTAGGTAAAGTGCTGCAGGGTATGTGTAATTCCAGAAGAAGTGACTGAAGCCAAGCAATTTCAGCCAAAGATGAAGCTAAACTACGAAATTCTGCCTCTGTGCTGGATCTGGAGACTGCATGTTGTTTCTTGCTTGACCAGGAAATGAGATTGGATCCAAGAAACACACAAAAACCACTAGTTGACTTGCGATCATCAATGTCAGACCCCCAGTCTGAATCACAAAAAGCTATTAACCGAAAATCCTTGGACTTGTGGAAAACAAGACCATGAGTAAGAGTGCCAGCAAGATATCTTAAGATTCGTTTGACTGCCTTCCAATGAACTTCAAGAGGATTGTGCATAAATTGACTAACTTTGTTGACAGCAAAGGAAAGATCTGGTCTTGTTATGGTTGCATATTGAAGTCCTCCAACAATGAATCTGTATAAGGTGGGATCAGAGAAAGCAGTGTCACCTGTTGCAGACAGTTTCTGATTTGATATCATAGGAGTTGGCATAGGTTTAGCGGAAGTCATGTGAGCTTTGGTGAGGAGATCAGAGATGTATTTGGTTTGAGTTAAATGGAGAGTAGTAGGTGAGGTGTGAACAGCTTCTAATCCAAGGAAATAGTGAAGGGCACCAAGATCTTTTAAAGAGAAAATGCTGTTGAGGTTGGATATAAGAGAGGCTATTTCAGTGGAGTTGTTACCAGTGATGAGAATATCATCAACATACACTAAAATGTAGGTGATTGAAGTAGATGTGAATCTGGTGAATAGGGAGGCATCAGATTTGGTGTTTGTGAAGCCAAATTTCTGCAAAGTCAGAGTGAGGGTATGAAACCAAGCTCGAGGAGCTTGTTTTAGACCATAGATAGCCTTGTTGAGTTTGCAAACATATGGAGAATCTGTGGCATGAAAACCATCAGGCTGGGACATATAAACAGTCTCATCTAGAACTCCACACAGGAAAGCATTATTGAAGTCAAATTGTCTGATGATCCATCCTCGAGTAAGGGCTATAGACAGAATCAAACGAATGGTTGTAGGTTTTACAACAGGGCTAAAAACTTCACCAAAATCGAAGCCCTCCTTTTGTTGGAAACCTTTGGCCACAAGTCTGGCCTTGTATCTTAGGATGCTGCCATCAGGTTTCCTTTTAATTCTGAAGATCCATTTGCAACCAATTGGTTGAATTCCAGGTGGAGGAGGTACCAAAGTCCAAGTATTATTGTTGATAAGAGCTCGAAATTCCTCTGTCATGGCCTGCTTCCAGTGAGGACAATTGATGGCTTGAGATATGTTTGCAGGTTCAGTGTCATGAAGATTAGAGAGATGCTGGTGAGCAGATGCATGGTAAGTTTTGGGTTTGTAGATGCCAGACTTGCTTCTGGTTTGCATGTGATGATTGGGTGGAGGATCAGAAGGAGGAGTGGAATTCTGATGTGGTGGTAGTGGTGCATCAGCAGAAAGTTGTGAAGTTGATGTCTGAGCTGAACCTGAAATTAGAGGACTAGAAGATGTATTAGTAGAATCTGTAGATGTAGAAGTGGAGTTGGTTGGATGAGTAGTAACAGTTTCTTGAGAAACTAGAGGTATTTGAGGAATTGTAATAGAAGTGGGTGCATGAGTTGACATGGAAACAGTAGGAAAAAGAGTAACATAAGAGAAATCATTTTCATCAAATAAAACATCTCGGGAAATGTAAATTTTTCCTGTAGGGGAGAGGCATTTGTAGCCTTTGTGGTTCATAGCATAGCCTAAGAATACACATTTATGGGATCTAAAATTAAGTTTGTTTTTGTTGTAAGGTCTAAGCAAAGGAAAACAAGTGCATCCAAATACCTTAAGAAAACTATAATCAGGTTTATTATGATACAGCAATTTAAAGGGTGACTTGTATTGAAGAACAGGAGTTGGTAATCTGTTTATAAGATATATGGCAGTGGAGAATGCCTCCTCCCAATAAGAAAGGGGTAATTTGGCATTTGCTAAAAGAGCCAAACCTACTTCTGTGATGTGTCTATGCTTTCTTTCAATTCTCCCATTCTGTTGATGAGAATATGGAACCGTCAGTCTATGTGTGATGCCATGAGTATGAAGAAACTGAACAAAGGAAGTGGAAGTAAACTCCTTAGCATTGTCAGTTTGTAGGTTCTTGATTTTTAAGCCAGTTAAGGTTTCAATCATTGCCTTATATTGTATAAACACAGAATATACTTGAGATTTATTTTGGATAAGATAAAGAGTACCAAATCTTGTATGAGCATCAAGAAATAAGACATAGTATCTACTTCCTGATAAACCAGCAAAGGGAGCTGGACCCCAAACATCAGTGAAAATTAAATCCAAGGGAGCAGCATAGTGAGTAGTAGACGAAAAATGAGGTAACTGATGTATTTTTCCAAGACTACAAGCTTCACACACAGATGGGTTAAGTTTGAGGTGATTAACAGAAACAAAAATATTACATTGTTGCAAGACAGATTTTACAATAGGAGAACTAGCATGGCCTAATCTTTTGTGCCACAAATCAAAAGAGACAGAAGAAGTGGCCAATGCCATAGGGGGTTTGGGATTATGGGACATTTTATTAATATGAACATCAGTGAATTGATAGAGGCCATCTTTAAGCTTGCCCTGGAGGACTATATCCTTGGTTACCTGACATTTAACAAGGCAATAATCAGGGTAAAATTCGAAGTATACCTTGTTATCCCTTGCAAACTGTGATACACTAATTAAATTTTTTGTAATGTGAGGAACATGGAGAAGATTATCAAGTCTGAAAGTAAAAGATGAATCATGTGAAGTAAAAGATGAAAAACCAGTATGAGTAATAGGCATACCTGCTCCATTACCAGCTAGAACATGATCTGAGCCACGATACTCAGATATAGAAGAGAGATTACCAATGTCATGTGTGAGGTGATGGGTGGTGCCAGAGTCTGGATACCAAGAATTGTCAAGAAGTGAAGCAGGTTCAGCCAAGTAAGTTGCAGGATTATGAAAAGAAGGAGGTGGAGGAAGAGGTGTGCGCATATGTTGAGTGGTTTGTGAGGAGGATGGAGTGGTGCTTTGAGAAGTATTCTGGTAAGAAGAGTCAAACCGATAGAAGCACCTCCATGGAGGGTGACCTGGTCTTCCACAAATGTGGCACTGTAAACGATTTGTGTTCCAAGATTGGGGTGGACCTCTACCACCTCTGAAAAATCGTCCACCTCTGCCTCTACGGCCTGCAAAGAAACGACCACCATTGTTGGATTGGGACGGAGGTCTTTGCATAAAGTGAGATTGAATAGGTGTGACATTATCAGGTTTCTTGAATCTTTCAAGCATGTTTTCTTGAGCAAGCAAAAAAGCTTCTAATTCAATGACTAGGCGGATTTCTGGACATTGCAGAAGTGATGAGGGGAGCATATTCTTCATTGAGGCCATCAAGAATTGCCTCTGAGTGTTCAGCTTCTGTGAGAGGAGAACCAGCTGCTCCTAACGAGTCTACCACTTTCTTGATCTGCAGAAGGTATTCGAATGCTGGGCAAGTCTTCTTGATAGATTTTAATTGATTCTTCAATTGCTTGATTTTGGCTTGAGTATGAGAAGCAAAATAGACTTGTAGTTTGGTCCAAATTTCATGAGCAAAGTGGCAACCTACCATACGATTTTTGAAAGACATATTCATGGAGGAAAGAAGCCAAGAAACTAGAAGATTGTCCTGTTGATGCCAATGGATGTAATCTGGTGTTTCAGTTCTAGGATCTTGATTTGCTTCTTCGGTATATTGAGGAGGAATCTTGTCATTGGTGAGATGATGTTGAAGATTGTGCCCATGGATGGAAGCAAGGGCAAGTTGTTGCCAAGGAAGAAAGGTATCTTCATCTAGCTTGTCACCAATCGGATTGGAGAAACTTTTCATGATGAGTTTGGTTGCTGTTGCTGTTGCTGATGCATTTGCATTGCTTGTTGATGATGCAGTAGATTTAGGAGACTCCATGGATCGTTGCCTGCTCTGATACCATGTAAGGTATCAGACCTTAATGACATAAACGAAATCTCACTCTTGGAGTGAAAACAAGAAATGAAAAGAAAGGTAAACTGAATAATTCTGAATGTATTGAAATTGTGAAGAAGATGATTACAAGCTGCTATATATAGCAGATGAGAAAGACTGGAAAGAATAAAAGGAGAAGCTAACTAACAAATAACTGTCATAACTAACTTAATATAGCTTATCCTTTATCATCACGCAAACCGATCTTAGTGGAGAAAATCAGTCTTGGTGTGAAGTTGTTAGGAATGCACTGTCTTTTATAGAATTTATATTTGATATCTGGATTGGTTACCCGTATAATTTAAATTTAATATTTATAATAGTAAGTTTTTTAATTTAATAATCGAATATTTAGTACATATTTTTATTTATAGTTTTAAGAAAAAATTGTGATCAAAATATTTAAAAAGCTTTTAGATAACAAAAAATTGAGTGCGAAGTAAACTAATATCAACATGGAAAAAATGTTTATCTTTTTAATTGACACAATTTATATTCTTTTACTTTCACAAAGAGGTGGGACCTACATCTTTATTTTTTTTTTTATTAAATCTCTTTCCTCCTTTATCTATCTCTTTCTTTCTCTTAAAACGACACAACTTTACATCCTTTAAAATGACACACATTTTTTCTTATGAACATACTTAGAATCTTATAAAATATAATACGAAAACTCATATTTGAAATTTATAATTATATGACTTAGTTTTGTATATTTGTTTGAAATAATATTTAGATACACCTTTAATTTTATATACATAAAAATCATTATATTTATTTGACATGTTAAGTGAATTTTTTTAAGGCACAGAAAACATCTATAATTGTTATTCTTTATTTTTTATAATATAATTTGTTTACTCAATGTTAATTATATTTTAATAACTTTCCCCCCTAAATTTTTATATGTTAAATTTAATTATATATATATATATATATATATATATATATATTTTTAATTGTTAGTTTTTTGCATCAAATTCAACTTAGAAAGACATTTGAATAAAGCAGATGTTCATCTTCATCAAGATTAACATTTCTTTTCGCTAATTCAAGGAAGAGATAGCTTCAAAGGATACTGAATAAAATAAGCAGATTATTTTTTTAAAATAAATAATACATATTAATTGTATCCATTCTGATGCCGAAAAAAAAAAAAAAAAAAACAAAAAAGTAAAATGGTTAAACAATTAGGTTTTATAAAATATAAAATATGAGCTTCTTCCATTAGAAGTCATAAAAGTAAAACACCATTTTAAATGGTATCAAATAACCTTAAAAGATTAGAAAACTTTAATGATAGCTAATTATAATTCAAAAGCATCAAACATTTTTTAAAAAATATGAAAATTCTTTTAAAATAAAGATAATTAAGTATAAACAATCAGGATTAAAAATCCTAAAAATAAAAAAATAGTTACAAATTAAATAGTTATGAAGTTATCTCTTACACATATAAAAATGTGTGAGATTCATATTATTTTTTTCCTCTTATCTTCACTTGATCTCACATGAACTTTATATATTTTTATGTATACATAGAAAATAAAATGAGAAATATCAAATCTCTTTCGTTAATATAAATTGCTACTCTTTTTTTTCTCATACAAAATTGTATGCTTATATATATAGCTTAAAATTGTGTTTCGGTGGCCTGTTCTGCCGCCAAACTTAGGTAGTGATAGGATTGTTACCTTGTACTTCACAATTGCTCGATTTTCATTCATTGGACGAATAACTGCTTAGATTAGACATGTTCAACTATTTGTTTTAATGAAGCTATTGCAATATTTTTTTTTCCTTATAAGTGCGCAAACATTTATTAGTCATTAATTTTTATCATGAATATTTAATAGTAATTGTCATAAAAATCAAATTATTTTAATCACGCGACAATGTATAACTGAGTAACTATTACATCAAAATTAAACCTACCACGAGTACATTTGTTAACTCATTAACGTAATCGCCACCCCCTAAAAAAAAAAAAAAAATCTAGTTACAGTGCCAACGTTGTTTTTGTTGTCAGTAAATAGCATCAACCAATGTCACAATCTATCTTACAAAGTTACAACGTATAATTGCCGTTCTTAGGTCAATAAAGGTTGTGGACTTTTGCAGGATATTTTTTTTGACGTAGTGGTAAAATTTCGTCCATATTCATGAAATTGAGGAAGGTGCTGGTAGCCCCCTAGTGATATATGTTCATTGTTCTTATCCTTTTTGTTTCCTTTCACAAAGGAAATTATGTGTTGTGTATCTGTCTTCCACTATCATTAGTGTACGTCTCTTCTCCCTCCCATGTGATCTACCCACGTGATCATCATACACTAATGAGATCCTCACAACTCTCCTCAACACACTTCCGTGATTCAATCACTTTTGCCTCCTTTTATGCCTCTATACACTGCATGCTATCTATGCCTTTAATTTAGGCTATGTTTTATTTTATTTTATTTTATTTTGTGCTTGCTTGACTTTGATGGGGTTGTGAATACTGAATGAATATCTTGCTTATGGGTATTTGATGGCTTCCTCCTCATATAGCACAAGTCTGAAGTGGATTTTTGAGGCTGGAATTGAAGAAATTGCCAGTTAGTCATCTCTTATATCTTCATGGGTTTATTTTATTATATAATTTGGTATATTCCAGCTTTAGCTGTTGGTGATAATGTTCTTTATCATTTATGATTAGTCACTTTTGTTTCTCAATTGGAATTTTCCATATTTTTATTTTATTTTTGACTGGTGGTGTTCAAATAGGTGAGTGAGACATGTGGGGAAGGGTTCTCCTCTGAGTTGGATTTAGGTTGGAATGGATACCTTACAGAAAGCAGATTGGAAGGCAAGTTGGACATCCTGATAAGCTACATGTTAGGTCTACTTCATCAGTGATTTGAGGCTCTTATCTTGTTCTGCTATAGATATCTTCTTTACATTTTTGACAAAATTCCAGATCCAACCTTTCTATCCATAATCTAGGCTATCAATCTTCATTCTTCAGATATTTTTCTCTTGGTAGGGATCTTGAATAGTAAAATCTTGGACTTTTGAGGTGAACTCTATGCTTTTTTGTTGGGTATAAGAAACTTGTGGAGAAGCTACTCAGAGCTATTATTTGAGGTATAAAGCTTTGGCTATGCCATGAAAAAACTAAGTATACTACAATATGGGTAGCAACAGGACCATTGTTTGGTTTAGAAGGGACCTTAGAATTGAGGACAATCCTGCATTAGCTGCTGCAGCCAGGGATGGTTCTGTATTCCCTGTGTATATATGGAGCCCTAAAGAGGAAGGACAGTTTTATCCAGGACGAGTGTCAAGATGGTGGCTGAAGCAGTCTCTTGTTCACTTGGATCAGTCTCTGAAATCTCTTGGAGCCGGACTAGTGCTGATCAAAACCCACAGTACTCTTACAACTCTTTTGGAGTGTATAAATGCTATTCAAGCAACAAAAGTTGTGTTTAACCATCTCTATGGTAAGTACTCTTGTCCAGAAGGTAGCTTGTATAGAATTGGCCTTCTATTTTATATGTTTTAGCCAATTGCTTCCTATTATATATATGGTGCCACTTAATGTTTTGGATCTCCAAAAGTTGAATAAGCGAATAGGCTTTTTCTATTAACAACTAGAGGAGGTTTGGACAGACCTTCAAGGTAGGATAGTCCTTGAAGACAATCCTCAACACTGAATTTGTATACTGAGAAGATTAACAGTTGTTTTGATCTTCTTGCTATTTGCTGGTTCTTCTATATATTTAAATTCTTGTATGTTGTATATAAAGTAAATTGGAGACCATAACTATCAAGGAATAGCAGGAAAGGTGAATGATACATGGCCGTTGTTATTGGGGCATTCTTCTTCTTCTTGTTTTTTTTTTTTTTTAACGTATAATAAATTAATTTTCAAATTGGCGAGTTTTATTCCCAAGCCATTGTGATTCCTGAGGCTAGTTTAATAAGGTGGAAAAGTTGCTTTGTGTACAACTATATTTAGTGACATTTGATCAGGGTAGACATAAAACTTATACAAGAGATGTTAAAGGCAAGAAAGAAGAGGAATACTAAATTAAGGAATATCTGATTGTAAAATCATGTTTATCTTCAATTATTGAAGTGTCAAAATCGAGTCATATGCATTTGCATGAGGTGGAGTAGAGATTTGAGTTGGTAAAAGTGGAATGCTATTACATGGTATTATGAGCATGGTTTAACAATCAAATTAAAGCCTAAGCTTGAAGTATACAGGAATATCCTCTGCTGTCATCTGGCGTTTTATATAGGGTATCATCTCTTAACTGCCACACTGCTTGTTTTTCCATAATAGACTTGGAGGAAAATGCGTTGTTTCTCCAAATGCCATAATAGTTCCTTACAATGCTTCAACTAACATATAAAATAGATTACCTGTGTGAACGTCTTGGTATGTTTACTGAGTGACAAAAACTTGAAAGGTTTACTAGTTGCAGGCATCATTCTAATCCTTACTATTTTTGTGCTGTGTTTTAATTTGATAATCTGATACTGCAAATGAAGAATGCCTGTTTGTCAAAGCTTGAGAATTCTAAAAAATAACGCATTGATTCTTTAAATGCCAGAACACTTCAAAAATCATTATATAGCAGATAACATGAAGTATTTGTGTGAACCTATATTTTTGTTTGTTGTAACACAAATGCATGTAAGATAAGCGTCACATATTATAAGCATTCTAGCACTACTACTTCTGTTCTGTTTGTCAAATTAAATGTTGAATATATAGTTTTTTGGTGGGAAGCTCTATTAAATTAACTGGCATTAACAGGATTACTCAGTAATGAACAGTAATTCCCAGATATATTTCTTCACAGTTCAATGGCAGTCAGCTGACCTATATTTCTAACCCTGATTGTTTAATCAGATCCAGTTTCGCTTGTCCGTGATCACAACATCAAAGAAAAACTAGTTGAACTTGGCATATCTGTACAAAGCTACAATGGGGATCTGTTGTATGAGCCATGGGAAGTATATGACGAGAGTGGACATGCTTTTACAACTTTTGATCCTTTTTGGAAGAAATGCTTGCACATGCAAATGAAAGCTGCTTCACTTATTCCTCCATGGCAATTAATTCCAGCTGAAGGTATCATATGACTATATGCAGGTTACCAATGATTTGATTGTCTCTAGATAATATGATTGTTGATATCAGGTTTTTGCTGGAGGTTAGGAAGGAATTCTAGTTCTAAGACAGTGCTATTTTGGAAACTGGCAGCAATTGATCAAGTTCTTCTGTTATTATATCAATCTATTGCAAATTGATTTATGTACACATGGACATAGAAAACAAGTTAAGGATTTCTCTTTTTTTTTTTTCTGTTTGTGGATGACAGGAAAAGTTGAGAAATGTTCAATTGAAGAACTAGGTCTTGAAGATGAATCAGAAAAACCCAGCAATGCATTACTAGGACGAGCATGGTCTCCAGGTTGGAGCAATGCTGACAAGGCTTTAACCGAGTTTGTGGAGCAGCACCTACTTCACTACTCCAAGAATAGGCTAAAGGTTGGTGGAGACTCCACCTCACTCTTGTCCCCATATCTTCATTTTGGAGAATTGAGTGTGAGGAAAGTTTTTCAATTAGCACGTATGAAGCAGATATTATGGGCAAATGAAGGCAAAAGTATTGGTGAAGAGAGTGTAGCTCTTTTCCTCAGGGCCATTGGACTTAGAGAATACTCACGTTATCTTTGTTTCAATTTTCCATTCACCCATGAGAGAGCAATCCTTGGGAACTTGAAGTTTTTTCCTTGGAATGCTGATCCTGATAACTTTAAGACTTGGAGACAAGGTAGAACTGGCTATCCTTTAGTTGATGCAGGGATGAGAGAACTTTGGGCAACAGGATGGATACACAACAGAATAAGAGTAATAGTCTCTAGTTTTGCTGTGAAAATGTTGCTTCTACCCTGGAAATGGGGAATGAAATATTTCTGGGACACACTTTTGGATGCAGACCTTGAAAGTGATATCTTGGGGTGGCAGTATATCTCAGGATGCCTACCAGATGGTCACGAGCTTGAGCGCTTGGACGATCCTGAGGTTTGTCATGATTTCCTTCTTTGAAAGGTTTTACAGTTTGCTTGGTATCAATCAGATGTGATTATCTTATATTCAATAATTTAATTTCTATGATTTTAAGTTTATGTGATCAACATATCCTGCATAACATATCATAATCTGCTATAGCATTTGATTTTACCATGGAAAATCTTCTCTTGTTTTCTGCACTCTCATCCTCATGTGCCATTTTTCAAGATCTGAGGAGTTTAATTACACTCTACCTAATAATAACATCGCATAAAATTGGAAGAAATTGATTTTGTGCTCTGAAGCAAAGACATCCTTGATCTAAGTAAAGTTAACCCTCCTGCTAGTAGAAAAATTAGAGATTTTCTTTTCATATTTTCTTCAATACATTTTATATCTGGTGAAATTTATCTGTTCATATTTCTTTTGCAAATACTACTCCAACACTCAATGCATATCTTGCTTCCGTTTAACATAGATAATTTGAAGTTCTGATTCATGTATTACTATGGGGCATGCCAATTTGTATTTTGAGTAAGAACCATAATAGTTGAAAGATAATTGTTGCTAATACCTTTTTTTTTCCCCTTATAAAGAAAACAAATTGTTGGGTACATTACATTTAAGGAGTAAATTCTACCCCTTCATAGCCTAGAAAAACCTTCTAATAAATAAGAGCAAGTACTCTCTTCTCTAATCTGGTCTCATTTTTGGGTGCAGATTCAAGGGGCTAAATTTGATCCAGAAGGTGAATATGTAAGGCAATGGCTACCTGAGTTGGCAAGAATGCCAACTGAATGGATCCATCATCCTTGGGATGCACCGCTTAGTGTGCTTAGAGCATCAGGAGTTGAGCTTGGTCAAAATTATCCAAAGCCAATAATTGACATAGATTTGGCCAGAGAAAAACTGACTCAAGCTATATTCAAAATGTGGGAAACTGAGGCAGCTGCAAAAGCTGCTGGCTCTGAACCAAGGAACGAAGTTGTTGTTGATAACTCCAACAATGTTGAAAATCTGGACATTCCAAAAGTTGTCTTGAAGGGCAAGACTCCATGTGCTACTATTTCAGCTAATGATCAGAAGGTGCCAGCATTTGAGGATCCCAAGAATGACCCTTCTATTCGGAAGAGATCAAAATGTATGGTAGAGGAAGGTCAGAACCAGGATAATTCACAAAATCATAACAAAGATAATGGGGTGTCAGGCATTATTGATCAAGACATGTGTTCCACAGCTGAATCTTCATCATCTAAGAAGCAGTGTACAAGTACATATTCGTTTTCTGTTCCACAACAGTGTTCCTCATCTTCTAATCTAAAGTGGCCGTGGCAAGAACAGATTGACATGGAACAAAGTTCAAGCAAAGATGGTAAGCATACTTATGTTTTCAAGGAAGAAAAGAAAAGAAATGAAAATACAGTCTTAAAAAAATCTTTAGAACTTTTTTTTTTTGAATAAATGTTTGTGATAATACTCAAGCTGAATGAAGAAAGCTTTAGAACTGGATACAAGTAATAGCATAATTGTTAAGTTTCAGCTACAACTGAATACAACAGTAATGAAAGTCTCTGGAAAGGAAATTACAACTGGATAATTATATGATTTATATTTGTGGTGCACGGTTTGAAATGCATATATAATATTTTATTACGTAGAATTAGACATTTGTTTACTATAATTCTAGATAATAATAATCATGTTCTATAGAATAAGGTGGCAAGAAATTTTTTTTATTAAAATGGCTCAAGTTACATGAATTTTCACAATTTTAATTCAAAAAAACAGTGAGTCATTTTGACTTGACTTGAATAGTAAATTAAGTGAATTGGAATTGAGTTGGCCCGCTGAATAAATCGACTGTAATAATTTAAAATAAAATAAAGGTTAAAAACCTTTTTCACGAACTGAAGCCCATTCAGTTTGCTGCAAATGCAAAACCATGAGTCCATAAAGCGACGTAGCAGCAGCCACGAACTCTGAAGAGTATCACAATGTGTTGGGACTTGGGAGGATGTTAGGCAACAAAAATTTATTAAAAATATATATAAATTAAATAAATGCAGTAGTTATTAATTTTATTTAAATTAAAAAAATTACAAATTATTTTGAAAATTAGTTTTTAAAATTTTAAACTAGATTCAATGACTCTCATTATCCATAAGGAATGATACAAAATTAATATCATGACCGTATTTTTAATTGGGCATAATGCATATATAAGATCACGCGTTTTTTTTCTTTCAAAAAACCATAACAATTTTCTATTAAAATAAGTAACTCCAGTACATCATCAAATTATAATTATTAACATCCATAATGTACTTTCTATTAAAATAAGTAAACTCCATAATTTACCAAAAAAGAAAGTAACTCCATTACATAATCAAATTATAATAAATTCTTCTCGCTTAATCTGCATGACTGGATCTTCTCTAACTTAAAAAATTGTAGAAGCTTGGCAATGGACGATGATTGGCCTTTGACTTTTGGGATATTAGCGTGGAGCATTTGGAGGAGCAGAAACACTTGGGTTTTTGAAGGAAAAATCAATAATGCTTACACAATTGCCCACTCAGCCTTGGGGTATAGCAATTGTGTCAAGCATACAGCTACCACTCTCCATGCAGCAGGTCTTCAACCGAGAAAAAGTGTAGAGAAGATGATAGCTTGGTCTTGTCCTCCGTTAGGATGGGTTAAACTTAATGTTGATGGGGCTAGAGCCAGATCAGGATGTGGTGGTGTTATTCGTGACCCGTCCGGAGCTTGGATTATCGGTTTCTGCAAGAATTTGGGGCCAGGTACTGTTTTGCATGCAGAATTATGGGCTTGTTTGGAAGGTTTGCGTTTAGCTTGGGAAAAAGGATTTAGAAAAGTGTGGCTGGAAGGAGATTCCCTCTCAGCCCAACAGATTATTTCTAATGGGTGTCATCAGAATCACCCTTCGTCGAGCTTGGTGCAACGTATTAGAGGAATGTTGCAAAGATGCTGGCAGGTCCAGATTTCTCATGTCCATCGTGAAGGAAACAAAGTAGCTGATTTCTTAGCTTCACATGCGTATAGCTTTCCATGAGATGTGCAAGTCTTTGATGACCCTCCTCCTGGCTGTCTTCAAAGTTTATACAGCGACACTGTAGGTGTTCGCTGGGCTAGGTTCTGTACTTAGGTCTTTTTTCTGTGTTTTTAATTTCCTTTATCTTTCAAAAAAAAAAAATATAATAATTAAATACGTTTAATAATTTTAAGATAAAAGTACCCCCATCATTCGCCACTAAGCCGGTCATAGTCCATCACACCTTAATTTTCTCAACCTCAAATATCTCAAAGGCACTTAATTAGAATATCTTTTTAAATTAAAATTTTACGGGGTAAAATTTTTTATCTACCTCTTCATTAATGTTGACGAATTATTACTGGATGCTACTTACTTAAAGCATGTAAAAAAAAAAAAAAAGTTATGTTATTTTTTATTTTTTGATTCAAAGTTATGTTAATTTTTTTTTATTTTTTATTTTTGGAAATAAGTTATGTTAATTTTTTATATGAGAAGATCTCTTCTTCAATCACTGAACTGGTTTGTGAGATCTCTAATATTTTGCCATTAAAGCATGAGCAACGTTCGACTTTATCGTTCTCTGGTGGTAAAGTAGCAACTCTTCACATGGCATGCCACTACTAAAAAAAACTCTATTATCGACGGAATTTATGAGACGGAAAATAAATTCCGTCAAAAATTTTGACAGAAAATAAATTCCGTTGAAATTTTATGTCAAAAATTTATCATATAATATTTGTAACTGAAAATTATTGACGGACAAAAAATTCCGTTGATAATTACAACGTAATATTTATTCCGTTGAAAATTTCAACGGAGTTTTTCCGTTGAAATTTGAAACGGCATAATATTCCGTTGAAAATTCAAACGAATTTTTTTTCTGTCAAAACTTTCAACGAAATATTTCCGTCAAAAACAGAAACGGAACTTTGGTCCGTTGAAACTTTCAACGGAATTTTGGTATTTTTCCGTCGAAATCTCAACAGAATCTTTTTCCGTCGAAAATTGCAACGGAATTTTTTTCCGTTGATAATTTTCAAGTAATCACATACATTATGAAAAACCATAAATTTATTTTATGCAAGAATGCTATCATTTATAATTGTTTAAGGTGTTGTGCATATATATTGAAACATTCATCTTTATTCAAATACGCTTCAAACAAAAGAAAAGTACTCGGGCCTTGACATAATTCATCGTATAAATGGCACACACGCCAAAGCCCGATAAGGGAAAAAACCTCCTAAGCGCAGACTTGCTGGAAGCCCTCAATAGTAGAATTAAACAATATAAAAAATAAAGTCAACGAAAATAAGGGCAACATGAGTGATATGCAATTATTAACGTATATGATACTGATCTTAGTAGAATAAAGCAACAACAGACGCAATTGTCCCAGACGTCATCAGCTTAGAAGAATTTATTTAAGTGAGAGATAGAGAAATGAAATTTCCACCATTTAGCAACCCCTAAGTTCTATGACTACAGCGGTGAATTTATATAGTAGGTGGGTGAGCTTGCGTGATTCTTTACTTTGACCATTTTATGTTGGTGCAAAGTGTATTCCTAAATGACTCGTGAGAGATAATGACTTTTTAGTGTCAAAATTTCAACAGCTTTTGCTTTTTTTTCATCAAAAATTGCAACGGAATTTTATCCGTTGAAAATTACAACGGAATAATTTTCCGTTTAAAAATCCAACGGAATTTTGGTCCGTTGATACTTTCAACGAAATTTTGGCCTTTTCACGTCGAAAATTTCAACGAAATTATTTTCCGTTGATAATTTTAACTACATTTTGTTCCTACATTTTGTTCTTCAAGTAATCACAAGCATTATGAAAAATCATAAATTTCTTTTATGCAAGAATGCTATCATTTATAATTTTTTATGGTGTTGTGCATACATATTGAAACATTCACATGAGAATGCAAGTAGTCATGATTATCTACAACTAGAAGTGTTGAAGTAATGGGTGAAGTTATAGGTATACAAATATTTGTTCAAGCATTTTTCTGGAAGTTATAGACCCCTACAATATATGTAAGACTATGGATTTAATGATTTCTTATTTAATGTAAGACTATGGATTGTTTTAAGGAATAATTTAAACTAAATTTATAAAAAATAATGATTATATAGACCATGATTTATAAAATATCATGAATTTATAATTAGCACACAATATTGTTATTGATAAATTTATATATGATAAAATATATCACTTTACTTATAATTAGTTAACATTCTTAGCAAAATACTTATAGAGTATTATTCTTTTACAAATTAGCAATTAATTATCATTTTCGTTATAATTATATAACTTAGTAATCCCAATATTTAATCTATTTTAAAATTTGGTAGTCTTTCGCTCTTTTTGCATTATCTCTTTATACAAATTCTTTCCCTCCTTTCTAATTTTTCACAATCGAAAGATCCTGCTTTTTTTTATATTTTCCCAAATAGTTTCTTATTCCTGAACCAACTCTCTTTCAAATATTTTAAGAAACAATAAACCTTATCAAATCGTCTATTCCCGAAAACTTTCAAACACTCAGCCTTGAATTCCGGTAAGAAATCCCTCTCCACGATCGCCAACACCATCACTGCCACCGCCCCGCAGCCTTCCTCGTCGTCCATTCGACGCTGCTCAACAATTCCACCAAGCAAGGAACCAAATTCCTCAAGGCTGCGTGGCTGGACGCATAAGGCAGGTATTTTGTAATTTTTCATGAGTTTTAAATTTTTTATGAGCTTTTACCATCTTCCGAATTTCTGTTCTGAAATTTAATACCATGACAATTTGATTTTCTTGAAGGCTTCAAAAGCTTTATGGAGGAAATGTGTATGTGGGTCTTCGAATTCCCGATGCTGATTCTGGTTCTCCACAGAGCATTGATATGGTTCTTGTCACTAAAGCGTATTATCACTTCCCCCATCATTTTTTTTTTCTTCTCAGCTTTTGCAAAGTATTTTATATTGTTTTACTTGTTTTACTAGCGGCCATTGTTAGGGAGATTAAGAACAGAAACACATTGGTTCATTGAGACTTGAGGTGAGAGGTTAATTTGTTAATTTAAGACCTTTACATTATTATTGAGATTGTGCTCACAATGTGTTCGATCATTTGCTTCACTGGCCTACGCATGCTGCATTGTAATTTAAACTTGTAAACTTTTTTTCCCGTATCAAAGTTGGTTATTGTATAGGCTATATTGAACCTGCGATGGTGATCTGCATGAACCTGTGATAGTGAGTTATATGTGGAGTGTGCACTGTACATTGATGGAGCACCATTTGGCCTTCCCACAAGAACAAGGTTTTTATATTTTATTAAAATACTTTTTGCAGTTTATGTTACAGAACTTTTAAGACATTTTACTATAAAAATTCTGGTCTATTTTCACCTGGACTTACTGAAGGAATGATTTTATGGGATAGGATTTCTTTTCGTTATTTAGCTCTTCAATTATACTATTACGATTTAGATTTTTTTATGATTTTTTTCATTTCCATGTGCTCCAACCTCCGTTGGTATTGTGTTAAAAATAAAGATTTGAATACAAATCCTGTTATCATGCTTTATTTGTGTCATAGAATCGTATGTTTCATTGATTGAGAGATATGCCTTATATAATTTCCAAAAAAAAGGAGATATGCCTTATATAAAAATGATTACAGTAGTAGATTAAAGATATAAAATAATTTGAATTAGCTAAAAGTTAGGTTATAATTTTAATTAATTTAATATCAACCGTTATGATTTACTAATCAAATCATATTCAAAGCCAATTAATGCCGTTGTTATAGTTTGCTAATCATGATCCTATTGGATGTTAATTAATGTCAACCGTTACAATTAATGTCTAAACAAATCCTATTTCAACAGTTAATATCATGATCCTATTGTATTTAAATTATCTCTTCTTTGTACATCTTTTTTATTTTGTATTTAAATTATCTTGTGGCAAATTCTACAATTAGAGAAAAGGCTACAAGACTAATTTCAAGTCAGATGCACATTAGAAATGGCACTTGGATACAACCTACGTCTCTTGTTAATCACTTGGATACCGAGGCCTTAGAGTGACAACTCACTAGATTAGAATTTAACATGATTGAGGTATCCTAATTTTTCCTATGCGTTATTTGATTAGGTTTACCTTCTTCACACGCATTTCTTAGAATTTTTACCTCTGCTGTTCTGTTTGATGTGGATATTGGATTGGTCTTGAAATAGAGTGAAGTGTGAAATTATTTTACCTATAATTTTTTTTCTATTGCAGATCCTTCATGACAAACAAATAGTGCATATTTTGGTGGCTAGCGCAAGTGTTAAGACATCAGCATTTAGTTAGCATTTTTCTTCTGTTTCATGTATTTTTTTTAGACTTCATTTGAATTTAAGTTATCTTGTTAATACATATTAATTTTACACTTTCAATATTATTATAATAATTTTCAGAGAATATTTAATTGTTAGAAGCATTTTTCATATTTAGGAAAATTTTCTTTTAATTAAAATTTAGAATTTTTTTTCATTTTGATTGTATGTAATTTAGTATATTTTAAATGATTTTTAAAAAATAAAAGTTTTTTTTGCTGCTTATTTTTTTAATTATTAAGCAAAAGCTCAGCGGTGATCTTTAATGACTGCCATATCTTTTGTCCAAAGAAAAAGTTTAATGGATGCTTATTCCGATGATTGAGAAAATCAACTCCAAATCAGGGAGATGAATTTAGTTGCTCCATATTCGTAGGCAATTTACAAAATGACGTCAATATTTATGCTGACAGTTTAAAATGCCATTAATATTTGGTGAATTAAAATCCATATGAATTTAATGTTTTTTAAAAATTTAAAATATTATTTTCGACGGAATTCTACGTACATTCCATTGTAAACGGTTAAGAATTTTCAACGGAGTTATAGATAAATTCCGTTGCAAATTGTTATAGAACTTTTGGGTGGAAATTTTTTTCGTTGAAATTTTCAACGGAATCATACATAAAAACCGTTGGAAACTGAAACGAAACTTTTTGACAGAATTATTTTCCGTTGAAAGTATAGGCGGAATTGTAGATAAATTTCGTTGAAATTTACAACGGAATTTTTTCACGGAGATTTTTTCTGTTGCAATTATCGATGGAATTATAGTTCAATTCCGTCGAAAATTGTGACATAATTTTTCAACGGAAATTAATTTCGTCAAAAATTTCAACAGAATTTTTGTTAATTTCTGTTGCAAATTAAGATAGAATTTTTTGACGGATATATTTTCCGTTGAAATTTTCGACGGAATTTATTATTTTAATATTATTTCATGACTTTATTTATTGAAGGAAAAGTAAGGCTTCCAACGGAAAAAATTCCGTTGAAGTTTTCAACGGAAAAAAATTTCGTTGTAAATTTCAATGGAAAAAAAAATTTCGTTGCCTTTCGACGAAGGGTTATCCAACAGCAGAATTCTGTCGAAAATTCCGTGAAAAAATGATTTTTCAACTGAATTTTAATAATTTCCAACGGAAAAATTCCGTTGAAAATATTAATATTTCTAGTAGTGTGCACCTGACTTTGTATTAATTGTAACATAAAGAACGTGTTTTTTTTTTTTTTTAAATTGAATGAGAAAAACCTTAGGGCCTGTTTTGTGTGATGTATAAGGCTTGATAGTATAAGCTTATACTATATGTTATGACATTTTCAGTTGTTTGGTGTGACCATCGTATAGTATAAGCTTATATAGCAGAACCCCTTAATACATCAAAATGATGTATAACTTAATCAAGCCTAAGAGGATGGGATTAGGCCTAATAAGGGATTGATGTATTAATATTGCTTACAAGCACAATTCTCAAGAACTAATATATCATTTCAATATTAATATATTAAAATAAACTTTTTTAATATATTAATTTTAAAATATTGGAGGATATTATCTTATACAATATCATACCAAACGCGGGATAGTATTATTAAAATTTAATCAGGTCTTATACAATCAGATCTTATACTATCAGACTTTATCTTATACTATGAATCAAACATGCCCTTGGTATTCACGATTCGTTTACGCAAATCAATGGCAAGTGGATAGCCTGATCCGCATATTCCTGGGTGTAAAAATAATTTGAGTCCCAATCAGGGACTTTGACCATATTGCCACCTTTTAGGTAAAAAATTACCGGATTGCCACATCAGGAAAAAATTTTGCCAAAATGCCACGTCACAATCTCGCTGGTCTGACAAGCGGGAATGGTATGGACACGTGTCAGCGTCTGAATGGTCAACCATTCTCGCTGGGCTGACCAGCTAGAATGACAGAATGCTGACACGTGGCAAAAGTACAAGCATTATCTGGATGTCTGTACTTTTGCCACGTGTCAGCATTCTGTCATTCTAGCTGGTCAGCCCAGCGAGAATGGTTGACCATTCAGACGCTGACACGTGTCCATACCATTCTCGCTTGTCAGACCAGCGAGATTGTGACGTGGCATTTTGGCAAAAAAAATTTCTGGCGTGGCAATCCGGTAATTTTTTATTAAAAAGGTGGCAACATGGTCAATGACCCCCTCAATCACCTGTTTGTCTGCAATGTTAATGTTAAAAAAATATAGAAAAATTGATTTGCTTCACTTAACATTTTAAACTTTTAGTAATATGATTGTTTTACATTATAGCATAGCCTTTATAATGACGGGATCACGAGTTGGTGGAATAGTTATTTTATATTATATCAGTCTTATCAGAGCCTTTATGATCACTTATTCCTCACTTTCTTATTTTCTAGTGAAATTTAGCTAGCACACTTGTTGCTTTACAATTAAATTTCTAACATTTGAGGTGATGCGTAATAAACCTCTTTTTGTCATATACTTTTAAACAAAGTCAACTACTGACATTGTCAGTGATCCTTCTTTCTAAGTCAATGTTTAAATGTTGATAGTATGATCGTAGTTTGCTTAAACTAAGGTGATTCTTACGTCAGAAAAACAGAAAGCAAAACCACATTTTATGTGAAACAGGGAAGAAAACCAGAGATTTATTCACACTAAAACTGATACAAGAACCAGTAGGAATAAGAGATAAGTTTCTCTCAAAGAAGTACCAAAAGTAAAGTTAGCACGATACTAAAGCTAAAGCTACCCAACTCTCAACTCAGGTTACAACATAACAGTATAAAATTAACCACTGGTCAATTAACTAGAGTTATCATAAAAATAAAATTTATTAGGGATTGATTGGTTTGATAAAATCAACTTATTATTCCAATTTATTATTTGGGAATTTTATTTTATTCTTTTCGCTGAGAGTTAGTAATGATTTAAAAGAACAAATGTGTTAGTTCACGGGCTTCATAGCCATTAGCTAGCCAGCTTCAACATGGCCAATCTGGATGAGCTATTCCCTCTTAAAAAAATTGCTTTGTACATTTTGATCTTCTTGATTACCCATATCATTTTTCGTTCACTTGTCAAAAATTATCACCGAAAACTTCCACATGTCCTTAGGATTTTTCTACACTTAACCACTTCTTAGCATTTATTTTTAGTCATCAAACCCTAGTCTTAATGGAATGGCCGAATTGTCCATGGGTCCTTTAAGAGTTCAGGTTCATCCTTTTACATGAAATCCACACAAGTATCCCAAGGTTTCATCTTTACACATCAAAACAACCATTTCTTGGTTCATAACACATAAACCCTCAAGAACAACCATCAAAACCCTTTCTTTAAAAATTTTAACAATATTTCCCCCACCCACAAGACAAAAACCGAGAATGGAAGTGAGGATAGGAAGGATTTTGGGTCATCTTTTCCCAAAGTGATGCTTACACCTTCAAGCTCACACCTTTTAGCTCCAAGCTTCACTTTCACCAACAAGAATGCTCCTTTAAACAAGAAATCACCTTCAAAAATATACTCAAGAGTTAGAGCTCAAGAACACAAAAAAGGAAGATGAGATTTTTCAAGAAAAATTTAGAAAACTTACACTAAAACTCAAGAGAACCAAGCACACAAGTGGTGTTCTCCAAGAGAACTCAAGAACACAACTTCATGGCTCCATGAAGCTCCAAAACCGTGGCCAGACTCGGGTATGAAGAACATAAAAATCTTGCTTCACACCATAAAAATTGTATGGTTGTGAAGAGGAGGGTGAAGAGAACAAGTTTGGTGAAGGAAGTTTGATGATTTAGTGAGGTTTAGGAGGAGAGATTCTAGAGAGAAGTGACAGCAAAGTTTGAAACTTGAATTTTAGAGAGAGAGAGAGAGGGGAGTGGGGCGGAAGAATTCTGAATGGAGAGGGAGGGGATGGTGCCCTAATTAGGGATGTCATGTCACTTTAGTGGCACTTTGTCTTCTAGTGAAATTCGGTATAATTTTTATCTGAACTGTTATCAAATTTTTACCGGAAACACCCAAGACTCTAACTTTAAGTAATTAACATTAATTTTGTCTAATTATCATGTTCATAACTTCAAATTTTGATTATTAGATCACAGATCCACTACCAGTTGTTTAATTGCACTGTAGTCTTTACCAGTGTTCTTAACTGTACCCGAATTTCATAATCTTCTTAACTCTAACATTATTGGTCTAATTATGACTTGTTAGGCATATATTGATCTTTATTTTCATTTTCTCATCTTTTTTCCGTTCCGAAATTCTACCGGCTGCTTCTACAGCAGTACAAAATACCCGGCAGAAGTGACTTTTCCAAAATACCATAATATGGATATCAAACTTTATTAAATCATATACTAACCTCATCTATGATAATCATATCATCAAAATAGCTCTCTAACTATAATTTACTAACGTGGAGCTATTCTATTGTCTGTTACTGCGTCAACAGTAAAAAATAACAGATGAAAATTCACCTGTGTAAAATACCCTCAATATGGATATCAAAATTCTTAGAATTTCATCCTCATTCCATTTATGACCTTAAGGTCTTCCTAATAATCCACTAATTTTGAAATTATGAAATTAGGGTTATTATACATGCATATGCAAGTAATAACCTAATAGCTTCCAGCCTAGCTACAGGTGCATATGTTTCATCATAATCAATGCTTTCTTTCTGACTATAACCCTGTGCAACTAATCTAGCTTTATTTCTAACAATAATTCCATTTTCATCCAACTTATTTCTAAACACTCATTTTGTTCCAATTACTTATTGGTGCTTAGGTTTAGGGACTAATTCCACACACAACTTCTTTCAAATTGATTTAATTCATCATGTATAGCATTAATCAAAAATTCATCATGAATATTACTTGGTTCAATTTGAGACACAAAGGCACAATTATTACATAAATTTCTCAAAGAACGTCTAGTAGTTAGGCCTTGTCTAACATCACCTAGTACTTGATCAAGCGGATGATTTAATGCTACTCTTCTACTTGGTCATAGGGGTTCTTCATCAATTTGAGGAGTTATAGATTGTTCAGGTTGTGCTTGAGCTTCCTCTTGGTCATTTAATGAGATCTTTTCAAATTCACCTGCAACATCATCTTCAACACTTGCCCTTCTCAGCACATTAGCAGGATCATAGTATTCATCAAATGTAACATGTACTGACTCTTCAACAATCATAGTTGTTTTATTAAACACTCTATATGATTTACTAGATAAGGAATAACCAAGGAAAACACCCTCATCAGATTTGGAATCAAACTTACCTAGGTTGTCTTTTTCATTATTCAATACAAAGCATTTACAACCAAAGGCACGAAAGTGTGAAATATTGGGTTTCATTCCTTTATAGAGTTCATAGGGGATTTTATTTAGAATTTTTCTAAAAAGGATACGGTTCGAAACATAGCAAACAATGCTAACTGCATCTGCCCAAAAGTGTTTGGGGACGTTGCTATCATTGAGCATTGTCCTTGCTAGTTCCTCTAATGTCTTATTTTTCCTTTCCACAACCCCATTTTGTTGTGGGGTCCTAGGAGCAGAAAAATTATGACTTATACCGTTATTTTCACAAATTTTTTCAAAATCATGATTTTCAAATTCCCCACCATGATCACTCCTAAGGAAAATAATATTCACACTTTTCTCATTCACAAGAACTTTAGCTAATTTTTCAAAAGAATTGAAAGTATCTCTTTTATGTTTCAAAAATAAAGTCCATGTGAATCAAGAGTAATCATCCACAATCACAAATGCATAGTAATTTCCACCATAGCTTTTGATTCTAGTAGGACCAAAGAGATCCATGTGCAAAAGTTGCAAGGGACGTGTGATAGTAACCACATTTTTACTTTTAAAAGAAGTTTTCACTTGCTTCCCTTTTGTACATGCATCACACAATCTATCTTTCTTGAACTTAAGCTTAGGTAGACCTATTACTAGATCTTTGACTATCACCTTATTTAGTTGACTCATGTTAATATATCCTACTCGTCTATGCCATAACCATGCATCATTATCTTTAGAGACCAAACATTTAGGTTCAAGAGAAGACATACTATCAAGGTCAATCATATAAATATTATCACATCTATGTCCAATGAGTCTAACATTTTTATCATCCTTAGATTCAACCATGCATGTGGAAGTATTAAATTTTATATCAAAGCCTTTATCACATAATTGACTAATGCTAAGGAGATTATGTTTCAACCCATCAACATACAACACATTCTCAATTAATATGGTTGAAGAGTTACCTACATTACCATAGCCAAGAATTTTTCCTTTGTTGTTGTCACCGTAGGAGACATTACCATGTTCCCGTCTATGAAATGTTGAGAACTTTGAAAGATCTTCGGTCATGTGTCTTGAGCAACCACTATCCAAATACTATTTAGTGCTCTTTGCTCTAAAACAGACCTACAACACAAGAAAAATATAGTGATTGATTGGTACCCTTTGTACTTTTGGGTCCTTACATGTTAGTATAGATACATACGCTAAAGCACAATAGTCCTATATATTATAATTGCAATATCAAGCACAAATGAGCATTATAAAAGGTAAAGATGTCACAAACATCATTGTTGTCCAAGTTGGACAGAATTGAGTATAAATGATTTACGGGGATTTAACAAAATTATTTTTAAGGTAGGATCATGATACAATTAAGCACAATATTTATACTAAGCATGTGCATCAAAAGATAGTTCCAAACAGTCCATACATGCTTCTTTTATATCAAATAGTGACTACATATCATGTGCAAAGAGAATATAACAATAGAACAGTCCATGTCACATGATACATATATGTTTTCCAAGTCTTCTTAGGAACATATATCATGTTCTTTACCTTGGGACTAAACAACATGCTATATATATATATATATATATATATATATATATATATATGGGTGTGCAAAAAAACTGGTTCACTTGCCCTACCCTTGATCCGACCTTGACCCGACCCATAAATACCCATACTTTTTGAACTAGTTTAAATACTGACCCACTTTTATTTGGGTCAGTTTTAGACCTGATTCGTTTTAATATTGACCCACTGACCCAAAACTTGACCCATACCCATTATGTGAAAACAAAAATCACAGTTACATTAAAAGAAAAGTTTTAACGTAAAACAATTAAGTCAAATTTTTTTATCGAAAATATTTTCATAACAATTTTCGCAAAATTTTGACGAAAAATATTTTCATCAAAATTTGTGACTAAAAACATATCGGTAAAAAAACCTGACAGAATATTTTTTTTGTCAAATTTTTTTACGGAATCTAAATTTCGTCAAAATATTTCACAAAAAAATATATTCATAAAAACTTTCGACAAAACACATTTTCCTCGAAATTCTTTGACGGAAAAAAATTTCATCAAAATTCTTTACAGATTTAAAATTTCGGCGAAAGTTTTCGACGAAACATTTTCGTTAAACTTTTTGACAAAAAAAATTTCGTCGAAATTTTTAGCGAAACACATTTCTATCAAAAAATTTCGACTAAATATTTTTGTCAAGTTTTTTGATAAAGAATATATCCATCAAAATTTTCAACAGAACACATTTCTGTAAAAAAAATTCGTAAAATTTTTTGACAAAAATATTTCGTTAAGAAATTTTGACAGAAAAAATATTGTCTAAATTCTTTAGAGAATCTAAATTTCGTCGAAAGTTTCAAATGAAACATTTTCCTCAAAACAATTTCCATTGAAAATTTCGACGAAACACATTTCCATCAAAAAATTTCATCAAAATTCTTTACAGATTTCAAATTTTGGCGAAAGTTTTCGACGGAAACATTTTCGTCATCAAAAAATTTTGACGGCAAAATATATCGACGGCAAAAAATTTCATCAAAATTCTTTACAGATTTCAAATTTCGGCGAAAGTTTTCGACGGAAATATTTTCGTCATCAAATAATTTTGACGGCAAAAAATTTCATCAAAATCCTTTACAGATTTCAAATTTTGGCGAAAGTTTTCGACGAAAACATTTTCGTCATCAAAAAATTTTGACGGCAAAAAAATTCATCAAAATTCTTTACAGATTTCAAATTTCGGTGAAAGTTTTCGACGAAAAAAATTTCGTTGAAATTTTTAGCGAAACACATTTCCATCGAAAATTTTCAACTAAATTTCGTCAAGTTTTTCGATAAAAAATTTCCATCAAAATTTTCAACGAAACACATTTCTATAAAAAAATTCCGTAAATTTTTTTGACAAAAAAAGCATTTTGACGAAAAAAATATTCTGTCAAAATTCTTTAGAGAATCTAAATTTCGTCGAAAGTTTCAAATGAAACATTTTCCTCGAAATAATTTCCGTCAAAATTTTCGTCAGAACACATTCCCATCAAAATTTTGAACGAAAAACATTCCGTCAAATTTTTTGACAAAATTCTTTTTTCGTTTAAAACATTTGATGGAAGAAATCATTTTCGTCATAACTGTTGACAGAAACTAAATTTCAATAGAAATTTTTTTTTTTTTGTAAAAATTTCGACGAAAAAATAATTTTGTGACGAAATTTTCGTCTTTTGCAACGTATAAATTTCGACAAAATTTTGTGAGAAAACCAAGTCAAAAACGGGTCAGGTCAGATTTGACCCAGTTCAGAAACCAAGTCAGACCCACTTCAGAAACCAAGTCAGGTCAGATCCAAACTGGTTCTGAAGTAGTTCAACAAAATCTAATCCAAGTCAGACCTGACTTGGATCAAATTAAAGCGGGTCGGGTCAAAATACCTGACCTATAAAAATCAAGTTGGGTCGAGTCGAACAAAAACCTGACCCGACCTGACCCATGCACAACCCTACATATATATATATATATATATATATATATATATATATATATATATATATATATATTAGGTTGAGGTCTATGGGATGTTGAAGCAATTTTGCCCACATCTATAGTCCTCTTAGGAACCCATTTAAGATTAGTTCCTTTTAGGTCATATTTCTTAATATTGCATTGATATACATGATGATCACTCATGCAACAATATGTACATTTCTTAAATGGTAGCTTAGACATGAACCTATGGGGATAATGGTTTGTCTTTCTTGGTTGAGCAAATGAAGGTTTTTGAAAACCAAGTTCATATCTAGTAGATTCAACCCTTTGTCTACCAAGGAGGACATTCAAGTTGTCTCTCCCACTAGTCATTCTATCAACCATTATTTTTAACCTATCAACTTCATTAGATAATTCAACACATTTAGCACATGAAATAGTGGAAGGGGATTCACATCATCACATGATCCAACAAGACAATTCATAAAAAGATTTTCATTTTTAAGATCATCATTGTCTTTCATTAAATCATTTACAATGGTTGTCAAACTATCAACTTTGTTTTGTAAATCATTTTTCGCCTTTTTAATTTTCTCAACCTTAGAGGTTAATTTTTCATTTTCAACTTGCAAACATTTATAAGCATACATCAAGTCATCATATAATGGACCAACCATAGAAGAAGTATCACAAGAACTAGTGTCACACATAGAATCAAAATCATTGCATGAAATATTATCACTTAAGGACTTCGAAGAGTGACAAGAATATACCTCAGTTTGTTCATCCTCTATATTTGTCATTAAGCATAAGTTTGCTTTTTCACTACTTGAAGAGCTAGATGAGCTTGATGAATCATCTGAGAATGCCATATAGGCCTTCCTTTTCTTTTTGCCTTTATCTTTCTTGAACTTGCCGTTATCATTTTTGTTTTTGTTCAGGCAGTTCTTTTGGAAGTGACCTTTTCCACACTCAAAACAAGCATTATTTGAGTTTGCATTACTTGAATTGTTGTCTTTTTTCTTTGGCCAGTATACCTTTTTCTCTTCTTGTTGAACTTGTTGTTGAAAAATTTGGTGAACGACTTGTTAAACTTTTTCACGAACATTGTCATTTCGTCGTCTTCACCGGTGCTTGATTCACTTGATAAAGTATCAGTAATTTTCTTACTTTGCTTGCTTTCTTTGTTTTCCTTTGAATGAGATGATGAAGCTTTGAGAACTAATCCCTTTTGTTTCTTCTTGTTAAGCTCGCGATTAGTCCTTTTGTTTAGCTCCAACTCGTACACTTGAAGCTTTCCAAATAAAGTGGCAATGGACATTGTGGAGAGATCTTTAGCTTTATAGATAGCCGAAGCCTTTGCATCCCATTCCTTAGTAAGACATCTCATAATTTTGTTCACTAATAGTTCATCATCATGGAAAATATTTAAAGCATTCATTGATGTGACTATATGCATGAAACATTTTTGCATGTCAAATATAGACTCACCCTCATGCATCTCAAAGAGCTCAAACTCTCTAGATAATGCATTTTGTTTAAAACGCTTTACTTCGCTAGTACCTTCATGGGTTGTTTCTAAAATGAGCCACATCTCACGTGCGGTCTTACATGAAGATACCCGATAGTATTTGTAAGAACCTGCACCGTTAATTAAGGTAATTAATTATGTGAAAATTAGGAAATGATTCCATAATTGACCCTAAGAATTATTAAGAGGCTTTAAAAATTATGATAAGTGATTAAGAATGCTGAAAGTCGCTTTTCGGAATAAAAGCGCAGATACCGGTTCTGCTAGTCGGTATAAATGCGTACCGAAAAAGTATCCCGAAAAATTATAATAAGTGCATGATAATTACTAGAGTAATATGTAGGACTTTTAAAACAAGTTTCAAGTTAAAATAATGAGAACTGGTGACAGAAACTGGTACTGGCTATGAAAAGCGCGTACCGAAAAGGTGCTCCAAAAATTATAAGAAAAATATGATAATTCTTGTAAAATTGATTCGGTTAAGAATCCTGAGTTTGGGATTGAAATGCTAAGCGTAGCAATTAAATTTAATATTGTGTGTTATATTGTTAAGTGGCTATATAAGTGGTGGGCACATGATCCTAGGTTATGTTTTTTTAGCCTCCTTCGTTGATTTTTCTGAGTCCTTGAAGTCAGCCTTTCCACCTTCACCTTCTCCTCCATTTTTGTGAGCCAAGGAGCTTCCTTTCTCCTTGGTTTCTTCTCTTTTGTGAGTAAACACTTGGGTGAGTGCTTTGGGAGGGAGAAAGGAGTGTGCTTTCTGAGTTTTGTCTCTGCATTGTGAGGTGTTGAGGGGATGAGTTCTTGTGTTGAGTTGTGTGAGTTGTCTTCTTGGCTTGTGAAGCTTCAAGGAGTCTTCTTTGTGGAGAAAGAACTCATCTTGTGTACCATTTTCGTGCACCATCTTAGCCTGAGTATTTGGAGCTAGTTGGTGAGCTCCAAGAGCACTTCCTCCTCTGTTTTGAGTGTTGAGTAAGTGATTCTACCTTTGATCTTGAGTTTTTTGGGTTAAAGTTGATGTCTTGGCATGTAATATGTTAAAATGAAGTAACCAACACGTATATGAACTTGTATATGCCTAATAATGGATGCTTGGACGTTAGGATGGGTTAAAAACCCGACCTTTGGAGTGGTATTTCGCAAAATGCAGAATCTAAGTTCTGTCGCGAAATATCCGGATATTTGGTTGGAAATATCCGGATATTGATATCCGGATATGGAGTTCTGAATATCCGGATATTGCAAGAGAGATATCCGGATATTGATATCCGGATATGCTCCCGAGGAATATCTGGATATTCTGATTTTTCGTGGACAGTGATGACATTGTTCATGCAGAATGCTATTTTGGGTTTGTGGACCCATGTTTGGTCCAAGGAGACTTCTGTAATAAGTAATGTAAGTCATAATCATGTGATTAGGGCTTATGCCTCTGTGTGAAGCCTTAAGACGTAAAACGTAAAGGAAAAACGTAGTCTTTATGTTAATGCTTTTGAGCTTTGAATGTTGATATGCTTGTTGGTCCTAAATCAGATTGTGATCTGCTGTGTGTTGGACTTGAGCTGTGGACTCTTGGATTGGATAGTTAGCTTAAGAGGTAAGCTTTCGTGTCCTCGGTTTAGCCATGTTGTGGTTCCACCATGTCCCATGGGGGTATGGTTATATGCATGCTGTGTTACATGCTTTTGATGTTTTGGAAATGTTGTTGAGCTGTTATATGCTAGTGCCTTTATGATATGCATGTGGTGTTCCACCTATACGGTAAGCCTGAGTATGTGGTACATACAAGATGGTGAGGCTGTGGATGAGGTGCAAGCGGTGTTCCTTGTACTACATGTAGGTATAGACGTATTCCTGCATTTCTCTGGCCAGTAGAATAGTGATAAACACACATGGCATGAATATCTGTTGCACTGCATAGTTTTGGAACTGATATTGATATTACTGCTTTTAGAACTTATATTTGCACATGTAAGTGAGCTTGGGGTGGAAGATCCTTGAGGACCCCTTGTCTTACTGAGATTTCTAATTTAGAGATCTCACCCCACGTTTGGGGAATGCTTATTTCAGGATCAGGTAATGTGGGGGTTGAGGTCCCAGGCGGCAGGAGGCCGGAGCTGAGTTAGATATTGATGATATTATATGCTGACATGTTGGATGCTGGATATGCTTGCTGCTTTTATGCTTTTAGCTTCATTTTATGATTTTGGATTATCTTGTTGAGACTCTGTCGTTTATGCTGTTGATTTGGTGAGCATGGGGATTGTCCATGCCACGTAGACTTGTTATGTCTTGTTTTAGTTGGAGTTGTAATAATGTATCAGGATTATTGTCCGAATTACGTGATGTAATGTCGTGACTTAGATACTCACTTTACATTTTATATTGAGGTATTCAGTTAGTTGTCTTGTAATTCACATACAGGCATTGTTTTTATGAAATTGATTAAGTAATCAACTTGGTTAAGTATAATGACATCATAATTGGAAAAGAAAAAGATATTTCGCAATTTTTAATTAACCGCAGTTTAATACGATAATATGATAACATTACCGGGTATACACAGGGTGTTACAATATTCGTCCTTACCAAGTGCATTAACTATCAAGTTCTTTGTTTTTGAGTTGTATTGGGCTCTCTCTAATTCTTCTATAGTAATCTGTGTGTTTTTTAGGCACAGTTCTTCCATTGTCATCTAGTGTGGTTGGAGGCTGATATCCTTCCTCTATACTATACCAAATTTTAAGATCCACTGACTTAAAGAAAATCTGCATCCAAGTTTTTCAATAGGGTTAATCAATCCCATTGAAAAATAGAGGACGGTTGGTGGAACCACCCTCAAGAGGAATATCCTGATGGAAAGAAGCCATAGAATCTTGAACTCTTTGGCAATGGCCAATGACTCAGAGCACGAAGCTCTGATACCACTTGTTGGGCAAACGGCTTCTTTAATAAGGATGCAGATGAACACCTAGAGGGGGGTCAATAGGTGTTCTAGGATTTTAAAAAAAATCTTTATGTCAAGTGAACTTTCATATTTGACAAATCTAGAGTTAGAATCAAGAGAAACTAACCAAATTAGCTAGATGCTTTATTTTCACTTCTAATAGAATGAAACAGGTCCTTAAATGCCCTAATATACTAGAATGATGTATAAGGTATCAATACGTACCTTGGATGTTTATCAATTCAGAGAACGCAGCTTTACAAATATTTATCAGATATTATTACTAAACTTGATCGAGAAGTAAAAACGTCAATATCAAAAAGGGTTTTATAAGACTTATGTTGTAGGAAAAGTGATTGTGTAATGTTATAGAGATTCGTTTTACGTGCCTTAGTTTTTTTTTTTTTTTTGCTTCAAGAAGTGTGGGCCCCACTAAATGTTGTGTGTGTAGAAAACTTTTTTGTGTCATGTGACATAATACATACAAACCCCTATCAAAAAACAACTAGGTAGTTATAACAAGGTTAAATCACACCAAGTACAGATTTATATAAAGGCAGAAATTTCAGCTTATTCTTTAGAATATGATTAATATTTCAGAAATATCAAAACACTATTAGATGTTATTTTCTTTTTAGTATATTCAAGCAATACAAATTAGAAGTTTAGAAACTTCACTTTTTAGACAAGAGTAACCTATATTCAGAAACAAATCTTGGTATATCTTAAGCTAAAACAAAATTAAAATCACTAACTGAACAGTATAACAGAATTATGATATTAATACAATTTAAATCCAAATATTAGCACCAAAAAAAATTTAAGCTAATTTTATTACTGCACAAACTAACAAAAAAAATTAAGAGATGATTAGTCTAACTAATATACAGAAAAACTGCAGAAATTAAAAGAGTATACAAGAGAGAACAACACACCAAAAAATTATCATGGTTCACACCCACTAAGTCTTAATTGGGTGCTACATCCATACTGAAGGCGATCTAAGTTTTATTAAAATCCAGAGACTTGTTTTACAAGCACTTCAATACACAAGCAATTATAATAAAACTATAGCAGAAAAAAAAATTCCTTAACACCCTCGGTTAAACAACCAAGAATTTTCTAGCTTCAAGCTATGAGATCTTGACACTCAAGCTAAGCACAGAGGACTTGGACAAAGATCTCCTTATCCTTTCTATCCACCATAAACCACTCACTCCTAGGGTGTCTCCACTGCTTCAAGCCTCGAGATCAACTCAAGCTAAGCTACTTTGCTCAAGCCCTCTTGGTTCAAGACTTCCCACTAGGGCTAATCTTTAATTCACACAACCACCAACAAAACAATCGATACAATATTCAGTGATATGATTTCAAGATCAAAAGCTGAAAGATTAAAGAAAGATTACACCTGACACTAATTCACTTTTTACAGAGATCCTAGCACTCCATTTCTGCCAAGGAAAATATGATTTCAAGCTCCGCAAAAAATGAATGAGTGATGCAACGACGTTTATTCTCCAATTATCGTAGATAACCTGTAAAGAACCTTGGGATACACCACCTCAAAAGCTAGCTCAAAGGGTGGGAGTGCCCAAGGCCTTATAAACTCCACATTAGTTGCTCATAGAACCAATGTGAGACTATATATCTCAACACGCCCCCTCACGCAAGAGCCCTTTGGGCTAGAAGCGTGGGATTGCACAGGTCCAAGAGCCCTTATAGTCACCCAAGCTCTCTGATACCATGTAAAGAACCTTGGGATACACCACTCCAAAAGCTAGCTCAAAGGGTGGGAGTGCCTAAGGCCTTATAAACTTCACATTAGTGGCTCATACAACCAATGTGAGACTATATATCTCAACGTCAAGAATATACTCTCAGCGACTTTTTGACAAACAGATTGTGGGTAGTGTTCTTTCAATTCAAAAAAAAAAAAAAATCACCAGATTTTACCCACATCCAATAATACTCACTATTGAAAGCTTTTCTCACACAAGAAGATAACCCAACCAAAGATGAAATCCACTATTTTAGGATCAAGATTGGGCGAACTCGAAGAACCAATTGATGAGGTAGTTTTGAGATTTTTCTTTCAGATCAAAAATTGAAGACAATGTTTAGCTCAATATGGTAGGATTTTTCTTTCACAAATTTTCGCTCACAATATCAGAAGAAGATTGATTGAAGGAAGTTTGACTCTATCTTTTTTCTGAAAATTTTCTCTCTTTTTCAGAATGTGTAGATCGCGTGTATGATTAAAAAAGAGAACAAAAATTGATAAAGTAGAGTTGTAAATATCTCTACAGTGTAGGCAATTTTATTTGTCTTATTATGAGCTCAATACATGCAACCATTTGATCAACATCCTATGGCTAGTATTTACCCCCAAAAAAACGCACTCAATTTATAGCGCTATTTGCATCTTAACAAAATTTAAACCAGAATCTGTTTTATTAATACAACTAAACTTATATATATATATATATATATATATATATATATATATATATAAAATACCCATGACCTGATAGTTACTAAATTTTCCTTATGCCCTATTTTGTACATTAATTAGGGATATGCTTATTTTCTTAAACAATTTATTTGATAGTTACCTAATTATCACATTTGATAAAATTTTATTTTTTGCAAATGAATGTTCGGAGCAAGAAATCACACTCTCAGGCAAAATGAAGTTACAAGGTTTCTAACCTATGCGCTAATATTCCAAACATCATATTCTTCAATGTCTTCCAAGCTTCAATATGATCTCCTTAGCTTTGACATCATCAAAACCTTTATATTTCTGCATAGGAGGTCCTTCATAATTATCGGTTTGAGGCCTGACTTATTTATAAAAAATAAAAGTCTAGTTTAACTTGTTAAAAAAAAATAAGACAATAAAAATTTATCCAAACAGAATATATGATCAACAGTACTAATAATTCCACAAAGATTTATAAATTCAATGTATATCCAAACAGCATAATATAGAACAATTCAAAAAGTCTATTTAACCAAAAAAATTGAGGTGAAATGGATTGAAGGCTATTATGAATAAAATAAAAAATATAAAATAAAAATAAAAGTTAGTATAGTAAGCCAACATGAGAAGCTTTAAGGCTGAACTTTTGAATTGGAACCCAAAGCCTTTTTATTAAACGAGCTTTTATACAAGTATAAGTCTAGTTCTAACAATCAATTTTAGACATGTAAGCTCAAGCCTTCATAAGTCGAGTCAAAGACCCCTGATCCATTTATCACCACTAGTTACGACACTCGACTAAACACATTGATTACACGCAGACCACGCAAATATCTCAGTGTTTGTAAGACGATATTTTATTCTTTGACATTGTTTAAGGGAGAATTTTAATTTTATTTATATGGCTATGACGAATTTTTGGATAAAAATATATTTAATAATATACTTTTTTTATTTTCAAAAATCTATATTTAATATTAAAATAGAACATATGAGCATTGATTTCATGTTTGTACCATTCTTGTTGATGTGTTGGGTCAGTGTAAATAAGAGTATTAAAGTATATTCATTCACACTGACCAAGTTGTGGAACAAGTCGGCGCTCTTGGGACAAGAGTTATGCATAATATAATATATAGAAAATGATCTATATTAATTAGGATCGGTCATACACTCTTAATTAGTGTATGATCAGTTATACTTAGTGTAGTTTGTAAGAGTTTAAAAACAAAAAGTTTGTAAATATAACTTTCCTTAATATATATAACACGTGCATGCTTAGATTTTTTTTTCTCTTTATAAATAAAAATTAGACTAAATAAATTTTTACACAAATTCTTATAATTATAAAAAATTATAATGAAGAAAAAAATCAAAAGTTTTTAGGAAAAGTTTTCTTAAAGCCCTTATTAGCTTTTCTTGAAATGAGGTTTGAGTTTTTAAGTAATTTTTAAACTAAAATTTATATATAATTATTGAATAACATTTAGATTTTTTTAAGTTCTTATTTTAGCTTTAACTTAAAAATAATTTTTAAGTTAAAAAATAAATCCAAACAGACTCTGTGTCATCAGAGTAAAGAAAGCATGATAAAAGATTTTCTTATAATCAAACGTGTGAATTTTAAGACAGAGAAATACATTCAGTATTTTACATGAGATAAAATTATCTGTTATATTTTCAAAATAATATTATTTTATGATTTAGAAATAAAATATAGAATAGTTAATATTTTTTCTTGGGATAAGGGAAACATTTTTTCATTTATTATATATAGATACATTAAAGTATACGATTTTGAGAGTGAATTAATTTTTCAATTCAATTTCATCAAAAAAAGGCTTTTTAAAAAAAAATTAAGATATAAATTCTTTTAAATTAACTTTGTTAATCTTTATAATTTTTGTTAATCTTCTTTATAATTTTAAATTTTTATTTTAATCTTTTTTTAGGCTCAGCTTATATGAATTATAAAAAATATTTCTACATTATGATAATTTTTAAAAAAAATTATTTATTGAGAAATATATTTCTCATATTATATGAAACAAAATTGTCTCATGCACACTCAAAAGAGTGGGTGGAACCTACTAAAAATAATAGAGATAAATAAAAAAAAATCGCCCCACTCATTTTTGTATGTGTGTTTAAAATAATTTTATCTCATACAATATGAGATATGTATTCCCCTTATTTATTTTGTTACAGCTTTTTTTTCAAATTTATATATACTTGCATAGTTAAATAGTATAAATAACGCTAAAATAATTAAAATAATATGTAAGATTTCTACTTCTTTGTTTTGGAACATAACATACAGAGGTCCAAAAACTTTTGGATCATTATCGATCAAAGTTGATGACTTTAACCTTCATAAAAGTCCCCAGCATAATGCACACACACAGTATGAACGGTCTCATCTTTCTTTCTTTTTTCTTTTTTTTTTGATTACAAAGGAAGAAAAAGACAGCTAACAACGAGTAAGTCTAGGAAAGAGACACCCATGCAGTCTCTAGCTAGGAGATTCCAACAGCCTTGTGGAGGTTGATCCCAACGGCACACGTTCCAATCGTGATCGTCAAAATTGGTAGCGAGCCAATCCGCGACTCCATTTCCCTCCCGATGGATATGGGATACTTCAACATTCCAAGGTAGTCACATGAGACATCTGATTCTGTTAACAATAGAGGAGAAAGGTTGGTGGGTGTCACATCCTGAAATGACCAACTTGTGAGCAACCGTTGAGTCTGTAAGAACCCGCACCGTTAATTAAGGAATTTAATTAATAAATTATGAGAAAATATGAAATGATTCCATAATTGACCCTAATAATTGTTATGAGGCTTTAATAATTATAGTAAGTAAGTAATAATGCTGAAAGTCATTTTTCGGAAGAAAAGTGCAGATACCGGTTCTGCTAGTCGGTATAAATGCGTGCCGAAAAAGTATCCCGAAAAATTATAATAAGTGCATGATAATTACCAGAATGATATGTAGGACTTGTAAAACGAGTTTCAAGTCCAAATAATGAGAACTGGTGCTGGAAACCGGTACTGGCTTTGAAAAGCGCATATCAAAAAGGTGCTCAGAAAATTATAAGAAAAATATGTTAATTCTTGGAAAATTGTGTAGTTTCAGATTCCAAAGTTTGGGATTAAAATGCTAAGCGTAGCAATTAAAGTTAATACTGTGTGTTATTTGGGTAAGTGGCTACAAATACCCTTGTTAAGGGCACAAAACCCTAGGTATTTTCTGTTGCTACGTGAATGTTGGAGTGGCTGGTCAGTTTCTACTGTTCCATTGAGCTTTCTTCACCATTTTGGAGATCAAGTGTCACTTTTGCTTGGTTTCTTCACCTCCAAACACTTGAGCCTTGTGTGAGTGGCCTTTGTGAGTGTGTAGAGAATTTTGGTTCTGAGTTGAGGGACTGTTTGAAGTCAGTTTGTGGGCTGAGTGGCCTTGTGTGAGGGTGAGAGCTTCCTACTTGGCTTGTGAAGCTTCAAGAAGCTTCTTTGTGAAGAAAGGACCAACCTTTGTGTTGCATTTTCGTACACCTTATTTCCAGAACCTTAGAGGCAGTGTGGTGAGCTCCAAGAGCCATTGATCCTCTGTTTTGAGCTTTGGTGAGTTGTACCTACCTTGAGCTTGTGTTTTAATGGGTTAAAGGTGTGATCTTTGCATGTTTAATGGGTTAATCAAGTAACCAACTGGGGTGTGGACCTTAATCAGTATAAAGATGCATGCTTTAACGTAATTAAGTGTTAAAAATGGAACCTTGGAAGGATATCTTCACGAAATGCATTTTCTGCATTCTGTAGTGAAATATTCGGATATGTGCCCGTGAAATATCCGGATATGGGATTCTGGATATCCGGATATTGCATATCCGGATATGGTCCCGAGGAATATCCGGATATTCTGGGATTTCGTAGAACAGTAGCTGTGTTGTGTGTGCAGTAGGCTATCGGGGGTTTGTGGACCCTAGATTGATGAAGTTGAACTTCTGTAATTAATGAACTAAGTCAGAATCGTTGTGATTAAGGGCTTATGGCTTGGTATGGAGCCTTAAGACGTAAAACATAAGGAAAGGCGTTGTCTTTAAGTTATATGCTTGTGTTGCATTTTTATTGATATAGTATTGGTCCATAACAGATTGTGAATCTGCTGTGTTTGGACTTTGAGCTGTGGACTCTTGGCTTTGGGTGTTAGCTTGGAAGGTAAGCTTTCGTGTCCTCGGTTTAGCCATGTTGTGGTTCCACCGTGTCCCATGGGGGGGTGTTTGTTTGCATGCTGTGTTACATGCTTTGAATATTTGAAATGTTGTTGAGCTTTATGTGTAATGGCTTTTAATATGCATGTGTTGTTTCATCTTGACGGTAAGCCTGAGTATGTAGCGTCATACGATATGGTGATCCGGGGTGAATGCAAGTAGCGTCTTGCACTAGTGTGGGTATTTGGCGTATGTAAATCCTGCATTTCTCTGGCCAGTAGAATAGTATTGACACACATGACATGATTATCTGCTGCATTACACTGTTTTAGAAATGATATTGATGAACTGCTTTTAAACTTATATTGCACATGTAAGTGAGCTTGGGGTGGAAGATCCTTGAGGACCCTTTGTCTTACTGAGATTTCTTGTTTAGAGATCTCACCCCACGTTTGGGGAATGCTTATTTCAGGTTCCGGTAGTTTGGTGACTGATGCCTCTGGCGGCAGGAGGTCAGAGCTTAGTTGATGATATTATGTTGTATTGCTGCCATGACTGGATATGGATGTTGTTTGCGTTTTTCGCTATTTATGCTTTTGTTGTTGACGAGACTGATGTTGGGCGTGTTGCCTTATTTGAGTGAGCATGGGGATTGTCCATGACACTTTATGTTAGTGCTGTAGATTGGAGTTGTATAAACTGTTAGATGGTCCGGTCTACGTTGTTGTAGTTCCGTGACTAGAGCCACACTTTTATTATATATGTTATGAGGTATTTTCAGATAGTTGTTTTATTGCAATTGCATACAGGCGATGTTTTATTAATTGATTAATAAGCAACTTGGTAATGATAATGACATCATAATTGAAAAGAAAAAGATATTCCGCATTTTTAATTAAGCGTTGCTTAGTACGATAGTATGATAACATTACTGGATATATACGGGGTGTTACAGAGTCAGTTTCCAACCAGACCCATTTGAAGCCCTCATTCCAAGCTATGTCCAGGTCAATTAATATTCTCCAAAGCTCAGCCAAAAGGGAGTTACCCGTGCTAAGTTTCTTTGAAAAACTAGTAACCCATCTACTAACATTGTCCCTGATAACTCCACCACAACTCATAGTGTGGTTAGCACCCTTGCATGAACCATCGGAATTGAGCTTGACCCAGCCATCACTAGGATCGATCCATTTAACCAGAATTTCTCTTTTCCTTGGTTGTTTCAAGCCCGCTGCTGATAAGAGAGAATAAGCATGGTTAATACTACAGATATAAGCATTGACCTTGTGGCATAGGCTAGTAGTTGAACAAGTAACCGAGTTGAACACTAGGTTATTTCTTTCCGACCAGATCATCCAAACGATAATGCCAACTTTGGTAGGCCAATTCTCTGTAGTTTCACGATTCTTAGCCTAGCTAAGGTTAGAGGCCATCCAATCGATGAAGGTACAGGAGAAGAAGTAATTAGCATGCTGGGGCCAACCAATGATACCCCAAATCTCCTTACCCCAAGGACAGTCTCTAAAGATATGCTGACAGTCCTCATAGTTATGGTGACACCTAATGCAGTAAGAATCTTCACTCATGTGCCTCAACCTTCTCTGAGTGTTAGTCAACAGTTTGTTCCCAATCAAGAGCCATAGGAATAATTTGATTCTTTGAGGTCCTTGCCAATCCCACAAAATATTCCAATCCACAGAAGTGTCATGGACCTGAGGATGGGATAGCGCCTTGTACGCGGATTTAACAGAAAAACAGCCATTATTGGTATGAGTCCAAACAACTCGGTCAACCCCATCGAGGTGGGATGGGAGGGATAATTCCAACTATACTATAGATCACCTCCTTATGAAGGAGGTTCTGGAATAGAGGCCAGTTCCAGGATCCATTGTGGAGGACAAAATCAGCTGCATTTCGATGGCTAATCTCCTTAGGGATTTGGCTAAGAGAGACAGCTTCCAATCTCTCAACCTGAGGAACCCAACTGTCCCACCAGAATCGAGTAGAAAGGCCATTTCCTAGGAGAATCTTGGAGCCAGCAGATATGGAGGGTCACAAAGATGATATACCACGCCATAGGTTAGAAGCTATAACATGCTTCCTAGCATTGGGGATGAGACGATCTTCAACATCGTACTTGTTGCGAAGGACCCTGGCCCATAGCGTTTGATCATTCGTTAGCATTCCATGGCCCACTTTCATAATAAAAGATTGGTTGTAATGACGAAGGTTCTTCAAGTCTAGCCCTCCTTGGTCAGAGGGGGAGCACAGTGTATCCTATCTAACCAGGTGAGTTTTTTTGGTGGTAGGGGTAGATCCCCAAATGAAGTTTCGAGTAGACTGTTCCAAGGAATCACATACAGAGGCAGGAAGTAAGGATGTCTGCCTAGTGTAACTAGGGATGGCAGCTAAAACTGATTTAGCCAAGGTGACACGACCAGCTAATGAAAGAGAAGTGGCACTCCAAGAGCTGAGTTTCTACTGCACATGATCAAGGACATGGTTAAAAGAGTGGTTGGAAACTCTTTTGTGATGGAGGGGGACACCAAGATATTTCCGTAGATCCCTAGTGATTCCAAAACCCATAAGGTCACCCATTTCTTTAGCTCTACCAAAATTAACGTTGTTAGAAAAGAACACTTTAGATTTCTCATAGCTAATCTTTTGGCCATAAGAGGTCAAGAATGGATTTAGCAATCTTAGCCTGGTCCACAGTAGCCTCCATAAAGAAGAGGATATCGTCCACAAAAAGAAGATGACTAATGAGAGGTCCATTCTTTTTTAGGACAATTGGCTTCCACACTTTTGCCTCTGTTACAGCTTGAATCAGATGTGCAAGGCGCTCAACACAAAGAACAAAGAGGTAAGGTGAAATGGATCACCTTGCCTAATTCCTCTTGTTGGTTGGAAGTCGTTTCTTTTCTTCTTCCTCGCATTGATCCGCTAGTCAGATCGAGTTCGTGTGTGTAGCTTTTATTCATCATTTGTTACAAAAACAGGAAACAAAAATGCATTTTTTTTCAAGCAAAAACATGACAATTATAGAAGAGCACTATTAAGAAAAATGATTTTGATATTGGGAAAAAAACGTAAAAAGAGAAATTTAATCAGTATTAATAAAATCAGCTCAACCTGTCCGGTCAGACCGATTGAGCTAAGAACCGATACCCTAACCGATCCGACTCAATCAATGAACCGGCTATGCATATAACCTGATCAATAACTGTTGAATCGGTCAAAAATCGGATTCAACTGGTACTCATTCAGTATTGATAGTTTGGTTGAACCGATTTTTTAAAAATTGTGACTAAATATTTCAAAATAATTACATTCTTGGAATTGAACTTGACATCTAAATGAAAGAGAACGATATGTTAATCAATAAACCAAATTATTTTGTTGTCATATCATTTCTATTTATGTATTTATTATATATTTTTACATAAATTCAATTTAAGCGGACTTCAACCAATGACTTAGAGATTAAACAACCCATTGATTTGATATCTTGATCTAGTCGATAATCGGTTTAGTTTAATAACATTAAATTTAATAGTAATTAATAATTTGAAAGATTTTGAAAAATATAAAAAGGAAAATGCTAATTGCTAAACGACGGTGTAGCTATGTATCTTAAAGTAACAGAGTACAATTAAATATTATTCTAGAGAGGGGATTTTTTTAATCAGAGTGAGGTTTTTTTTTTAATTCAATGACCCTAATTATTCTTTGAGATGAATTAAGTCCTTCGAATCTCGACAGAGAGAAGGGAACCGCATAGTATAATATTATTTTGGATTAATATTTTTTATTTTATAAGAGATAATTTTATCTTTTTTTTATAAGCGATAATTTCATTTTTTACATACACATAATAATGTATGAGATCCATATTTTATTTTTTTCTCTTTTCGCTTCACATAATCCTATATGGTCACCACATACTTTAATATATATGTAAAATGAAATTATTTAATATAATATTAGAAATATTAATCCCTTCTGAAATTTATGTTGTCACTTAAGTCAATCTTATGGATTAAAATTTAATAAGTTATGGCATTATTTTGAAAGTGATTTAATCATTTAATTTATTTTTCGTTAAAGAAAAACATACAACTCTTAACTTTCTATTTGTAAAATTTTAAATCTTTAGAAATGATCATTAATTTTTCTGTTTTATTCGGTATTTTAAGACTCAATATAAATAAAATTGACAAAATATTTCTCAAAAGTATAACTCTTATTCCAACAACACTGGTCTTTCCGCAAGTGTGAATTTATATTTTGTCAATTCTTTGTCATTGACATTAGGGACGGTAAAAATGAGTCAATTCATCGGGTTGGTACGTAACCCGTAAAAAATAAGTCAGGTTGGGTTGGTAAAAACGAGCTGCCAACTTGACCCGAGCCAGTTCGGAAAAAACGAGTCAGTTCGTAAAAAAACGAGTCAATCCGCGAGTCAAACGAGCCAGCTCACAGGTTGAGTTTTTTTATATATAAAAAATACAAAATATTATATACAAAAATGGAGAAAACCTACACATGTTGTCATCGTCTTTCTTCTTTCTCTAAACCTAAGTCTCTAATCTTCTCACATCCCTGCCATTTCTATATTATTAGGCTGTGGTTGCTTTGTTTGGTTCAAATATCTTACCCACTTGGTAGCAAGTGGTTCTAATTGTTTCTCGATATTGATGTAAATTTGATATGAAAAAAAACTAGAAACTGAAATATTTTGCTTTTATTTCTCATTTTGTAACCCTTGTTTAAGCTTATGGAAGCCACATACTACAAGTTCATTTAAATATGTTGAAAATGAGCCAACCTGCAAGCAATTTTTTAGTCAACCCGCGAGCTAGTTTTCGAGCCAACCCGCGAGCTATATTTTCAAACCAATCAACGAGTCATATTTTTAAACCAACCCGCGAGCCAACCCTAACTCGACTAGGGTCAGGTTGAGTTGAATTTTCTGACTCTTTTTTTTTTCGAGACAATCCTAATTCGGCTCGTTTTTTTTGGGTTGCATGCCGATCGGGCCGGATTGACCCGTTTTACGAACCCTAACTGACACTAACACATCCCGCCATTTGTCTCTCTGGTTTTTTGCAATTAATTTCTTCTGAATTTAATGAAATGTATCCATTGACTGCTGACCGAGACATATTTGAAGAGTTCGGCGGGTTAATCAGTGTGTTTGGTTTTTATGCGATTATTTTATGAGGAAAATGTTCGTTTTTATAAAGAATAATTATTTTAACCGGAATAATTTCACTGTGAAAAGATATACCACAACAAGTGCAGATCATGTTGAGAAATAATAGTATATCTGCCGCGTTCTTTGCATGAATGGGGACCAATCACGGGTTGGTGGGGAGAATATTGCAGTCTGCTACCAACGCAGGGTAGTGCAATAAATGCAACTGGAAGCGGTAGGAAGAGAGCCGCGTACCAGTGCAACCTGAACGTGATCCCTGCTGCACCGCGTCCCAGCACAAAGAGAATTTATTCGAGTGGCAGTTGATTCAGTTTAAGTAAAATTTTGTTTTCCAATCCCTGTAAATATAAAAAAAATCTTTGGAGCTGTTAGCCCCGGCATCTTCTCGGATTTTTTATTTTTTTTGTATTTTTTTTATGGACAGAAAGCTACTGGCCAAGTTCTACGACCTTCTAAGTTGAAACGTAATCAATATTAGAGTTCCCGTGTGTCATGGCTAAAGTCAGCCAAGCATTGTTTTCTCGTATCCTTTTGGATTCTAGTATATTATTCAATTCCATGTAGAAATGTGATGTAAGCAATTACATCATGGCACCAACTTCATCTTAATTCATTACCAAATTGAAAACTTTTTTTTTTATTTTGGAAAATATTTTAATAAAAATTACTGCGCATAAATTATTTGTATTTATTTTCAAAACGACGTCGTTTTGGGATTGAAAGATTAAAAAATTATAAATATAAAGACAAAATTAAAATGACAAAAACATCATAATTTTCACCCAAAATGATGTCGTATTGATTTTACTGCAGGTAACTTATATGAAAAAAAGAATGAACCCATATTTTAAAAATAATTGAAATGATTCGGTCAGTTGAAAACATCATACTTCAATTAGTTATAATTTAAAACCACAAATAATTTCAATTGGTCTGGCACAACCGATATAAATTCAAAAATATTAAATGTATTGTAAAAAATTCATTTGAAAATTTGGAATATTTTCGTAATAATCATATTATTTTATGAATAACTATAATATTCAAGTAATTATAGACTATCATTAACGAAACATAAATCATATTAAATATTTGAATTTTTTCTGCAAAAACTTAAAAAAAAAATTATTATCACTGTTATAAATAATATAATTATATGGATATCCATAACCCACAAAAATATTATTTCAAAATATTAGGTGTTAAATAAGATTATGATTGTGATAGTATTTAATTAAATTAAATAAGATTCTTTCCAGGTTTTGTTTTTGTTTTCTGGCCAGCTTATACAAAATACGATTATGATTGTATTTAATTAAATAAGATGTTATTATGATTGAATGTAAATGCGTAAGCTGTTATTATTATTGGTATGGCAGTTAAATATGATATAAATGTATTATTAAATATATTAGGTTAGTGGTCTTATTTATGTTGTTTTTTGAGTTTCGATATTTCTTAGCGTTAAAAGTTAGGTTAGTGTATTTAGATTTTATAATTTGATATTATTTATACTATTACTATTTAATATTTAATTTCATAAAAAGCTTGTAATATTAGTATTATTTAATCTATTAAATTTGTTAAATATGCTATATTAATATTATTAAACTTTATTACTGTTGTATATTTAATTGGTATTACTATTATTAAACTTTATTACTGTTGTATATTTAATTGGTATTAAAATTATTAAACTTTATGTCTGTTTTATATTTAATTGGATAAAATTTAGTTTTTATGTACCTTTACGTCAAACATATATATTCTTATGTTCATATGACATATTAAAACCATATATTTTAACTGCTGGGACGCGGTGGAGCAGACATTTAGGTTGCACTGGTACGCGGCTTTCTTCCTACCGCTTCCAGTTGCATTTATTGCACTGCCCTGCGTTGGTAGCAGATTGCAATATTCTCCCCACCAACCCGCGATTGGTCCCCATTCATGCAAAGAACGCGGCAGATATACTATCATTTCTCAACATGATCTACACTATGTCGCGTCATAATGCATTATTGTGGTATATCTTTTCACCGTGAAATTATTCCCGTGATAATTTTTAAAAAAACTCTACTAGAGTCAAATGGCCCTTAATTTGTTGTTCAGTTATTTCCGCGAGTACGAATCTATATTTTGTCAATGTTCTTTGTCATTGACACTAACACATCACGTCGTTTGTCTCTTTGATTTCATGCAATTAAATACTTCCGAATTTAATGACATGTATCCATTGACTACTGACCGAGACATATTTGCGGATTCCGCGGGTTAATCAATGTTTTTAGTTTTATATTAATTAAAAGGTAAATAAATTATCACATGATATAATAGTTTAAAATTAATTAGTAAACGATAATATTATTAATTTATTAATGATTGATCTAGTATATTTAACTTACATAAGCAAGATGTATACAAAATTACAAATATTATTGCTTTGTTCACATGAAAACTTGATCCCATAAAGAGTTCCCACTTGTCACCTTTAAACAAGAAACGATAATGTATGATAAGGATAACTCAATCTGAAACTGTGCGCCTCATATTTGGTTGAATTTGTTTGTAAATTTAAAAATATTTTAATTAGTTTAAACATTAAAGGATAAATATTTATTCTTTAAAGGATAGTTATTTTAGTTAAAATTATTTTTTATTTAATATTTAAAGTAAAAAATGTTTTATTACCAAAAAAAATTAAAAAATGTTTTATTTTTTTACTATAATTTTTAGAAGTAGGATATTGTAACAACCAATTAGAGCTCCAACCAATGTTATTACAAATCGATTTCACTGTTAGATCGATTATGTTGATCCAACGGTTATATTTATTTCAACCTTTATATGGTTATGATTCCCCATATTTAATGTGAAAGTATTGAATATGGAAAATCATAATCATACAAAGATAAAAATAAATATAAAGTATTAAATATGAGAATTCATAATCATATAAAGATGAAAATAAATATAACCGTTGGACCAACATAATCGATCTAACAGTGAAATTGATTGGTAATAATATTAGTAGTAACCTTAATTGATTGTTATTAGGGGTGTTAACAGGCCGAGCTTTGGTCTTAAAAGGCTAAGCCTGTGTTTAAATGTGTCGGCCTTACAAGCCTGTTACCTGTTACAAATATAATTATCGGCCTGTGGCCTACTTTATTTACAAAAAATAAAAGTCTGATTTAGCCTGTTAGAAAAGAATAAGACAACAAAAATTTATCCAAACAGAATATACAATCAACAACACTAGTAATTCTATAAATATTCATAAATTCAATGTATATCCAAGCAGCATAATATAGAACAAAATCATTCAAAAAGTCTGTTTAATTAATAAAATAGGGGTGAAATAGATTGAGATGAGAGAGAGGGCTATTATAAATAGTATAAAAAATAAAAATAAAAATAAAAATTAATATACTAGGCCAGCCTGAGAGGCTCTAAGGCCGAGCTTTTGAATTGGAGCCTGAGGCCTTTTTACTAAACGAGCTTTTATACAAGTCCAAGTCTGGTTCTAACAACCAATATTAGACATGTAAACTCAGGCCTTCATGAGCCGAGCCAAAGGCTCCTGAAAGGCCTCTGACTCATTTATCCCCCTAATTGTTATAATATCTTACCCCTAATTTCTATTATGTAACTATTTTTTCACATAAAACACAGTAGTTTTACTTTTGATTAAAATGACACAGTTACATATTCTTTAAAAACAAACACTAATCTCTTTTTTTGGTAAATTACAAACACTAATCTCTTAGTTTAATATAAATTCTCTCATGTGAAATTTTAACATAAAATAATTCCCTCTCATAAAAAAATTATAATTAACGCAGGATGTAGAATGCAAAATTGCATTGGATATTTATGCTAATTTCGTCAGGAACTTGATTTGATGGCTCATTAACCTATATTTAAAGGAAGAATCGAGATATCTTGGTAGTCACGGGGGCTGAACCAAACACATTGAATATTACACACGCAGATCACGCAAGTATCTCAGTCTTTGCAAGACAATATTTTATTCTTTTTTTTTTTTTTGGTACATAATATTTTATTCTTTGATATTGTTTAAGGGGAGAATTTTTATTTTATTTATGTGGCTGTGAAGAATTTTTGAAAAAATATATATTTAGTAACGTGATTTTTTTATTTTCTAAAATATATATTTAATATTAAAATAAAATATGAGAAGATTGATTTCATGTTTGTACTTTGTACTATGGAAATTTTTTTCTTATATTGTTAAAGATATATTATTTTATATTAGTGAAATAAAATTATAAAAAGACTCACAAATAATTAAAGAAAAAAGAAGAAGTAAAATTCACCTTTATTATATATATATATATATATAAATATAAAGATAAATTATCTGATGTTAAATAAAACAAATATAACCCTTGTACTATTCTTGTTGATTTGCTGTGTCAGAGTAAATAAAAGTATTAAAGTATATTCATTCACAATAACTAAGTGTCGGGACAAGAGTTATGCATAATATATGCTACGTGTCATAAGAACAAAGAAAGCACAATAAAATATTTCTTATAATCAAGCGGGTGAATTTTTTAAGATAGAGAATTATATTCAGTATTTCACATAAAATAGAAGGGATATGTTATTTTATTTATTTTTATTTTGTCTATTTTTTTTTATCCTTTCAATACTATTTGATTACAATATAATTTAACGGTTCATATTTGTGAAATAAAATAAATTATTTTTCCTCCTTTCTTTCTCTTCACTTCCTCCCACATCTTTCTCTTTTCCTCTACTCCAATACATATACCTGTTTTTCCTCCTTTCTCGCTGATGCCTGTAGAGGTATTGGTCGTAGAGAAAGAGAGAAAGGAGAGGAGAGAGAAAATGTATTGGAGAAAATGAGAAGAAAGAAAGAAAAAAAAGATTTATTTTATTTTGTAAATATGGGCCGTTGGATTATATTGTAATCGAAGAATATTGAAAGGGGTAGACAAAAATAGACAAAATAAGAATAGGCAGAATCATTTATCCCTTATTATATATAGATACATTAAAGTATACGATTTCGAGAGTGATTTAATTTTTTAATTTAATTTCCTCCAAGAAAAGACTTTTAAAAAAAAATTAAGATGTAAATTATTTTATATTGCCCTTGTTAATCTTCTTTACAATTTTACTTTTTATTTTAAACCACTTTTAGACCCAACTTATATGAATTATAAAAAACATTTTTACATTATGGTATTTTTTTAGATTATTATTTTATTTATTGTAAAATATATTCTCATGTTACATGAGATAAAATTAACTCATATACATTCAAAAAAAAATAGGTGAAATTCAGTAAGAAAAAAAAAACAGAGAAATGTATTTCCCTTAATTTATTTTGTTAAAGTTCTATTCAAATTTGTGTATACTTGTATAGTATAGATAATGATATATACTAATTAAAGTAAAATTTAGAATTTCTACTTCTTTGCTTTGGACCATAACATACAAGGCTCCAAAAACTTTTGGACCATTGCCGATCAGTCAAGCTGATTACTGTGTTTGGTACAAGAGAAATTTTTTGGTGACCGGGAATCATGATTAATGGGAATTCAGTAGAAATTGAGTTTACTTGGAATCTTACGAAAGATGTGTTTGGTTCGCCAAAATATTACCGGGAATATTGGATAAAAATTACTGATTCCATATTTGGTTTAGAACGAAATATGACTTGGAATATGAGGTTATTTTACAAAAATAACCCCAAACTATTTTTACTTTTGTAATTGATAGATTGGGTCTAGATTTTTATGTGTATTGGAGTATTTTTGTCTCAAAATTTATTGTTGTGCTTTCCCTTTACTTGGTATTCTGATTGGTATTCCGAATTACCATATTATTTTTGGTAATCTGAATAGTGACTTTTCTTTATAAATCAAATTACCGGTAATCCTTGGATATCCGGGAATCGTAATTTATTCCTTCTACCAAACGTGGTAATTACATTTACCAAAGAAGGATTACCGGTAATCCTCTCTAAAAACTTGAACCAAACACCCCTAACTTCCATGAAAGTCCCCAGCATAATGCATAATGCACACTCACAAAATGAACGGTCTCATTTTTTTTTTCTGTCCTCTCCCTTGCATTGATCCGCTAGTGAGATCGAGTTCACGTGTGTAGCTTTTTTTCATCATGTGTTACAAAAACAGGAAAAAAAAAAATGCATTTGTAATTTTTTTTTCAAGCAAAAACAAGACAAGTATAGAAGTAGCACTATTAGGGAAATTGTATATTTTGATACTAGGAAAAAATGGGGAATGATCCCTTTACAAATTTTTTGTATAAATTTTTACAAATTACACTATCTTCTCCCGGAAGAAGATAGTGTAACTAGTGTTCTCCCGAGAGAAGATAGTGTAGTTTGTAAACAAAAAAGTTTGTAAATATAACCTATCACACTAAAAAAAATAACGTAAAAGAGAAATTTAATAATTAATAATTTGAAAGATTTTGAAAAATGTAAAAACGAAAATGCTAAACAACGGTTGAGCTATGTATCTTAAAGCAACAGAGTACAATAAAATATTATTCCAAAGTGGGGATTTTTTTTAATCAGAGTCGGTATTTTTTTTTTAATTTGATCACCCTAATTATTTTTTGAGACGAGTTAGGTCTTCAGATCCAAAAGGAAAAAAAACTCATACAAATATGAAACTTATTCAATATCGAGATACTTTTTTAACTATTTGTTCATTCTAGAATTCATATCGTCACGAACCAATCCTCGATATTAAAATTTAATAATTTCTACTTCATATGCATTATTTTGGAAGTGATTTAATCATTTAGTTTATTTTCCTTGAAATAGAAACATATAACTCTTAACTTTCTATTCGGAAAATTTTAAATTTTAAATCTTTTGAAGTAATCATGATTAATTTTTCTGTTTTATTCGTCAACTTAAATTAATTATAAATAATTTTAAATAATTTTCTTAGATACTTTTAATTTTACTTTTATAATTTTATTTAATTTTAAAATACTTGTTTAACATACATAATACTATACTAATTAAAATAAAATTTAATATTTCACAACTTTGTTTCGGACTCAACTAAACTGTTAAATTTGATGTAATTCAAGCTTTTTAATAATTTGGTCAATTTAATATGTACTTTATAAATTAAAATAAATTTAAATGATCCTCTTACAAAGTTACTGTGATTAAAAATAAATAATTTTTTATGTTATTTTTAATTTTGAAAAAAGGTTTTTAATGTCAAAATCTTCCGATTAAGATCAAATTCTGATAGTCTACCGAAAAAAAGAAGATCAAATTCTGATAAAGGAAAATATATTCGGTAATACGGATGGATATACTGACCAAATATGAAAAAAAAACACATTTGCACTATTTCTACATTTATAATTATTTTCTTTCATTTTTGTTGAACCAAAAATCTACTCCTGATGAAGTAACAAACTAGTATTAGCTCTCTAAAATCTGGAAAAGTTGTGATTATCTTCAAAATCAACGAAGCTTCGAATTGCATGAATGCCAGCAACTTTAAATCACCTCTCAGAGGCCCGTTACCTAAGTTTGTCACGAGCTTAATTATTTTCGGTGCAATTGGAGTATATATATACTCCTTTATCAAAATGAAAAAAAAAAAAAATGAAATATAAGTGAAAATAATTGTAAAGGTGAGAATAGTATAAAAGTTTTATTTTTTTCTCATACTTACTGTTGTGAACTAGACAAGCGTATCAATCATACAAGTAATAAAGTGTACAAGTAATAAAGTGTAAGAGTAAGAGATTTATTTCCACGAGAATTAGATTTCAACAACAAATTCACTATTTATGCTTAAGTTGGACAATCGATCAAGACTCAAGAGAGTTGAATGAAACTTGAATTCAAAAAGCAAATCAATAATGAGTGAGTAACTTGACAATCAAGAAACACAATTAATGTTTCAATTCCCCTAAATTAACTAAAACTCAATCCCTAGAAATCCCAATTCTTTACTCTCTTTAAAGATCTCCGATTGTTCTTCAAAGAAAGTACGTATTAAATCTAAGAATCATAAATATTGTATTATTCTTATGTCTATCCCGAGAATCATAAGAATTACGATAAATTTACCATGCACGGTTCATGTACCAACATCGCTATTATCTTACATTCACCCTAGATCAATCTACAAAATCAAATTCATAGAAGGCATGAAGAAAAAATAAATTCATATGATATAAAAAGGTGCGAAAGTATGGGAAAACATCTTGTAATGTATTTAACCAGAAAATTGATTATGCTTGACATTAAAGATTATTCATAACATAAAGATTTGATTGAGTTCTATCTAGTCCTAACTACAAAAGAAAACTAGCATATCATATTAGAAACAAGAACATAAGAAATCAAGAAGGCTTCCCCAAACTCCATTAGTATGATGACACAATAAATATTAAAGAATCTCAACGTAATCTTATCTCTGACTCGTCTCCGGCTATTAAAAGCATGAAAAGCTCGCTTCTCTGATGAGAACTATGGTGTCAAGTTATATGAGTTTCCTCTCAAAATTACATTAAATATGTGTAGGAACCCTAATTACGGGTGAAAACCCCGTAATGAGCCTTAATTGAGTCGCAATTGGACGTTAAAATGCGCTATTTTGACAACAAAAATATGATTTTGTATTTTGAGCATAACTTGAGTTATACTCGCCCAATTGATGTGATATTAGTCTTGTTTGAAAGATAAAATAAAAATCTACAATTTCTATGAAAACACGAGATCCAAACCTTTTGCTGCTTCCTAGCCATGTCTTTGTTGGGAGGATGTTAGGCAACTAAAATTTATTAAAAAAATATATAAAATAAATGAAGTAGTTATTAATTTTATTTAAATTAAAAAAAAGGAAAATTATTTATCTTTTTAAAAGACCTAAGGTTATGTTCTTTTAATGATTATAACTATGTACTCCGAGGAGTACATAGATTTATAATATGAAAATGTTTTTTTTCTTCTCGTCAGATATTTTTCAGAAATTTCTTTGCTGATGTGGAGAGACAAAAAAATAACTTTTCATATTATAATTATGTATTCCTCGGAGTATATAATTATAATCATTAAAAAGACATAAGCTTATATCATTTAAATGGATCACACTAAATTCATTAAAAAAATAAAAAATTATTTTAAAAATTAGTTTTTAAAATTTTAAATTAGGTTCAAAGACTCTCATTATCCATAAGGAATGATACAAAATTAATATCACCGTATTTTTAATTGGGAATTTGACTCTCCTGTTAAGGGATAGTCTTTCTTCTTCCAACAGACACATAAAGTGTGAGGTTCATTTCTATTTTTTTTAAATAAAGTGTAGGGCCTACTTTTTTTGATCTCAATCGACTCTCATATAACAGGAGAATATTCGAATTCCCCATTCATAATTGTGCAAAATGCATAAGATGATGCGTGTTTTTTTCAAAAAAAAACCATAATAATTTTCTATTAAAATAAGTAACTCCATTACATTATCAAATTATAATAATTAATATCCATAATGTACTTTCTATTAAAATAAGTAACTCCATTACATCATCAAATTATAATAATTAAATACAATTAATAATTTTAAGATAAAGTACCCTTGGTATAACCTGATCCGCATATTCCTGGGTGCAGAACAATCTTGTTATGTAGTCTCAATCACATCTTTGTATACAATATTAAAGTTAGAGAAATATAGAAATAATTGATAGTTTCACTTAATATCTTAAGCTTTATATTAGAGACTTTGTAATTTGGGATGACAAGTTAGTGAAATAGTTGTTTTATATTACAAAAGTCTTATCAGAACATCTCGGTGGACGGTGGCCACTGGATCACAAGTTTATTTCTCACTATTCCCATTTTATCGTGGAATTTAGCTAGCACACTTGTTGCTTTACAATTAAATTTCTAACATTTGCCATTGATATATGTTTTTAAACAAAGTCAACTACTGACATTGTCAGTGATCCTTCTTTCTAAGTCAATGCTAAATGTTGATATAATATGATCGTAGTTTGCTTAAACTAAGGTGATTCTTGCATCAGAAAAACAGAAAGCTAAACCACATTTTATGTTAAACAGGGAAGAAAACTAGAGATTTATTCACACTAAAACTGATACAAGAACTGTAAAGAACCTTGACAATGCAACAGACCCAGTTTACCTGTGCTAAGAAACGCCACAAGAGAAATTGAGGGGCGACTGATACCATGTTAAGAACTTTGGGATACACCACCCCAAAAACTAGCTCAAAGGATGTGCATAAGATATACGTTTCGCTCGAACAAGAAGTACCAAAAGTAAAATCAGCCATAATACTAAAGCTACAGCCACCTAACTCTCAACTCAGGTTACAACATCAAAGTATACAATTAACCATAGGTCAATTAATCAGGGTTATCATAAAAATAAAATTTATTAGTGAATGGTTGGTTTGATAAAATTAACTCATTATTCAAATTTATTATTTGAGATTTTTATTTTATTTTATTTTCGCTGAGTTAGTAATGATTTAAAAGAACAAATGTGTTTCACCAAAAAAAAAGAAAGAACAAATGTGTTAGTGCACAGGCTTCATACTAGCTAGCAAGCTTCACCATGGCCAATCTGGATGAGCTATTCCCTCTCAAAGAAATTGCTTTGTACATTTTGATCTTCTTGATTACCCATCTCATCTTTCGTTCACTTGTCAAAAATTATCACCGAAAACTTCCACCTGGCCCAAGAGGTTGGCCAGTTGTAGGTGCACTTCCACTAATGGGAAGCATGCCACATGTCACACTCTCACAAATGGCCAAAAAATATGGACCCGTGATGTACCTCAAAATGGGCACAAATAGCATGGTTGTGGCTTCTACTCCTGCTGCAGCTCGTGCTTTTCTCAAAACCCTTGACCATAACTTCTCCAACCGGCCTCGAAGTGCTGGAGTAATTCACTTAGCTTATGATTCACAGGGCTTGGTGTTTGCTGATTATGGTTCAAGGTGGAAGTTGCTTAGGAAACTAAGCAACTTGCACTTGCTTGGTGGAAAGGCTCTTCATGATTGGACACAAGTTCGAGAAAAAGAGATTGGGTACATGCTTGGTGCAATTTATGATTGTGGCAATAAAGGTGAGGCTGTTGGGGTGGCTGAGATGTTGACTTATGCTATGGCTAATATGATAGGTCAAGTGATATTAAGTCGTCGTGTGTTTGAGTCAAAAGGTTCTGAATCAAATGAGTTCAAGGACATGGTTGTTGAACTCATGACGACTGCAGGGTACTTTAACATAGGAGATTATGTACCTTCTCTTGCATGGTTTGACCTGCAAGGCATAGAGCGTGGGATGAAGATCTTACACAAGAAATTCGATGTGATGTTGACAAGGATGATCGAGGAGCATGCGGCTTCTACTCATATAAGAAAGGTTAAGCCTGATTTCTTAGACGTTCTTTTGGCTCATCATAATGAAAACACTGATGGGGAGAAACTAACACTCACCAACATCAAGGCACTCCTCTTGGTATAACCCTTTTTCTCACTTCTTAATTCTGTCTTTCTGCTTCTTATTACAAAAAAATTAAAGAAGAAGAAGAAGATAAACTGAAAGTAAAATTATAGAATACAATCTCACGAACTCAACTAAAGCAACGAAGCAGGAATAGATTCTGAAAACAAGTGTTGCGGGAAACATCGTAGTTACCTTTATGCCAATATTTTATTCACTTATTTTAATAATTATACGTGGAAATGAAGACAATAACCATAAATTTTGTTTGCACTGGGAATTAATTTCCTGACAATATAACGTGGAGATGATTATTATATGGGAATTGATTTTCTCATTTTACACACACAATACATGAATGGGGTCCACAAAAAAGTGATAAGACAAAAAAGTCAATATGGAATCCACTCATGTATTATAAGTATAGCATGAGAAAATTTTCTCACGTAAAGAGTGAGAAAACTATTTCGCTTATTATATACATTAGTATTTTTAACAATGATATGAAAAAATTTAGAGTACACATGCACTAATGTTTCTAGTTTGAGATTTGGTTGTAACCACAACTATATGCTTCCATGGAATAGAATCTATTCACTGCAGGTACTGATACATCTTCAAGTATCATAGAGTGGGCACTAGCAGAGATGTTGAAAAACCCCAGAATCATGCAGAGAGCTCAAGAGGAAATGGACCAAGTCATTGGCAAGAAGAGAAGGCTCAAAGAATCTGACCTACAGAAGCTTCCTTACTTGGAAGCCATTTGCAAAGAGACATTCAGAAAGCATCCATCAACCCCACTGAGCTTGCCTCGAATATCTGCAGAACAATGCCAAGTGAATGGCTATTACATCCCAAAGAACACTAATCTGATTGTGAACATATGGGCCATAGGAAGAGACCCTGATGTGTGGGAAAACCCTTTGGAGTTTAATCCAGAAAGGTTTCTCAGTGGGAAAAATGCCAGAATTGATCCACTTGGAAATGATTTTGAGCTAATTCCATTTGGTGCTGGGAGAAGGATTTGTGCTGGGACTAGGATGGGGATTGTGCTTGTTCATTACATTTTGGGCACATTGGTGCATTCATTTGAATGGAAGCTACCAAATGGTGTTGGGGAGTTGAACATGGAAGAGGCCTTTGGACTTGCCTTGCAGAAGAAGGTCCCTCTTTCTGCTATGGTTAGTCCTAGGTTGCCCTCAAATGCTTACATTCCTTAATTACAGTTTTGCTTGGGTTCACTGACTCTGTTCAGGCCTTGTCTACATGCTTTATGGTTGTAAATATTTAAATAACTGTTTGTGTTGCACAAACCATAAATGTCCTTTGTTAGAATAATCTCCTTCCCCGGAGGTGACATGTTATCTATTGAGGAAACCCTCTTTCTGACATCTAAACCCAGAGTTTGATTCTGTTTCTTTATATTTTTCTATTTGAAAGTTTTTTGTTAGAATTACTTAAAAAAAAAACATTTATCTTTGTTTCCACGATAAGTTTTGAAAGCTTGACACTATTCTCATAGCACTAGTAATGGTTGCCAGTGGTCAGAAGTGAAAGCCATAAAAATGAAAATAAGAATAACTAAGAAAAAATAAATAACTTCTGCTTGAATACTATTTTTAAAAATAATTTTTTAATTTTCAAAAAAACTGTTCGATAACAAAAAAAAGAAAATACAGAAAATATTTATTTTATTAACTATTTTACAAAATAGTTTAAAAAAAATGCAGAACATAATCGAACATATCCTTATTCTAAAACCAAAACATAAAGAAGTTTTTCCGAAATAATTAATAAAAATAGATAATCAAATAAATTTTATTTTATGTTGTAATTACTAAGATAAGAAGAAAAAAAAACATATTTTGAAGAGAAATAGATTCTCTCGTGGAGAAAAGTAATTATGTGATCATGTTCGATCATAATTACTCATTTAAAAATTATATATATATATTTTTTATCTTATTATCAATAAATAATTATAATCAAGTTATTTTTTTTTTATCCACACTCATTTTGGAGGGTGCAATCCCAGGTTTTTGTTATGTATCTCGATAAGATGCCAAGACTGCAGTTGAGGGATGCCAAGATTGCAGTTGAGGTATGCCAAAATGATCAGAAGGTACCCGCACTTGAGGATCCCAAGAATGACCCTTCTATTGGGACGAGGAAACAACTTTTGGTGGGACAGAGGAACCATTATTCAGTGGGGAGGGCCAATGGAATGCGCCATGACATTTGGAAAAAGAAAAAAGTGTAAAAAATGCTATGTCGGCTGATATGTCACCCTCTCGTTGGCCCTCTCAACTAAATAAATAATGTCTTTATCGCACCAAAAGTTTTCTCTCAGAAGCGATCAAAATGTATGGTAGAGGGGGGAGAGAACCAGAATAATTCACACATTCGTAACAAAGATACTGGGTTGTTATCTTATAAAAAAAATAAAATATTGGGATGTCAGACTATCAGATATTGACCATCAAGACAGGGACATTAACCAGCACGCTTGTGACTTAAAAATATTGGTATACCACTTTTCAATCAAATTTTTTTAAAATGTGATGTCACATTCTTGTTACATCATTCAATGAGAATGGACTCACCACGTGACAGCGGCGTCTGCATGAGCAGTCATTCTCTCTTGCTGAGCAGTTCAGCAAAAATGATAATGTACTAACACATGACAAAAGTACAGGCATTCTCGCTAGGCAGCCCAGCAAAATTAATCACCTGAACAACTTTTGCAAAGAATGCCTGTATTTTTGTCATGTGTCAGCACCCTGTCATTTTCGCTGGACTGCTCAGCGAAATGATTCCCTATGCAGATGCTGCCATCCATTCTCGCTGGATGGTGTAGCTAGAATATGACGTGTCATTTTGACAAAAATTAATTAAAATGTGAAATACAGGTGAATACTATATATAAGAATGACATATTAGTCCATGTCCCACCAATACATGCTCCAAAGCTGAATCTTCATCATGCATGTAAGAAGCAGTACTGTACAATTTCAAAAAAAGAAAAAGAAAATAGAAGAAGCAGTGTACAAGCACATATTTGTTTTCTCTTCCGCAACAGTGTTCCTCATGTGTGTGTGTGTGTGTGTATATATGCTCTCTCGCATGTCCAATCACTATATATAACATTTTATCCGGTCATTCATTATAATTATATATTTTGAAAACTCCTGGTGGAAGAACCTTCGTCATTACAACCAAACATCAGATCTGATGGAAGCTTGGTTGTAATAACGAAGGTTCTTCAAGTCTAGCCCTCCTTGGTCAGAGGGGGAGCACAATGTATCCCATCTAACCAGGTGAGTTTTTTTGGTGGTAGGGGTAGATCCCCAAATGAAGTTTCAAGTAGACTGTTCTAAGGAATCACATACAAAGGCAGGAAGTAAGGATGTCTGCATAGTGTAACTAGGGATGACAGCTAAAACTGATTTAGCCAAGGTGACACGGTCAGCTAATGAAAGAGAAGTGGCACTCCAAGAGCTGAGTTTCTGCTGCACACGATCAAGGACATGGTTAAAAGAGTGCTTGGAAACTCTTTTATGATGGAGGGGGACACCAAGATATTTCCCTAGATCCCCAGTGATTCCAAAACCCATAAGGTCACCCATCTCTTTAGCTCTACCAAAATTAACGTTGTTAGAAAAGAACACTTTAGATTTCTCATAGCTAATCTTTTGGCTAGAAGATTGGCAGAAGAGGTCAAGAATGGATTTAACATTCTTAGCCTGGTCCACAGTAGCCTCCATAAAGAGGAGGATATCGTCCGCAAAAAGATGACTAATGAAAGGTCCATTCTTTTTTAGGACAATTGGCTTCCACACGTTTGCCTCTGTTGCAACTTGAATCAAATGTGCAAGGCGCTCAACACAAAGATCAAAGAGGTAAGGTGAAATGGGATCACCTTGTCTAATTCCTCTTGTTGGTTAGAAGTCGTTTCTTTTCTTCTTCCTCGCATTGATCTGCTAGTCAGATCGAGTTCGTGTGTGTAGCTTTTATTCATCATTTGTTACAAAAAAAGGAAACAAAAATGCATTTATTTATTTTTTCAAGCAAAAACATGACAATTATAGAAGAGCACTATTAAGAAAAATGATTTTTTTTAGTACAAAAAGAAAATGATTTTGATATTGGGAAAAAAAACGTAAAAAGAGAAATTTAATCAATGTTATTAAAATCAGCTCAACCTGTCCGGTCACACCGATTGAGCTAAGAACTGATACCCTAACCGATCCGACTCAATCAATGAACTGGCTATGCATATAACCTAATCAATAACTGTTGAACTGGTCAAAAATCGGATTCAACCAGTACTAATTCAGTATTGATAGTTTGGTTGAACCGATTTTTAAAAATTGTGACGAAATATTTCAATATAATTACATTCTTAGGAATTGAACTTGACATCTAAATGAAAGACAAGGATATGTTAATCAATAAACCAAATTATTTTGTCGTCATATCATTTCTATTTATGTATTTATTATATATTTTTACATAAATTCAATTTAAGCGGACTTCAACCAATGACTTAGAGATTAAATCAGTGACCCATTGATTTGATATCTTGATCTAGTCGATAATCGGTTCAGTTTAATAATAGTGAATAATAATTTGAAAGATTTTGAAAAATATAAAAAGGAAAATGCTAATTGCTAAACGACGGTGGAGCTATCTATCTTAAAGCAACAGAGTACAATTAAATATTATTCTAGAGAGGGGATTTTTTTAATCAGAGTGGGTTTTTTTTTTTTAATTCAATGACCCTAATTATTCTTTGAGATGGAATAAGTCCTTCGAATCTCGACACAGAAAAGGGAACCGCATAGTATAATACTGTTTTGGATTAATATTTTTATTTTGTGGGAGATAATTTTATCTTTTTTATATAAGCAATAATTTCATTTTTTACATACATATAATAATGTATGAGATCCATAATTTATTTTTCTCTCTTTTCGCCTCACATGATCCTATATGGTCACCACATACTTTAATATATATGTAAAATAAAATTATTTAATATAATATTAAAAATATTAATCTCTTCTGAAATTTATGTTGTCACTTAAGTCAATCTTATGGATTAAAATTTAATAATTTTTGCTTCATGTGCATTATTTTGAAAGTGATTTAATCATTTAATTTATTTTTCTCTAAAGAAAAACATACAACTCTTAACTTTCTATTTGTAAAATTTTAAATCTTTAGAATTGATCATTAATTTTTCTGTTTTATTCGGTATTTTAAGACTCAATATAAATAAAATTGACAAAATATTTCTCAAAAGTATAACTCTTATCCCAACAACACCGGCCTTTCAGCAAGTGTGAATTTATATTTTGTCAATGTTCTTTGTCATTGACATTAGGGATGGCAAGAATGCATCCAATCCGTCGGGTTAGCTCGTAATTCGTAAAAAATAAGTCAAGTCGGGTTAGGTTGGCAAAAATGAGCTGTCAATCTGACCCGAGTCAGTTCGAAAAAAACGAGCCAACTCGCGGGTCAAGCGAGCCAGCTCGCAGGTTGAGTTTTTTATTTTATTTTATAAAAAATACAAAATATTATATACAAAAATGGACAAAACCCACATATGCTGTCATCATCTTTCTTCATTCTCTGAACCCAAGTCTCTAATCTTCTCACATCCCTGTCATTTTTATATTAGTAGGTTGTGTTGGCTCTGTTTGATTCAAATATCTTGCCCACTTAGTAGCAAGTGGTTCTGATTGTTTCTTAGTATTGGTGTAAATTTGATATGAAAAAAATTAGAAATTGAAATATTTTGCTTTTATTTCTCATTTTGTAACCCTTCATTTAAATAGGTTGAAAACGAGTCAACCCGCAAGCCAATTTTCGAGCCAACTCACGAGCTATTTTTTCAAGCCAACCCACGAGCTATATTTTTGAGCTAACTCCCAAGCCAACCCTAACCCGACTCGGGTCGGGTTGGGTTAAATTTTTTGACTCATTTTGTTTTTCGAATTAACTCTAATCTGACTCATTTTTTTGCAGATTGCATGCGGCGGATTGGGCCGAATTGCCGACCCTAATTGACACTAACGCATCACGCCATTTGTCTCTTTGGTTTCTTGCAATTAATTTCTTCTGAATTTAATGAAATGTATCCATTGACTGACCAAGACATATTTGAGAGTTTGGCGGGTTAATCAGTGTGTTTGGTTTTTATGCGATTATTTTATGAGGAAAATGTTCGTTCTTATAAAGAATAATTATTTTAGTTAAAATTAATATTTTTATTTAAAATTTAAAATTTAAATTAAAAAAATCTCTCATTTTTTTCCTCACAATTTTATTTAAAATTACATAATTTTATATTCTTTAAAAAATATAAACATCAATCCCTTAATTTGTTGTTCAGTTATTTCCGCGAGTATGAATCTATATTTTGTCAATGTTCTTTGTCATTGACACTAACACATCACGTCGTTTGTCTCTTTGATTTCATGCAATTAAATACTTCCGAATTTAATGACATGTATCCATTGACTACTGACCGAGACATATTTGCGGATTCCGCGGGTTAATCAATGTGTTTAGTTTTATATTAATTAAAAGGTAAATAAATTATCACATGATATAATAGTTTAAAATTAATTAGTAAAAGATAATATTATTAATTTATTAATGATTGATCTAGTATATTTAATTTACATAAGCAAGATGTATACAAAATTACAAATATTATTGCTTTGTTCACATGAAAACTTGATCCCATAAAGAGTTCCCACTTGTCACCTTTAAACAAAAAACGATAATGTATGATAAGGATAAATCAATCTGAAACTGTGCGGCTCATATTTGGTTGAATTTGTTTGTAAATTTAAAAATATTTTAATTAGTTTAAAGGATAAATATTTATTCTTTTAAAGGATAGTTATTTTAGTTAAAATTATTTTTTATTTAATATTTAAATTAAAAATATTTTATTTTTTTACTATAATTTCTAGAAGTAGGATATTGTAACAACCAATGTTACTACAAATCAATTTTACCGTTAGATCGAATATGTTGATCCAACGGTTATATTTATTTTTATCTTTTTATGGTTATGATTCTCCATATTTAATGTGAAAGCATTGAATATGAGAAATCATAACCATACAAAGGTAAAAATAAATATAAAGTATTAAATATGGGGGATTCATAACCATACAAAGATGAAAATAAATATAACCACCAACATAATCGATCTAACAGTAAAATTGATTGGTAGTAATATTGATAGTAACCCTAATTAGTTGTTATAATATCCTACCCCTAATTTCTATTATGTAACTATTTTTTCACATAAAGTACAGTAGTTTTACTTTTGATTAAAATGACACAATTACATATTCTTTAAAAACAAACACTAATCTCTTAGTTTAATATAAATTCTCAAGAATATTCTGATATTATTTTAATATAAATATTTTTCTAATTTAAGTAATTAATTTTAAGATTTTATATATTTATTAATGCATTATTATATTTTGAGGAGGAATTTATTTACATCGTATTGAATCTAATATTTTTATATAAAATATCTTTTTGCGATCAAACTGTTAAATTGTAATTATTTGTAACAAACTTAATAACAAATGAGCGATAATAATATGATTAATATTATGAATCTTTATATATTATAAAAATATATTTTGTATTAATTTCAATATATACCAAAAAAGAATTAAATAATTTTGAATTATTTTAATATGAACTTTCAATTTAATTAATAATATATTTTGAAATAAAATTATATAATACAAAGGTTTTAAATAATATAAAAGTGATATTTAGTATACCAACCTCAATTTGGATACCTTTCCTGTTATTTACAAATCTGAATTTGCCCAATATTATGTGCAAGGGAATCTCAACCATAATTGGCACTATTAAAAAATGAGCTTATTTGCGACAGACAAACTCTGTCACAAATAAGCAAAATTTCATCACATTTAGGATTTGCGATGGAAAACATTTGTTGATGAATCCCTCGTCGCAAATGAATTTTGCGATGGACAATCCGTCACAAGTTGTGACAATTATATTCCATTGCAAACTCGTCCACTTTCGTCACAAACGACCTATATAGGAACAGAGAATTGACATTGCGTTCTATTGCAAATTGCGACGGGAAACTTATCACAAATCCATCGCAAATTTATGATGGAATTAAATGATGAAGCGGTCATAAATGTTGTGACATTTCATTTTGCGACGACATTATAAATGTTCCCATCACAAGGTTTGCAGCATAATTATATGATGTGGTGGTCGCAAAGCTTGCGGCGACACTCTTTGATAATACCGTCACAAAAATTGCGAGTGCATTATAAACAATTCAGCTAAAAATTGACTGTCAAAGTTGTGACAAAATTTTATGAAATTTCGTTGTAAATTAACGAACCTGAAAACAAAAATTCTTTGAAATTCATTTATTTTCCTACCTATAAACCGCAACCACATGACAACAACAATAACACAAGAATAAAAATAATAAGTAACATAAACATCAAAAAATAATAATAATGCATAACATAATAAGTCATTACATCATAAATATCCGGGTTTGATTAAAAAATAAAAATGTGTATCAACAAAATGAAATAAAAATAATTAAAATCCTAAACAATACAAAAATATGTATAAGCAAAACTAAATAAAAACAACAATAATCATAAACAATATCAAAAAATGGCGCATAGTCATCAGAGGAGGAGTTATCTGAAGATACAGAAGGCTCTGGATCTAGATTCTTCTTCTTTTTCTCATTCTCCTATACTAGCTAGGTAAGCATTTCTTGCATCTCATTCATCTTCTTCTATGGAGCCTACAATTAGGACGTGGTCTGCTGATGTTCAGCGTTCTAGGAGGTCACCAACCCTTGCATTCTATTCATCTCATCTGCAAATACATCATTATAAAGTCAGTTTGTACTTAATTTAAATGGATTAGGTGGTGAAAAAATTATATAATTTTGTGGTCTTTACTTTGAAATACAGCTCCAACCCAGCTGGAGGCTCGCTTGCTGCTCCTGTATTAGCTCACATATCCTCTTAACCTAAACACTCTTTTTTTTTATTAAATCCTCCAGCTTCTTAAAGTAAGAGATCGTTATCGGATTGAGATAAGGTTGCACCTTCTGCCACCTGTGTCGCCCTCTTTTATTAGAGCTTCTAGAATGTCTCCTACAATAAAAAAATATTAATAAAGATAAAAAGGAATAAATGTCTATAATTGAAACAAAAGTGAAGTAATCATCATCTCATCACTACTTCCCCTGATTTAAGGTTAATCCATTGCTTCTCAGCTTACAACTCATGGGAGTGCGTCCTCTCAAATGTAGCAAAATCCGTATATTCAGGAGGCATGTCCCCACGAGTAGCCTGCAAATAAAAATGGATGAGTCAATTAGTTGAAACTTCAAACTATAGGATACAGAAACAAAAAACAATATACACTTACGATTTTACTCCTATGCTCACTTAACAGCATGAAGCCTCCGACATGTGAGGGTTCGCTCAAGTGCATCCCATTAAGTTTATTCCGCTCAAATTTCTTCTTAAACTCCCTATATACTCTCCATGTTCCTCAAATGAATGTTGAGATGCGTAAAAAGGTGAAAATGGCAATCGTTGTGTGCTTCGACGATCATCGAAGAAGCAAAAGCCTAAGGGAAACGACGGTGCAGAGCAAATGAATGGTGAACAGAAAGAAGAAGAAGAGCTATTGAACGTCTGTGAAGGAAAAGACGGGAAACCATTATAGAGAGGAAAATGAGATAATTGCATTCAAAGTTTAAAACCATTCGAATAAATGTATTAGTGTGAAGCTGCATCTATTAATTCCCGTCGCAAATAGCGATGAAAAATAAGTTCCATCACAAATCTATCAACCACTTATAATGGTCATTAATGTCTGTCTCAAAGCTTGCACTTACTATTGCCGTTTTATTTTCCAACTCATGTTCCATCGCAACATTCTTTGCAATTTGCGACAGTATAAACTCCCATTGCAAATATCTTATTAATGGTCATAAATATCTTATCTGTAGCAATTTACGATGGAATATTCACTCGTCGTAAATTTGATCACCATATTGGAATATTTAAATTTTCAAAATACAGTTAATTTTTAGTTTCAAATTACGATGGAATAACCTGTCGTAGATTGCGATCGAGTTAATTACTCGTCTCAAATAGCCATCGCAGAGTTGAGCACCATATTCGAATTCTAAAAGTACTGCTAATTTTTAGTTTCAAATTATGATGGAATATATACAAGTTGCGACGGGGGAACATCCTAATTGCAAATTATTGTAATCTATTGCAAAGTTCGTCACTATTTGCAAAAGATTTGATGGTCCGCTACAAATATTTAGAATCATACCACTCTTAGGAGCATGACTCAAGCTATAGAAGACCCAATGAGTACAATAATTGATGAGGATATTGATTTCGTGAAATCTTACTATGAAATGCCTGATGAAGAAGTTGTACTTGAAAAAATCCCTTTATGGTTGCTACCATAGAACTGAATCGTGAAATAACAGTGGATAAGAAGTTGAGTATGACCGACATTGCTAAGAAGATCAACCTTTAGTTTGATGATGATTTGACATGTATATTTAATGATGACAATGCTAATAAACTTATATTTCTTATATGCATTATGAATAATGAAGTGCCCAAGGGAGAGATTCAGAATGAATTTGCTGAAGATGATATTTTCTTAAAGAAAATAGAAAGCAACATGATGACTGAAATGGCCTTACGAGGTATCATAGACATCAATAACGTTTTCAAAAAAAAAATACTAAAGTTCAAAAGTTTGATGTGCCATGAAGAGGTTGATGCAATAAGGATCATGAGTAACTACTTGATTGAAGTTATTTAATTTCTTGGTATTGAGGCAGTTGACAGGCTCTGCTAGATGAATTGCATATTGTCATTTATTTTGGTGGTTTTTATGTCAATTACACGCATTTGGCCATTCTCTGCGATACCATGACTTATCAGAGGCATTTGATGGAAATTACACGTCATGGTATCAACCGAAATGATATTGGACCAATGCTTATCTAAAGAGATTATTGACATTCTCCTTGTTGCTGCATTATATTTTGAGACTGATTACTTGAGAGGTGTCACTGAAAATATTATGTTAGGTCAGCTTGTGTCTATCGGCACGGGCGAATATGCCCTTTATATTAATGATGACATGCTGAAGAATGCTATCCAGCTCTAGCTACCGAGTTACTTAGATGGACTTGTTGATATTCTCCTTGATGCTACAATATATGCTGATACCAATTACTTGAGACGTGTCACTGAAAATATTATGTTAAGTCAGCTTGCGCCCATCGACACAGGTGAATGTTCCTTTTATCTTAATAATGACATACTGAAGAATGCTATTGAGCTCCAGTTATCAAGTTGCATGGATGGACTTGATTTTGGCATGACGTCTGCTCATTCATTAATATTTGGAACTTTATATCATGAAAGTTTGATATCTCCAAGTTATTTGTCGAGCCCAATATATGCGTTATATTATTTATTTATAAATTAAAAAAAAAGTTTACTACTGTTGGCCTCACGCCATTGGCTTGTTGGCTTTGGGCAATTATCGTATGCTAAAGGTCCGGTGTTTAGCAATGGCACTTTGTGATTTCACAATTGGTTAATTGAGACATTATAAAATACCTCTAATTTTATTTCAAACTTTGCGATGGAAATAGGTTCTGTCACGACTGATGGGACGAGAATTCGTTCCCATCTAAGCCCATTTTGATGGCAAAATACCATTCGTTCCCTTAACTGATGAGCAACTTTCGCACTAAAAGCACATGTTTAATATCTATATGACAAAAACACAGTGGGGAACAGATGATGACGTAAACCATTATTGAATATTTGAATTTTTCTGATGAAAAGAGAAGAAAAAATTAATAACCAAAATATAATAATTAATATTTTAAAATTTGGAAACGATTACATTAACCATTATTTTAATTCTATCACTCTTAATACATATTTGATTAAACCGTTAAATTAATTTAAAATCAATGCATCTCATTCAAGGATAACCAAACAGAAAATGGTAAACTTGTTGGAGGTTATGAGTTCGAGAGAGAAGGGTTTAGAGGTGCTTGAAGTATTACACCAAGAGACATCAAGTTTGGAATGCTCAACAGTGTTACCTCCAGCTTAGAAAATCCTAGATATAATGCAAGCTATTAGGCTCCAGCCCATATGGACCCGAATAACCATGCTTTCACCTATTGGGCTTATATGTGAACATACTATTGGATTATATTATTAATATACCCAACAATCTCCTCCTATGTTCACCATATAGCACAATCCAATAGAGTGATCAATGTAATGTTCAAACAAATACGAATCATTCATATTCAGTCCAAGACAACTAACTCGGATCAATCAAAGAGTTTTAATTGTAAAACATTAAACTCAATAGTCATTTTCAATCTAAATAAATAAATCATCATTATCATGAATCTGTTCTGAGACCAAGATACCAAAGTAAATATTTAGAGTTTTAGATTCAATCTAAACTCATCCAAATCCCAACATCTAAAATAAGTCTCAAAATCAGTTCACAATTAACAATGTTCATAAATTAAAGATAGCAAAATGTAAGTCTCAAATAAATGGACTCTATCAAAATGGGCAATAGCAGGTGAACTGTTAAGTCCCCACATACCCTAAATGATATATTCATTCATCAAGGATGTGATCTTAGTCAAGATTCCTCTCATTAAGCTTTCCTCCATCTCTGCCATTCTCTGTAGAATATCAAGTATGGATTTCATATTATTATAAATTCAATCAGTTGAATAATCTACCAAAGATGTCTAGTTCTACTAAAAGGACTTAGCATCATATCATTAGGCAAAGAAGAACATATATTAATGTCATAAAGTATCGCAATATTATGTTCATAAGCATCAAGCCAGTTTCATAAATTATGAACAAGGCCTAAACAATTTGTTTTGCAAAGAGCCATCAACTTAAGTTTATTTGTAAGAGAATAACTATTGTTTAGTTTCAATGAACAGAACCAATAGTAAAGTTACTTACAATAACCTAGTCATGTGATGTCAAGTTTCAATTAAGAACATGACCCATAGGCTTCTTATGCAAACAACTATTTCAATGTTTCAATTTTGAATGTCACAATTATTGATTCCTCAAAGTCAAATAATCTAGCATCAAGTTTAGAATGAGATCATTTAACCAAAAGGATGGTCCAACCAGGTTGGATTGTATCATCAAGTTTGGAATGACACAAGTTACTCAGGTAGAACCTTTGAATCAGGTTCAAGTTATCTTCATCAAGTTTGGAATGAGACAACTTACCCTTTTCAAATTAATCAGCAACTATGAACATCGATGAAACATATAAACAGTGCTTATCATTTTGGCCAACAAAAGAAAGATTCGATAATTCAAAAGACACAATTAAAAGGTAAGTAAATGGTAATTAAGACCTGTCTATATAGTCTTTAACCTCATTTCCCCCACTGTTCTGAATAATCTATCTTTAGGCATATCTTTTATGAGAGCATTAGCGAAGTTATCCTTCGATCTCACATCGATCAAGTTGATAACTCCTTGTTTTCTCAGATAATTCAACAACACATGTCTCAATCTTATATGTCTTCTCTTTGAATTAAAGAGAGCATTTTAACAACTTGGACAGCTGCTTAATTATCACAAAATAGGCTTAAAGAATTAATCTTTAGTCGAGTCAAAGGAATATCCATAATCAGATTCTTTATTCACTTTGCCTCTTCGCCGGCTAAGGCTAAAACAAAAAATTCTGATTCCATAGACGACAATGCAATACAAGTCTATCTTTTGGATTTCCAAGCAATAGTAGCTCCACCCAAAATGAATATATATCCACTGGTGAACTTACTATTTCTGATTTCTGAACACCATGACATATCAGAATATTAATCCACAATTGAAGGATAACTAGAGTAGTGTAGAGCATAATCTTTAGTACCTTTAGGATATCGCATCAGCCTATTGAGGGCATCCCAATGCTCTTTACTAGGATTACTAGTGAAATGACTCAGCATGCCAACTGTAAAGGCTATGTCAGGTCTAGTGCAACTTGCAGCATATATGAGACTACCAATCAGTTTTGAAAACTTTAACTGATCTACACTGGTCCCTCCATGAGGACTTAGTCTATTATTATAATCACATGGTGTCTCACTCAGTTTGCACTCACTGTATCCCCAGGTAGAAAGTAGCTGCTCAATATAATGAGTCTGACTAAGGGTATTAACTTGCCTATCAAAGCTTACTTTCATAACAAGAATGGTATTTGCAATACCAAGATCTTTCATGTCAAATTCTTTAGCTAAATTAGCTTTCATGTCACTCACTATAGAATGATCAAAACCAAGAATTAACATGTCATCCACTAGTTGTCTTTACATCCATTTCATACACTACATAGTGTTCAATAGATGTCAAAGCAAGATGAATTCTTATAGTTGATAGATAACACACAGGTGAGTCGACACCAAAATAGTCTACTTCACTTTGTTGTCTATAGCCCTTAGCTACAAAATGTGCTTTGTATCTGGCTATCGATCCATCACTATTTAGTTTCTTCTTCACTACCAACTTACAACCTATAGCCTTAGCCCCTTTCGACAAATTGACTAGCTGTCAAGTATGATTATGTAGCAGAGAGCTCATTTCATCACCTATGGCTTCTACCCACAGTAGAGATTATCCAGATCTCATTGCTTCCTGATAGAAGAATGGGTCATCCTCTAAATGGTAAGTAACAAAGTCCTCGCCAAAGTCTTTGGGAACTCTCTCTCTCGTAGATACTCTAACTGGAACTGATTCAACAGCCAATTGTGTGGAGTAAGTGTCAGAAGGGCTTGCTTTAGATTCTATAGGAGATTCTAACATCATATCTATAGATGTAGAAACACTCAAGCCATGATCTTTGATAAACTTATTCTCAAAGAATTATGCATCTCTGGATTCTATCACTGCAGTTGTAGATAGATCCAAAAATCTATTTGCAGCGTCGTCTTCTACACTTTCTAGATATACGCAAGTAATGGTTCTAGGTCCCACCTTAGGTCTCTTAGGATCTTGTATTCTTACATAAGCAATACATCCCAAGTCTTAAGAGTATCATATCTAAGAGAGCGCTTATGCCATATCTCATAAGTAGTCATAGACAACTTAGAGTGCGGCAACCTGTTCAGGATGTGATTGGCAGTTAGAATTGCTTCTCCCCAATAGGAGGAAGGCATGCCAGCTATAAGTAACATAGAGTTTAACATATCAGTTAATGTCCTATTCTTGCGCTCAGCAGCACCATTTAATTGGGGTGAGTAAGGAGCTGTGGTTTCAAGTATTATGCCCTCCGAAGTGCAAAATTTCTTGAACCCTGTCATTGTGTACTCTCCTCCTCTATCACTCCTAAACCTCTTAATTTTTAAGTTGAGTTGATTTTCTACTCTTGAATTAAAAATCTAGAAACTTTCAAAAAAATTCATCTTTCGATTTCAACAAATAAACATGACAATATCTAGAAAAATCGTCTATGAATGTTATTAAGTACTTCTGACCACCTCTAGTAATATAATTTCTAAAGTGACAAAGGTCAGAATGTATCAGATAAAGAAGTTGTGTGCTTTTAGAAACTGACTAAACAGGTTTTCTAGTGATCTTAGTTTGTGCACATACTTCACATTTGTCAAATCGAATAGAAACATTTAATGGAGTATCAAGAGTTTTAGCTAGATGTTGCATTTTCCTGTAGTTCACATGTCCAAGTCTATTATGTAACAAGTTTGGATCAATCAAAGTTGAACTCACATGGTTTATGCTCATAGTATCTAAACTCAATCTATACATATCATTAATCATGAATGCACAGCCAAAATAACAAGAGTTAACAAATAAAGTTACTCTACCATTCATTGTTGAGAAAGGCATACAAGATTTGTCAAGCAAAGATATTAATTTTCTTTTAAGTAAAAGTACTACTCTAACTTGTTTTAGAGTTAGTAATTTACTTGAAGAAAGTACCAAATTTGCAGTTCCAACATGAGTCACATCTGTCTCATCACCACTGCAATTTTCCATTGTGTCTTTCATTTCTATGACCTTAATGAGTAAATTCCTATCATTTTTAGTATGATAGGTAGCACCGCTCTCCAACCACCACTCAGAAGAGACACTGGCCTTTCCATTCTTCATCATTCCAATGAAAGCTTGAGGCTCAGGTTCATTAGTTAACATATATTAGCCTCATTTTGTGGTGTGTTATTCTTTAACTTTTTTGGTAGCTTACACTCTGCTGCCTAGTGATCCTACTTTCCACAGTTATGGCACTTGTCCTTCTTCTTCTTTTGAAGATAGTCTTTTTGGCCTCTAACTATGAAGATGATTCACTTTTTGGTGACTTGGAGTTCTTCTGAGGTTTATTAGAATGTGAAACTAAGTAGGCAATTAACTTTTATTGTCCTATTTGTTCCAAACTCTTCCTAGAATAGTTTTGATCCTAAATATAAATAAACCTCTTTAATTTATCCAGTTCACTTTGTTCTTTCAGTCTTGAAAGAACTCCATTCAACAGGTAGTTTACTCAATGCAAGATCGACAAAATGATTATCAAACATATCAAATTTATCATCTTTTAGCTTGTTCCTTATGTTCTCAAGTTTAATTAACTGAATTCATATTAAATTTGAAATTCAAAGAACTTCTCAGCTATGAGAGTTTTGGAGAGCCGCTCTTGTTTTGGAACTAAGCATTCAAGTGATTTTATATCTTTTTTCATCGTCTTATATTCACTACAAGTCATAGCTAGATGAATATTTAGAGTATTTAGCAAGTAATCCCTACAAAAATATCTATCTTTGTTCCGTTGATATTAATCCACAATTTTCAATGGTAAATGCAAAATCATTTAATACATTATGAAATATTTCATGTTCTTCCATGCCAAATTGAACATGTAATTTCCAACCATAAAATTCAATAACATCAAATGATTTCATTTCATAATATCATAGGAACTATATTTAGGCATTTTAATCAAAGCCAAGAGTTAGAAAGAGTGCACCTTATAGATCTCTTAGACTTCGCAAATTAAAGCAAAGGCTCAAACTTTCATCAAATTGCTCTATAGACTT